>NC_031995.1:93796244-93813915 GCF_001879085.1 Nicotiana attenuata | reverse complement strand
CAAATTCCCGTTGGACCATGAATGCTGTCTTTGAACGGTTATGATGACGTCTTTAGACCATGATGTCCTGGGCCATGAAGCGTATAATAAAGGATTCACAGGCCATGAAATGATGTTCTCGGGCCATCAGAATGGTGCCTCCGAACCATGACGCCTTTGAATAATGATATGAAAAAAGATTGAAAGGGGTCCTCAGGCCATGACATGGTGTGCTCGGGCTATGAGGATGGTGCCTCCGAACGATGACGCCTTTGGATAAGTTGGCGATATTTCAGCCCATGAAGGATGCAATATCATGTGCCGATCTTTCAGCCGTGCAATGTGGTGATCTTTCAGCCATGCAATGTGACGATCTTTTAGCCGTGCAATGTGGCGATCTTTCAGCTGTGCAATGTGGCGATCTTTCAGCCGTGCAATGTGGATGGAGACACCGTTTAGTCTTGGAAGGCAGGATAGTAGCCTTATGCAATGCAGATGCAGATAGAGGTAGAGCTTAACCTCGGAAGGCAGAATGGTAGCCTTATGCAAATTAAAAGGCAGAATGGTAGCCTTATGCAATGCAATTGATGGATAGAGGTAGAGCTTAACCTCGGAAGGCAGAATAGTAGCCTTATGCAATGCAGATGCAGATAGAGGTAGAGCTTAACCTCGGAAGGCAGAATGGCAGCTATGCAAGTGAGCAGATGTNAAACCAGACCAATATTTGGGATCTACCTCACCTCTGGCTCGGTTCTGTACTATAGTCTTAGGCTCAAGGTACCTGCACTCATTCCATATCTTTCGGATTCTGCCTTCAGGGAATGCAGCTTTCGGGCCTAACTCAATGACTTGCCCCCTCAGGTCTTCATCGTTGTGCACCGTCTGGAATCTTCCAAATTGTCGTAAAACTCGGTAAGGAGCATAAGGCTGTATGCTTCGAATACCCATCAAAAGAATATAAGAGACCTCTGCTGATGTGTATACAGCTTCAGTAGCAGGAAGCCATCCATACGCCCATTCAACTTTATCTGCGGTCAGGGATCTTAAGCATGACGACCAGGCCTCAGTACCCTCAGGGAACTCAATACCTGTCACCGGGTCCCGAATTCTGCAATACAACTCAATCCGGTTAAACCGTAGTTCATATAGCCTGTGCGGTGATAGAGGTGTTCCTGTATCCACAACTGTAAGAGCAAATTGCAACCTTGAAAGAATTTCACACCTTCCCGACATTTGGTTAAAGCTCGGTATATTTCTGCTACAATCAGGGAACCACTGTGCTAGTAGGTTTTTTCATGGCAACATCTAGCATCCCTACAAGGCCGAGGTCTATGTGACCATCTTTTCTCGGACAGATCACCATTCCCAAAAAGGCTACCATGAAGGCTAATCCCCGTCGGGCTTCCCATTTGTCTTTATTTCTAGCATGTGTCAATCCGGTGTTGGGTTCCTCGAAACTTTTGGGGTTACCATACCGGTGATATAAGAAATGCAATGTACAACACCCTTCCGCCAGGTGCGGGTCTTGAATATCCCGGCTGATGTTCAACAAATCCAAGAACCTATGAAGGGTTAACGGTCGTGGGGCCAATGGGTATCTACCTCGGAGGTTCCCGTTGAGACCTACATATCCGGCGATCTCTTCTAATGTAGGTGTGAGTTCAAAATCTGAAAATCGGAATACATTACGGGTCGGGTCCCAAAATGGTATTAGTGCCTCAATGATATCCTTCCTTGGTTTGATTTTTAATAAATCTACGAGACCGCCCAAACTTTTGACCACAGTATCTCTGCTTCCTTTTCCCAAGTCATGCCACCACATATGGAGTATTAAAGGGATCTCGCTCAGGACTGAGAAGGTTTCGATGTTACTTGAATTCATCCTGCACATTTGTTTAGGGGAATTTAATGATTTATTTTGAAAAAAAAGGCTATTTGTGCAAAAATTCTTTATTTAAAAAACAGGACTGGATATGCAAATACGACCTTTCAGCACTTCTGGGAGGAAGATTTTAAGGCTGTGCCCGCAAACCATGTGAAAATGACTCAGGGTGGCTATTCTTGCAAAAACGGCCTTCCGGCGTCCTTTTGGGGACATTCGGCTTATTTTAGACAGGAATGGCATCACCCGACTTATTTATGATACAAAATTAAAATTTGACATTTTTTGGCTATTTTTTGCAAAAGGGAGGTTGAACCCGATGAGGGTTGCCTACGTATCTCACATCCGGTGAGAATCAAACCAGCGTAGTTCGGGGAGATTTGCCAAAATCAAAACTATTTTGACCAACAATTTTTCTTTCTATGTTTTCAAATATTTTCCCCCTTTTTTTTCATTTATCAAAAATCCGACAGCATTTCGGTATTGTTTGGGCATTTGGTTTTTCACAACAAATAGACATCCTCACCTAGTCCTAACACTGCTTATTTTCATAATTCACTCATTTAGACAAGCCGGTCAACATGCAAAGCCGAGCAAATAAATGCGCAAGTAGCACATAAGATGCATCAGGATGGTCCATTATTTCAGGTCACCTGTCCTAGACGGACCCAACCCCGGTATTGAGTCCCCTAAGTCAAATGCACATGATGCAAACAAACGTCCTACTAGGGATCCGGCATGAGTTTTTGTTCTTCTAGGTTTAACCCTAGGTTTATTGGTCTAGACCTGGCTTACCCGAGCGGACAACTCGAGCCGAGGAGGAGGCAGCGTACCGGGGATACAGAAGCTCCGCCGGCTTTGCTACTTATCCAAACCTCGTTCTAAATGGGAAAAGACTCTAAACAGAAGAGAAGCTACACGAAGTGCACCCTTCTCCATGATGTAGAGGACTCAGAGAGAGGAAGGGATTCGCGGCAGTTTATATATACAGTTCAACAAATATCAAAGCGGTAAAACATTAAGCACATATAGCATGGAACATGTAGAAAAATCAGATAAAGCCAAATATAACAATTGTACTAAGCTCGAATTCTTGAACCCTGAATCGAAATTCTGGGTTCGTATCCCCAGCAGAGTCGCCAGAGCTGTCACACCTCCTTTTTTACACACCTACCCCGAAGGATAAATGTATAAGGGAGTTTTTCCATTTAAAGTGACATTATTCGAAATGGGATCATTTATTTATTTTTAGAGTCGCCACTTGGGATAGGATTGGCTTTTGGTGTCCCAAGTAACCGGTTTAATTTGAATCCCAAATCGAGGAAAATTTCGACTTCTCAATTGGAGTCTGCGAACCAGAAAATTTGAATAAGGAATTCTGTTGACCCGAGGGAAGGTGTTAGGCACCCCCAGATCCCGTGGTTCTAGCACGGTCACTTAAATTATTATAATTGGCTAAAAATGCAATTTTAAGATTATTTACCGCTTTTAATTGATTTTTAGGAAAGTGAACGCCGTTTAAGAACGTGTTATTGGATCACGTCACATGAAATGCACCCGGATCCTCGACATATTCTTATTCAACGTTTTGGGATTTGGATTTGGGTTGCATGAAATGCACACCCGAATTTAAGAAGGTAAAATTATTAAAACACGCCTAAAGCGACTAACGAGTTATTATCTTTGCGGGAGGCCATGAAAATTCGCTAATAGCACGTCCCGAGTTCTAAATATTTTTATATAAGCATTTAATGAGGGCCCCGCAATTTATGCATATTGTTCGGGGAGGCTCATCTCATTTATTTTAAGTATATCCTAAAGCAAACTATGATTTTCTATTGAATTTGTCTCTAAAAGGGCCTAGTTAATTGGCATTATAAAATTCGGGCCTTAAGTTCAAGTCCGGACTCAAACAAGAGGGGAAAACCTCTTAATTCGAATTCGCTACCTAACTCGAAGGCCCAAAATTAACAATTATCTTTTAGCCTTTGGCCCAATAATTTGACTAGTGAAAAAGGGCTTTCAGCAGCTCAAGATTTGAGTCTAGCCTAAGTAACTGATCGACTTGTTTATAAGAGGGCTGCTTAACATTTGGGCTTTGGCCCAGACCCAAATCGAAATGGGGGAAGGCCAAGTTTCACCTCAGATCTCTGAAAGCTCCGGCCTAGATTTGGTTAACTTGGTAGAACGCAAATTAACTGATTAAATTGAGCTGAATAATTCATCGCACTCAATCAATTCTTAATTCAGTTCACCCAACTCAATTCGTTTGGCTGCTGATAATTGATACTCTCATTTTTAGAAATTCATTGCAATTAAATCATTTCATGAATTCTCAGGCTAATAGGTACATGATAGACATGCTGATACATCAGTAATGAACTATTTCGAATTATGGCTAAGGAACAAGCCTAAAATAAACGGCTGTACTAAATTATTGTCTAGATGGATTCAAATGAATGTATCTATAAACATCTATATTTGCACGATTTTTAATAACTTAATTCATGCTTATGACCNCCCCGACCAGCTTGTCACAGTATGTTCTCAGATGGGCCCTTGGATCACCCGTACCGTCAAACATCTCGAACTTGGGAGGTTAGTACCCCTCTGGTAGTTCGACATCTGGTTGTATGCAGAGATCTTCATAGTTCAACCCTTCGATCCCTTTACTTCCTTCAACGCCTTGGATTCAGCTGGTTAGTTTCTTAAGCTCTTCAACCAAGTTTATGATGAGTAGTTCCTTTTCATCGGACTAGGGGTGCAAGAAATAGGTTGGGTGGAGAGTGGCATGGTCTCCATGTAGATGGAATTGTTGTTATGGCCTGGGGTGCGGGTATGGAAATGGTCATTTGCGGGATTTTATGGTTTGGGGACGAGTAATGGATTGCTGTTTGGAGTGTGGAAATTGTTGCATTGGTTCTTTGTTGGAGCAATGGAATGATTTGGTTTCTTTTGGGCAGGTGTGAGATTTTGAACGTTGGGGAAGTTGGTGTCTGGGGTGCTGAGGGAGAAGGATAGGTTAGCCAAATTCCAGACCTGATCGAGCTCTTCCTGAAACTTCAATAACTTCTGCTCAAGTTGTGACACATTTTCATTGGGAACCCAAATACCATGGCCATCAGTGGCCTCTGCTGTTGTGTTCTCTTTCCTGATGTTCAAATCTTCCATTTTGCCTTTGATCTTGTTCTTAACAGGACTAAGAGGAGGAGTGGGTGGAGGACCTTCCAGAGTGCACGAACTAACCTTTGGGGAGGGGAATAACAAAAACAAAATAAAACAAAAGGTAACCAAGTTAGTGAGGATCATGAAAAGTATTGCAATATTTAAACACATTGTGCAGGAATGTAAAATGTGTCCTAATTTGGGAGCCTCGTTGTGCCCGAGGTAGGCCTAGCGACAAGTTGATTTGGAGAACTTAGAATGCTAAATGCCTCATTTTATTGATAAAAAATAGACGAATCCCAAAATGACACTAAATAAGCAAGAAATAAAAATCACTAATGGCCATTGGCCTTATTACATTCGTAAAGCGAAAAATAAACTACAATCTACTTGGTCCCAGAAGGACCTTCCCCAGATTCGACATCCTTGGCTCCTTCGAACAACTTCCCCAACTCGTGAAGTCCCAGCAATAGGTATGCTATGGCTAGATATCTGCCTTCAGCCCCTTTAGCCTCTTGGCAATCTTCAACCCTTTTGAGAAACTTTCTTTCCAGTTCCACTATTCCTCGCTCCAAGTATCACAGTCTTTTGTTGGCGTTGGTTGCCATATCTTTCCATTCTTCGATCAGCTTTTTGTTGGACTCTTGTATTTCGTGATGTTCACTTTCGCACTCGCGGATCTTTTTGCGCAACTTGTTGTACTTGACTTGCGCTTTAGTCTTTTCGTCTATAATCCTGTGGCCTCGAATAAACCCTGGCTGGCCTAAACCATAATGATTGTCTTCCAACCAACCTGAATAGAAAGGAGTACAGCCAGCATGATACCTATCTGGCTCTATGGTGTCTCTTCCCATCATGATCTTGCTATGCCACATGTGCTGTGCTTGGCACTTGTAAGGACTATCATCATCTTGGAAATCAGCTTGGAAATGGCTCATCTTGTCGACCCTGGGTATAACTTGCTTCCTACCAGCTTGCCTCATAACTCGAAGAGGGACGTAAGGGTGTGTTCCCCTGAGACCAATTAGTATCAGGAAAGGTGCATCTCTTGATCGGGCGATGAACTCCTCTGTTGGAAACCATTCGGACATCCATTGAATTTGTTCCTCGTTCAGATTATCAAATAGCTCAACCCATCCTTTAGCATCCTCAGGCTGAGCGAACATGTCGGGGATGTAATTCATTCGCTTTGGTCTATGGAAAGCGGTGTGATCATCCCAGTCCCTACGCCGGATTTCTTGTCGATATTCGCCCTTTTGGAGATGCACTATGAGCCAAAGTTGAAGCAGTAGATTGTAGCCTTTGAAGTGTTTTGCTCCTCGTTGACACTTCTCTAAGGCTCGGTATATGTCTGCAATAATCATGGGTACGATGCTGAATGCATGCCCATCGATCCCCTCCATTAGGGTTTTGGTTACTATAGCCAACCTAGTATGAATTCTGCCTTTCTTCGTCGGGAATACAATCAGACCCAGGAAGAAAAATATGAAGACGAACACCCTGCGGTGGACGTGTCCCAAGGATGTGATGGCAAACTCACCAGAGTAGGTGCGGTAAGATTTGCTGTGACCATACCTTTCATAAAGATAGTCAAAAGGGATGTATGAATCCTTCAAGCATGTCAGTTTCGGATTCTTCTTCAAACCCATCATTTTAAGGAAGCCTCTACCTTTGCGATTCTCAGGCATTAGCAAGCCTAGAGTTTCCCATACTAGGCCAGCCAGTCCTCCTATCTCCTCCAGCAAAGGTGTCATTTTAGTGCCCCCAAAGCGGAATACGACTCTTTCGCAATCCCAAAACAATGTGGCAACCTCTATGATCATGTTATTGGGTTGGATTTCCAGGAGGGATGGTAGATTTCCCAGATATTTTCTGACGAGATTCTGATCACTAGAGTGCAAATCTTTCCACCAGCTTAGCCACCTTGGGTGGATGTTGGTGACCATGCCGAATTTGGGGACTTCGTGCCTCATATTTCTGCAAGGCAAATAAGGTTAGACCCTACCCCCACCAGGACTCGACTATTTACTATCAACAATTACCAGGAAGCATCTAGTTCTCCAAATAAATGCACAGAACGTGACGATGTCGGTTAGGGTTTAGGGAAACCCAGCGAACTTTGGACAAGGCTATCTTAAAGGATTATTATGTGGACAACATAACTGATTCGACTAGGTTTGACCATGATGCATGCGCAATTTAAACAGAGTAAGGTTTCAATGGGGTTTTAGACAGGTACCCTTGAGCGGAAACTCAAGGGGGAAGGCTCGGAACTGTCGACTGCACCACTGATCGACTAGTTTTACCGCAAATATGCCTTTCCGAATTTAGGGGGTAATGATATAGGAAGAGCGCAACCACTCATTATAAGCGTTGCTATAGGATTTGTTTGGCACGAGTGGAGTATGATGTTGAGCATGATTATGCAATAACTAAAAGCATGTTGACATGTATTTGCACATTAAGAAAGCGATAAATACAACAGTTTCATAAATGTAAAGCAATAAAGGAAAGAAAATAAGGAAGATATGTCAGTTTAGCTTCTAAAGAAGAAATTAAATGCTTAAAGGAATTAAACAGATAATTGCGCATAGGGAGAGGTACAAATTCACAAGAATAATCTGAAATGGTAAAAGCCAAAAAATCCCCTGCAGAGTCGCCATGCTGTCGCGCCCCCTTTTTCCTTTGCGGAATCGGGTTTGTGACATTCGGTTGGTACAAATCTTTCCATTTGGAAAAAAGGTTTGCAATTTTGAAGAGTCGCCACCTAACGATTTTAAGGTGCGTTAGGGCACCTATGGGGTTCAACTATAACTACATTTTTTATAACCAGAGATAGGGTAAGGGCTTGAAATTATCCCAAGGAGAAGGTGTTAGTCACCCCTCAGGATCCACTAGTGTGGTTCCCGGCCAGATAGTTCTTTGTGAATTTGTGCAATTAACACGTAAACAAACAAGGCTCAAATAAGAGGGGATTTAAATACACAAGCATTTGGAAATGATAAAATAAAGCAAAGTTTTGAAAGAGTTATAACTATGCATGATGACGAATATATAAGGAGTCCTAGGTTTATTTGTAATATGGATCACGTCAATGCAATACACGGTAATCACTCCTCAAAATAGGGGCTACACGTGGTATTAGCGCATCGGTCATCATATCCATATCTACCCTTCCCACCCCGTTAAGGTATTAAAGCACGGATTGGTCTCGAACTCTATTGCATGCTATTACCCGTCCCATTCCTATCAGTCCCGGAGGAATTTAGGAATACTATTCCTATAAGAGGGAGGATTTTAGGCTAACTCTTGGGTTTTAAAGGTAAAAAGACTAAGGCAACATTCAAAACACATAGGACTACATATAAGGGGAAACATGTAAACAACTAAGAGTCTCATATATACCTCCTCAAACAAAGCACATAATAGCATGACTTAACACATTTAGGGCCAGAATTCAAAGCACTAAGACAGGGGAGTTTTAGTTGTTGAAGCAGACCAATTTATTACATAACTCAGATAAGAAGTCCGAATCAGGGCCGCCTGCTGGTTGTAGCAGTTGCTAATTAAACAAAGGCGGTTTCAATTTTATCGTTATTACCTATGGCTTGCTTAAGTATGTGTTGATGATACCCTATAATCATGATATCAATTACTGATTCAAAAATGGCAAAGCAGTGATAGTTTTAAACGAGCAAATTGGATCCTATAGGCACGCTTTCTAGACCGCATTAATGGGAGTAGTAAGTTGTTTAAACTAATTCAACACAGTACGAGTCAAACTGATTTTTAACTAGACTGGTTTCAGATTTTATGGACATAATCTCTATTATTGCTGATTTTAATCCCTACGGACATGGTATCTAATATTAAAGGCTGATTTGGTCCTATAGGGATGGTATCTAATGAAGTGGAGTAGGCAGGATTTATTTGATCACAGCAAAATTCCTATAGACATGATTTCTATAAAATATTGATATTAACCTTATGGGGATGATATCTGATTTTAACCTTGTAAATATGACGTCTGGTTATAGCCATTATATCCTATTGGCATGATATCTAATTGTGGAAGTGAAACAATGCAAAAATTTATTAGATAGATCCTATAGGCATGTTATCTAAGTGTAGAATTAACACATGTAGGACTTTATTAAATAGATCCTATAGGCATGTTATCTAAGTGTAGAATTAAAACATGCAGAATTTAAAACAACAGATCCTATAGGCATGCTATCTACCCTCCTAACAGCTAAACATACATAATTACCCATGCGTTTTCACTAGCCAACCCCAATATTTGTTACAACTTATTACAGACCAAAATACTGAATTACATTAGAAAAGTGTAAAATAAGAAGTTACAATCATAGGAAGCCTGATTCTGACTTCCTCTCTGAGTTATGGAATAAACCACCTCAAATGCCACTTGTTTCAAAGCCTTTCTCAAACCTGGGTGTGTCAAAGTTCCCTAAGGGTCTAAAGGGACCCCTGTCACACCTCTTTTTTTACACACCTACCCCGAAGGATAAATGTATAAGGGAGTTTTTCATTTAAAGTGACATTATTCGAAATGGGATCATTTATTTATTTTTAGAGTCGCCACTTGGGATAGGATTGGCTTTTGGTGTCCCAAGTCACCAGTTTAATTTGAATCCCAAATCGAGGAAAATTTTGACTTCCCAATTGGAGTCTGCGAACCAGAAATTCTGAATAAGGAATTCTGTTGACCCGAGGGAAAGTGTTGGGCACCCCCGGATCCCGTGGTTCTAGCACGGTCGCTTAAATTAATATAGTTGGCTAAAAATGCAATTTTAAGATTATTTACCGCTTTTAAAAATTGATTTTTAGGAAAGTGAACGCCGTTTAAGAACGTGTTTTTGGATCACGTCACATGAAATGCACCCGGATCCTCGACATATTTTTATTCAACATTTTGGGATTTGGATTTGGGTTGCATGAAATGCACACCCGAATTTAAGAAGGTAAAATTATTAAAACGCGCCTAAAGCGACGAACGAGTTATTATCTTTGCGGGAGGCCATGAAAATTCGCTAATAGCACGTCCCGAGTTCTAAATATTTTTATATAAGCATTTAATGAGGGCCCCGCAATTTATGCATTTTGTTCGGCGAGGCTCATCTCATTTATTTTAAGGATATCCTAAAGCAAACTATGATTTTCTATTGAATTTGTCTCTAAACGGACCTAGTTAATTGGCATTATAAAATTCGGGCCTTAAGTTCAAGTCCGGACTCAAACAAGAGGGGAAAAAGCGCTTTCAGCAGCTCGAGATTCGAGTCCAGCCCAAGTAACTGATCGACTTGTTTATAAGAGGGCTGCTTAACATTTGGGCTTTGGCCCAGGCCCAAATCGAAATGGGGGAAGGCCAAGTTTCACCTCAGATCCCTGAAAGCTCCGGCCTAGATTTGGTTAACTTGGTAGAACGCAAACTAACTGATTAAATTGAGCTGAATAATTCATCGCACTCAATCAATTCTTAATTCAGTTCACCCAACTCAATTCATTTGGCTGCTGATAATTGATACTCTCATTTTTAGAATTCATTGCAATTAAATCATTTCATGAATTCTCAGGCTAATAGGTACATGATAGACATGCTGATACATCAGTAATGAACTATTTCGAATTATGGCTAAGGAACAAGCCTAAAATAAACGGTTGTACTAAATTATTGTCTAGATGGATTCAAACGAATGTATCTGTAAATATCTATATTTGCACGATTTTTAATAACTCAATTCATGCTTATGACCCAATTTAACCTGACTGGAACATTTTTGAAACAATCCAACTAATTAATAGAACATCTAACAAAACTGATACCCATAAATATTACTGATTATTCGAATAACGCTATTGGCCGCGGATGGAATTAATAGTTATTCAAATCGAACGTGCACATTACAGTCTACTTGAATAGCACATCATACTATTTTTGAGTTCCTGATTTCACATTGACCCATGACTAACATACACAACAAGTTCCAAGCTAATTCGAATCTGATACTGCTAAACACAGTGTTCGTGTGATCATGAAAAGGAAACAAAATTAGTTTAAAAGTCTTAGACAGTCCCAAACAGTACAGTTCTCAATTTCAAATGAAGATCTATTGTAAATATGAAAATCCTAGCAGTACAACAGTGAGGATCAACAAGGAAAATAAGCAGCAATTTTATTTACTTCCAAACTTGAAAATGACATGAAGTGTACCTGGAATTTGAACCAAAGTAAGAAGAGGAAGAAGTCAGCAGCAGTAAACAGTATCCAGCAACAATAAGCAACAATCAGCAGCAATTTTGAACTGACTTTTGACCCAGAAACGATATTTCAATGAACAGCAGCTACTTTCAAATGAGCAAAACCAATGAACATCTAAAACTAACTCGAATGAACTCAAAACAACCAGAAATGATTTCAAGAGCTTTTGAAGACCATAATTACTGGATCAGGACTACTCAAGCCATTTTTGTCAGTTTAAACTAAGCTAGAGGTTCAATTTAAGAACTGAAACTGAAATTATGGTAAGAAAACTATAAGGAAACAGAATTTTTGGGATTTTTGGTTCTATATTTTTGGTTTTTTGGAAATCTAGAACTAGATTGAAAATGTTCTCTCAGGGTTCAATTTTTCGCTTTTTGGGGAATTTCAGAGATTCAAAACTTGTCAATGAAGGCACTAGTGACTGCCTTTTATAGGCAAAGCTAAGGAAATTTCAGAGNACTTCAATGTAATAGTATATTTTGGATTTCTACTGTATTTGTATTTGTTTTTGTTTTTGGATTTTTTTTTGATTTTTCTAAGATCTGGATTTGAATTTCAAAATTTTCAGAGTTTTTGAATCTCTAATGCTTCTAGAAACCTGTAGGAATTTTTCAGATTTCAAAACTTGTATTGTAAGGCAAGGCAATGCCCTTTTATAGGCAAAATTAGGGCTGCCTTCAGATTTTCACTTTACCCCTAAGTCCCTCTTTTATTTTCAAATTTTTGCTTAGTTAGTCCTTAGAATTTTGACTTGTTGCCTAAGTTATTATCCTAAGTTCTTGAAATTATAGCTAAGGCCCTATTCTAGAAGATTCTAGGGAATTCTATCTTAATCTAGAGTATTCTAACCTATTTTAAATGTCCACAATACCCCTAACCACCCCTGAAATTACTAACCCTATGTCAACTAAACCCAACCCGTTTACTATAATTGAAGCAAACAATCCTGGTTCAACTATATCCAAACAAACTAATAAGAACATCTACAAATTCTAATTAACACAAACAAATTTTCAGCTATAACCAAACAGAGTTTAAAATTGAACATATCTAATTAATTGAAATTGGACTTTAACTTTAATGAACACTAATATCCTAAGGTCAAAACAATGAATTAACAATTAACTAACAAGTAAAAATGGAAACTGAAGTAGAATTCATGTTAACAGCAATCAATCGTGTATCGAAGTCAGACATACAAAAATATGAATCAAACCGAATCGAAATTAATTCTAAGAAAATTGAAGAGATGAACAGAGAAAAATCAAATTTAACTAAACTAATCAATAAAAGGTAAAAATTAAAGAACTAAACATTGAATTAATAAGACTCACTGAAAATTGAAACAGAACAAAAAATTTCTAAAGAAATAGGGAATACAGGAACTAAACACTGAATTAACCAACAGAAAATCACAACAAAATCCACAAAAAAAAAAACTAAAATATCACAAAACAGAATCAACAAACAAAAATAATCAAATAAGAAGGAACAACTCACTGATTTAACCCTAGCTGAATTGACTTTGAATTTGGCCCCAAAAATAATATTATACGTTTGTTCTTTGCCAAAACAAACACATAATATCGTTTTTGGAACCATTTGAATACTGATAAACTTCGAGTCTTCGACTCAGACTTGGACTCAAACCCTTGATTTGGGATTCGAATAATTTCAACTAGCCTTGAAGGAATTCGGCTTAGGGTTTGGGAAGAGGGGGTTAAGGTGAGTCTAGGGTGTAGGTTTAGTTGGGTTTGGAGGCGGCGCCGCCACCAGAGAACAAAGGCGGCGGCTAGGGTTTTGAAATTTTGGGGAATTCCAGTGGGATTTGAGTGGGGACAATGAAGGAATCGTGATGGGGGGAAGAGAAGAGGCCCTGGTGTAAATTTGGATGCGATTTGATGAGTTAGGGTTTTGGGTCAGGATCTTTTATTCAAGATTCGAAGAATTTGGTGGGGATTCGAGGGAAATGGAGTATAGATTCGGAAAGAGGAGAAAGAGAGGAACATGGGGTGTAAATTTGGACGGATTTGGGTGATCGCCGCCGGCGGAGGCGATTTCCGGCCGGCGGCCTACGGTGGGGGACGGTGGCGTTAGGGTTTGTATACTGGGGTGTGAGAGACGATGGAAAAGGGGGGGGGGGTAGGGGGTCGTTTGGACATATATATATTCAGGGCTCCTCAGTTCTCGACCTTTGGATCCATCAACCTCGACGGTTGAGATCAACTGAGGAGTAGAAACGACGCCGTTTCGTCAATAAGGGGGCTGGACCGGGTAGGATTTTGGGTTTGGGCTGGATTGATACCGGGTTTGGGGGTTTGGCTTGGGTTCTGATGTGGTCTGCTATTAAAATGGCCCAAAACTTGAGTATTTTAATAAGCCTATTATTTTCCTTTAATTTTCTCTTCTTCTTTTTTTTTCATTCATTTTTCTGATTTTTTTTTGTAAAAAATACTAAATTAATTAAAAGACCTGATTTAACTCTAAAGTTACACTAATTAAATTTCAAAAAAATAACAACTAAATCCTAATTTAAGAGAAAATTAAGCAAAAATCAAAATTAAAAGTAAAAAATGTAAAAAAGGGACTATTTTTTGTTATGATCTTCCATTTTCTTGTAATGTTAATTAACTAGCAAACCTAAAAATATAAAAATGGAGGCCTAAATGCAAATGTGCTATTTTTTTGTATTTTTTATGAATTATATCAAGTAAAATGCACACAAAATGCAAATAAACACAAAATCATGCAATTAGATTCTAAAAATCAAATAATAAAGAAAAATTCTAATTCTAAGGAATTTTGTAGGAGTAATTTAAGCGTGGCAAAAATCACGTGCTTACAGCTGCCCCTCTTTGCTCGAAGACACGAAGGGTTTTCGGGCAAAGATAAATGAGCACCATGAAGGATTTTTGCCTGCTCAACACTCCATGAAAAGCATTTTGAAAACCGTCTGACCGAACCCTGCTTCAAAGGTTGCCTACATATCCTTGGCTATAAAGGAATCAGGTCAGTGTAATTCTGGAAGGGTTGGTAGCTGGGACTACCAGAAGCTGTGATTTCACTGCTGTTGCTGCTGCGACTGCTTGCTGACCTCCTTATTACACCAAAAGAAAAATCAAAGCTAAGCTAACTATGCCTATCAACTATGAGTTACAAGATTCCTATCTATAAATCTTTTGAAGCTTGATCTTGAGTCTTAGCTGATTTTGCTGTGGACTCCGATCTGAATCTTGATGCTCGCAAGTTGTAGGTGTTGTTTCTTTCTGCAGCATTGGGTCAAAGCGAGATCGGTGGAGCTTGTGGCTTCAATCAGATTTTGAGCAATCCGCACCTTTGCTTGCTTCACATTTGAATTCATTTCTTTTTTGTTCTCTTCTTCTTTTCTTGATTTTGGATTGAGACTCGTTCCATCGGTCGTCTCGCACCCTATGCCTCGGTGTTAGACCTGCTTAAGACAACAAAAACAAATAATCAAACGAAATTTTTCTGCCCCAGTTTTCACTAGAAAAATTTCATGAGTTAGTTGTGACACATATCTAAGCGATCAAATCAGGATTGTGTAGGGAGATCCTCGATTTTTTGGTCGGGATTAGGAAAGAAAAAGCTCCTCGGTATTTTGGCCGGGAGATCCTCAGTTTTTGGCCGGGATTTGGAAAGAAAAGGCTCCTCGGTTTTTTGGTCAGGAGATCCTCGGTTTTTGGCCGGGATTTGGAAAGAAAAGGCTCCTCGGTTTTTTGGCCGGGAGATCCTCGGTTTTTTGGCCGGGATTTGGAAAAAAAAGGCTCCTCGATTTTTTGGCCGGGAGATCCTCGGGTTTTTGGCCGGGAGATTTAAGGAATAGGGATCCTATGCTACCATGATTTGTTTTTCTTTTGGGATTTTCATTTTATTTCTTTCCTTGTTTCTCTTTTTTCCTTTTATTTAGCAAAACGCATGAAAGAATTTGGGGGGAAACTTCCTTTTTGGTCGTTTTCCTGCTGCAAAACTGTTTCAGCGCTTGCGCATTTCATTTCCTCTTGGATTGCACCTGCTTTTGCATGGTTTTTTTGAATTAGACCTGTTTTCAACAAAGAACAATTTGTTAGTTTGAAACGGTGGTTGGTTTTGTTGCCTTGATCATCTCAATTGCTTGATCCCGACCCTTTTTCCGTTAAGAAGTTTGCTGCTTGTTGGCCTTGAGGGTGAATCTCTTTTCGAACCGACCGGGTTCAACTCTTAGGGTTTGATTATGACTCGCCCGCGTGGGCTCTGGCCTTTTCCCTTTATTCTGTCCTTGCCTTTGATTTTTTTTTCTTTTCTAATGTCTTTGCTTCGAAAGCATCAACCACTATGGTCAGTCGGGATCGGCCTGACGCACTCGCTGAGGTTGGACATTTTCTCCGGCTTTTGCCAGGTAGAGCCCGATGGAACCAATCCTGCCACTTTCTTTGTAGTAATTCGTAATCATTGTTAGACCGAAAGGGATTTAAAGGGAAGTATGCAAAAAGGCAAGCATATGAGTTTGAAGAGAAGCGTCCCTTTCGGGGGAAAAGAAGGACTTGTCTGGGGTGCATGCTGGCTTCGAATGAACATGACATGCTTCTTGGACTGGATGCCGGACCCACACAAACTTTCCAGCTTCTCGTGAACCCATTGATCCGCATTTCAAAGCCAGGGAACCTTGCCAGAACTCTTTTAGTGATGAGATATCTTCTTTTCGGCCGACAGCGCCCTTTGCGGGTTTTCGCCAATCGACCTCTCTCATTTCTCTTCTCACCGTCGCCTGGTAGTGCTCTTTGCGAGTTTTCACTAAGCGGACTCTCTCATTTTCAGTTTCTCTACTCCCCATCGCCTTATGGTGCCCGAAGGTTTTCACCGATAAGACTCTCTCATTTTATTTCTCTCGATTTGAATTGTATCAGATTCCAACAACGACGTTTGCCACTTCCATGCCTTTGTCAATTGATCGGAAGGACTTGGACAAGGTTTTGGGGTAAAAAGAATTTTGGGCGGAACTACAACTTTGGAACCATTTCGGCGGATTCATGGCCGAACCATTATATCATCTGCCCCAGTTTCAACTCTTTGGGGGGAATTGGAATTTTTGTTTTGGTGTGACTGAACCTCAGGGAGAGGCTGCCTACGTATCCTTTCGGAATCAAGTCAGACGTAGTTCAGAGAAACATTTGTTTTTGGTTGTTTTTGTTTTTGGTTGTTTTTATTTTTTCTTTTCTTTTCCTTTTCCTTTTCATCATATTTTCTTTTCTTTTGTTTTTTTTATTTTTTTATTTTTTTTTCTTTTCATATATATATATATATATATATATAATTTTTTTTCTTTTTTTTTCTTTTTTTTTCTATAATACTTTCGGGTTCCAAAGAGGGTAGCCAAAGAAGGGTAACCGGCTCAAATGGGTTTATGAAGGGTTGATAGTGTTTGGATAGCGAGAAGGAAAGCCTTCGTCATCTCAATTGCACAAAAGCCATCATCGTAGGAGGCCTAGACATAATACCTTTTGACTGCATCTGCATTGACTGCTGTTTCAGGGTCATTTCCTTCGATGTCTCCCAAATACAATGCTCCTCTTGGCAATATCTTTCGGATTATGTATGGACCTTTCAAATTAGGGGCAAACTTCCCTTTTGCTTCCTGGTGATGAGGGAGAATGCGTCTGAGTACCAGCTGTCCCACTTCAAAATTCCTGGGACGCACTTTCTTGTTATAGGCGCGGACCATTCTTTGTTGGTATAACTGCCCGTGACAAACTGCGACCATCCGTTTTTCATCGATTAATGACAATTGCTCTAGCCGGGTCTTAGCCCACTCACTGTCCTCAATCTCCGTTTCAACAATTATCCGGAGTGAAGGAATTTCTACTTCTGCAGGTATAACAGCTTCAGTACCGTAAAACAACAAGTACGGTGTTGCTCCAATTGATGTACGCACTGTAGTACGATACCCGAGTAATGCGAAAGGTAGCTTTTCATGCCATTGCCTGGAGCTTTGAATCATTTTTCTAAAAATCTTCTTGATGTTCTTATTTGCTGCTTCAAAAGCACCATTGGCTTTTGGCCGATAATGAGTAGAGTTTCTATGCGTTATCTTGAATTGTTCACATACCTCTCCCATCAGACGACTGTTCAAATTCGCAGCATTGTCGGTAATGATAGTTGCAGGAATGCCAAAGCGGCAAATGAGATTGGAGTGCACAAAGTCTACCACAGCTTTCTTGGTGACCAACTTAAGAGTGATAGCCTCAACCCATTTCGTGAAATAGTCAATTGCCACCAATATAAATCTATGCCCATTCGAAGCTTTTGGCTCAATCGGCCCAATGACATCCATACCCCAAGCAACAAACTGGCCAAGGTGCTGA
>NC_031995.1:93785630-93794447 GCF_001879085.1 Nicotiana attenuata | reverse complement strand
ACCCAGCATTCTTCACGACCAACAGCATCGACCCGATAACAGTACGGTACCCGAGGGTGTAGTGAAAGCTTGTCTTTTCGGCTATTTTCTTCATCCATACAACACCTGATGATATCCTGCGTAACAATCCACGAAGGACTGTATTTCATGTTTGGCGCAGTTATCAACAAGGATGTGAATGTTAGGCAACTGGAAATTGTCTTTGGGACTTGCCCTATTCAAATCTCGGTAGTCCACACACACCCGGGTTTTCCCGTCTTTCTTTGGCACTGGAACCACATTGGCTAACCATGTAGTATATCGGACCACTCGGATTACCCCCGCCTTTAACTGTTTTGTGATTTCTTCTTTGATCTTATCACTGATATCAGTTTTAAACTTCCTTTGCTTTTGTTGTATTGGAGGACAATCGGGGTAAATTGGCAATTTGTGCACCACTAGATCCATACTCAGTCCTGGCATGTCGTCATACGACCAAGCAAACACATCTTTAAATTCGAACAGGAGTTGGATTATTGCATCTCGAGTTTGCTCATCTATGTGAATGGTTATTTTGGTTTCCCTTATTTCTTCGGCAGTTCCCAAATTAACCGGTTCATTGTCATTCAGATTTGGCTTAGGTTTGTTCTCAAATTGTTCCAATTCTCGATTTATTTCCCTAAAAGCCTCTTCTTCATCATATTCCGGTTCTTGATTCATTATTTCACAATTAGACAGCGTGTTTGAGTCTGGGCATGAAGTCCGCAAGCATGTCATGTTATTTAAAGCCGCGTTATTATAACTGAAAAGAAAAGATGAAAAGGGAAAAATAACCAGAATTAGAAATAAAATAAAGATGGACGCTGAAATATTGATTTCATTTCTTGGAATTAGAAAGATAACAGGGTTTAAATTCAGGAATTTAAAGACAAAAAACTAAAGAAATATCCGAGTTATACCCTGAAATAACTGGGGATGCAGAAAAGGTGACAGGGCTAGTCTACCGGGACTCCCGCCTGATCGGGAATGGCGTAGCCTTCCAGTTTTGGAGTTTAGCATCTAGTCTCATATAGAGCACCTCAGCGGTGCTAGTCCCTTCCCCTGGCCGAACCATGTTGGTTTGATAAAGCATTTGTCTCATAGCTCCACATATATCTTCGATTTCCTCAGCTGTGAACACCTCATCGTCTTCTTCTTTGCCATACTTGGCCTTGACAAAAGTATCATAGAGATGTGGCAATGGTTGTGGCAGAACCCATCCTTCTTTCTTTCTTTCCTCGGCCCATTTCTCATCATCTGGAGTTGGGTGGAAGCCTATCCCGAAAAACTTTTCTGCTGTGGGTAGAGTTACCGGCTCAGATATTCCTTGTAAAGCTTTTCCCAACCCTTTTCCTGGCTTGAAACCGTGTCTAATCATTTCTCTAGCTACCATTATTGAAGCATTAGACAGGAAAGGCTGAGGACAAGGATTTCCCTCCTCGTGCTGATCTGCTACCACAATTTCAAAGGCTTGATAAACAATATGCTCACTTCCTTCCCTCGCCTCCAAACATGGGATAGATGGGTCACGATAAATGGACTGCTCGTCTTCTCCGTGGACCACGATTTCCTGGTCTTCATACTCGAATTTTACCATTTGGTGGAGGGTAGAGGGCACAACTCCTGCAGCATGGATCCAGGGCCTTCCCAGAAGAAAATTATAAGATGTATCCATGTCCAACACCTGGAATGTTACCTCGAACTCTACCGGACCTATGGTCAATATCAAATCAATTTCACCGATGGTATCTCTCTTAATACCATCAAAAGCTCTCACACAAACATTATTCGGACGAATCCTTCCTGTCCCGATTTCCATTCTTTGCAATGTGGAGAGCGGGCAGATGTCAACTCCCGAGCCTCCATCCACCATGACTCGCTTGACATAATAACCTTCACACTTGACAGTCAGATGCAAGGCTTTGTTGTGAGCTACGCCTTCCGGAGGCAAGTCATTTTTACTAAAAGAGAGTTGATTGATGGCGAAGAACCTTTCTGCCATCCTTTCGAGCTGCTCGACTGAAGTTTCAATTGGCACGTACGCCTCATTCAAAGTTTTCATCAAGATCTTCTGATGTTCGGAGGATTTCGTCACCAATGATAGCAGGGACACTTGTTCAGGATATTTCCTTAATTGATCCACTGTTTCATAATCAAGCATCTTCATTTTCTGGAAGAAGGCTTCTGCTTCCTCAGCACTCACTGGCTTCTTGGACGGAAAGCGCTTTCGAGCGGCGTTGTTTACCTCCTGTACATTTGAATATTTCTCAATAGAGGTTTTCCCTGGAAGTTCCCCCAAAATTTCTTTGCCCTTGTATGTAACCACTGTTTGCTGATAGTTCCATGGCACCGCAGAGGGGTCTGTCATTAGCTTCTGTGATACGCGTCCAATAACCACTGGCTCATTCAGCCGAGGCGGTTTAATTGTCCCCCGTACCACATAAGCTACTTTCGGTACGTATATTTGCGTTTCCTTTTTTACTTCAAACTTCGTTGGAGCACTGACAACTAATGGTTTTTCTTGGCGTCCTCGCAGAACATAGAGAATTCCATTCTTAGGAGGTTCCGTCTCTACTTTTGTCTCAGGTTTCTTCTCAGGCTCAGTTTTGACACTTTTATTTTTCTTCTCCCCTTTCCCTTGCTTCGGGGGTGCCTTGGGTTTCTTTTCTGCATCGGCAATGGCAATTATAGCTTTTAATGCGGGATCAAATTCTCTGTCTTCACAAATCATCCCGATTACCGGCCCGTTGTTGTGAGTGGGCAATGGATTATTGGTCACATTCGGGGCTTCTTCATCCCTCAACACTATTTTCCCTTGTTCAATCAAATCTTCCACAACTTTCTTCAATGTCCAGCAGTTATCAATACTATGCCCTTCAGCTCCTGAATGGTAGGCACAATGGACCCCTCGTTGATAAGCTGGAGATTCCGGGTTCTGTCTGTTTTGGGGAATAGGCTGCAGCAGATTCATCTGGACGAGTTTCGGGAACAAACTGGAGTAAGGTTCACCAATCGGCGTAAAATTTGGTCGTCTGGGCAGCTCCCGAGGGCGGAAGTTATTTTGCGGTGGTCGGGGATTATATTGGTTCTGATGAGGAAGTTGATTTCTTTGGAATGGAGGTGGATTTCGGTTAGCTTGTGGTTGCGGTCGGCCGAAGGATTGAGCATTCATGACCGCATAAGGGGGAGAAGCGTAAGCCATATCAGTATGAGGATAGTAATGTTGAGGGTTCTTTCAGAGAACACCGGTCTAGGAGCCCGGTATCTTCTTCCTCCCGATGCTGCCATCACTGTTTCTTCTTTCTTTTTGCCTTTGGCCATTCCTCTAGACCCGCCCTGGAGGTTGCTCTTATGGCTGACTGGCTCAAGATTCTACCCATTTTTAGCCCATTCTCTACCATCTCTCCGATTTTTATTGCCTCTGCGAAGGGCTTGCCCATGGCGGACATCATATTCTGAAAATAGTCTACTTCCTGGACTTGAAGGAAAACAGTGACCATCTCTACCTCATCCATCGGAGGCTTTACTCTTGACGCCTGTTTGCGCCACTTAATTGCATATTCGCGGAAACTTTCTGAAGGATTTTTCTTTAGATTTGCCAAGGAGTTCCTGTCTGGTGCGATGTCTATGTTATACTGAAATTGTCGAACAAAGTCTCGGGCCAGATCGTCCCAAATATGCCAACGCGAGACATCTTGGTCCATATACCACTCTAAAGCGATGCCAATGGCTTTGGGGGTTTTTTCCTGCCCTGGTATAAGCTCGTATGGTGGCTGCTGAGAGTAGGTATATTGAGTATAATGAGGAGGGTCAGCCTGAAAGACGGGATTTTGGAAAGTGAAGACTGAAGAGTCAACAGCATGCTTGGGTAGTGATGGTTGTGTGGTGGCGGAGCATGGTGGAGCCGTGAAGATGTTGGGAACAGCTCCGGATGGGAACACCTGGGGGCGAACCTCAGAAGGTGTTCCTAGGAAATGAGCAGTTATGGTAGGTTGCCCCAAAGGAGTGTTTGGGTGGCTGATGGGGACAGTAGTAGCACCTCCAGATCTAGGGAATAACTCTGGGAATCCGGGAATGGTGCTTGGAGGTTCTTTTTAGTTGTTCCAAGCATCCCACATTTCCATCAATCGCAGGTGCAAGATCCGATTTTCTTCAGTTGTAAAAGATTCAGAGGCCGGGACCCTCGAGATGGGGCTGTCTTCGGGTATGGGGATTGCAGGCAGAGTCATTTCAGACGACATTTCTGTATTTCCTTTGGATCTGGTGAAATAGCAATGTGAGGCCATCTTACCACAAACCAACCACTGTTTCTAAAAGCTCAGCTGGAATTGAACAGCAACAATGGTTAGTTTTGAAACAAATAACAGATAGATAACCACACATTGGAGTATGATGCACCTATACAGTTAAATGAATATCTACATGTTTGCTTCGGTTGCATGCGTCATCCCGGCTTTTCTCTTGTTCCTTTTGCTTTTCTTTCTCTTTTTGTTTATTTTCTCTCATTTTCTTTCCCTTCTTCTCTCTTTGTTTCATTTTCCGCTCTTTTCTTTTCCTTGGCCATGGTTTTTCTCTCAATGCCTTATTTTCTCTTTTTGCGTTTCTTTTCCTCTCTTGTTTTTCTTTTATTTCCTTCCTTTGTACTTTCCTTATCTTTTCCTCTCTTTTCTTAGGGTTACGGTCGAATCCTATGGAGATTGCCTACGTATCATGACCCTGCATGAATCAGACCAAGCGTAGTTCTTGCAAATAAATGCCAAAAGTAAGAAAACAAATTTTGGGATTTTCAATTTTTCATTAATAACAACTGCGATTACAAAGCTACTAGACTATTTGTTTTTCTTTTCTTGGAAAAGGAAATTACAAAAAGCAGACTCAAAAGCAAAAATACAGAATCGATTAACTAAGAATACATCAAAGCTTCAAATCCTGGGGCCCGCGGGGCATCACTCGGCATCGCCGTGGGCCTGCGTGCAAGACCCTTTTGCAACTGATCCAGATCATTCATGACCTGGCGAACAAATATCATCACGTAGGCAAAGAACGTGGTACGACCCATCCGCTCACCGGCCTGACACTTCATGACAATATAGTTGGCAATGCTTCTGATTCTTTCCCTGATTTGGCCCTTTTCTTGGAGTAGACGACTTATCTGTTGGGTACGAGCCTCTAGCACTTGAGAATCCTGGAAGTGAAGGTCTTGTAACAATTTTATTTCCCTTTCCATCTCGGCGATTAACCCATAGCATTGTTCCCTCTCGGCCTGAAATTCTTTGTCCCGTCGAGCTGCCTTTTCTTCAAGAGTATTCATTTTTCTTTTCATGTTAGCAATGGTTCCCTCATAATTTCTCTTCATTTGTTGTACAAACTGGGCTCTTTCCTCAGTCTTCTTTGCCCATTGTGCCCGAAGTCTTGCCATGTTTCCCTCAGATTTTCCCAATTCTTCCTGACAGTCCAGGACTTGCTTCTTTAACCCTTTTATCAATCTCTCGTCGGATAGACTTCTTTCTCGATTCCTGGCATCTATTTTCATTTGCTGAATTTGGGCCTTGAGAGCTTCATTCTCCTGGGCCAATTTCTTTTTATCACCTTCATCAGCTGTGGCTTGCAGGCTGTTTTCAAACCGAAGCTCCTGAACCTGTTTTTCCAATGCTCCTATTCGGGCCCTGTATTCCTTTTCCTTGGCCAACCAATCCCATTGCACCTGGGCTTCGTTAGTAAATTGTTGTACATGTGGCCTTTTGGCAGGTCTCTCAGGAATTTGAAATCTTTTACCAAACCAGACCAAGTATTTGGGATCTACCTCACCTCTGGCTCGGTCTTGTACTATAGTCTTAGGCTCAAGGTACCTGCACTCATTCCATATCTTTCGGATTCTGCCTTCAGGGAATGCAGCTTTCGGGCCTAACTCGATGACTTGCCCACTCAGGTCTTCATCATTGTGCACCGTCTGGAATCTTCCAAATTGTCGCAAAACTCGGTAAGGAGCATAGGGCTGAATGCTTCGAATACCCATCAAAAGAATATAAGAGACCTCTGCTGATGTGTATACAGCTTCAGTAGCAGGAAGCCATCCATAAGCCCATTCAACTTTATCTGCGGTGAGGGATCTTAAACATGACGACCAGGCCTCAGTACCCTCAGGGAACTCAATACCTGTCACCCGGGTCTCGATTTCTGCAATACAACTCAACCTGGTTAAACCGTAGTTCATATAGCCTGTGCGGTGACAGAGGTGTTCCTGTATCCACAATTGCAAGAGCAAATTACAACCTTGAAAGAATTTCTCCCCTTCCCGACATTTGGTCAGAGCTCGTACATTTCTGCTACAATCAGGGGAACCACTGTGCTAGTAGGTTTTTTCATGGCAACATCTAGCATCCCTACTAGGCCAAGGTCTATGTGACCATCTTTTCTTGGACAGATTACCACTCCCAAAAAGGCTACCATAAAGGCTAATCCCCGTCGGGCTTCCCATTTGTCTTTATTTCCAGCATGTGTTAATCCTGTGTTGGGTTCCTCGAAACCTTTGGGGTTACCATACCAGTGATATAAGAAATGCAATGTACAACACCCTTCCGCCAGGTGCGGGTCTTGAATATCTCGGCTAATGTTCAACAAATCCAAGAACCTATGAAGGGTTACCGGTCGTGGGGCCAATGGGTATCTACCTCGGAGGTTCCCGTTGAGACCTGCGTATCCGGCGATCTCTTCTAATGTAGGTGTGAGTTCAAAATCTAAAAACCGGAATACATTACGGGTCGGGTCCCAAAATGGTATTAGTGCCTCAATGATATCCTTCCTTGCTTTGATGTTCAATAAATCTACGAGACCGCCCAAACTTTTGACCACAGTATCTCTGCTTCCTTTTCCCAAGTCATGCCACCAGGTATGGAGTTTCAAAGGGATCTCGCTCAGGACTGAGAAGGTTTCGATGTTGCTTGAATTCATCCTGCACATTTATTTAGGGGACTTTAATGATTTATTTTTAAAAAGGCTATTTGTGCAAATATTCTTTATTTAGGAAACAAGACTTGGATTTGCGAATACGGCCTTTCAGCACTTCTGGGGGGGGGGGGGGGAAGATTTTAAGGCTGTGCCCGCAAACCATTTAAAAATGACTCAGGGTGGCTGTTCTTGCAAAAACGGCCTTCCGGCGTCCTTTTGGGGACATTCGGCTTATTTTAGACAAGAATGGCATTACCCGACTTATTTATGACACAAAATTAAAATTTGACATTTTTTGGCTATTTTTGCAAAAAGGAGGTTGGACCCGATGAGGGTTGCCTACGTATCTCACATCCGGTGAGAATCAAACCAGCGTAGTTCGGGCAGATTTGCCTAACTATTTTTGAAAATAGGACTCTTTTATTTTTGTTGGCAAATACACTACTTCTGAAAGCACAATTCATTTTTTATGTTTTCTTGTTCAGTGGCAAATAAACAAACTAATTTAAAAATAAAACTCTCTTTTTTTTTTTTGGTTTTCTTTTCCATCGGTAAACAAAACAAACTAAAAAAAACTACTTTTCTTCTTTTTCTTTCATTTTCTCAAAAATCCGGCAGCATTTTGGCACTACTGGGATATTGGTTTTCACAACAAATGGTCACCCTCACTTAGTCCTGACACTGCTTATTTTCATACTTCATTCATTTATACAAGCCGGTCAACATGCAAAGCCGAGCAAATAAATGCGTAAGTAGCACGTAAGATGCATCAGGATGGTCCATTATTTCAGGTCACCTGTCCTAGACGGACCCAACCCCTGTGTTGAGTCCCCTAAGTTAAGTGCACATGATGCAAACAAGCGTCCTACTAGGGATCCGGCATGAGGTTTTGTTCTTCTAGGTTTTAAACCCTAGGTTTATTGGTCTAGACCTTGTTTACCCGAGCGGACAACTCGGGCCGAGGGGGAGGCAGCGTACCGGGGATACAGAAGCTCCGCCGGCTTTGCAACTTATCCAAACCTCGTTCTAAATGGGAAAAGACTCTAAACTGAAGAGAAGCTACACGAAGTGCACCCTTCTCCATGATGTAGAAGACTCAGAAAGAGGAAGGGATTCACAACAGTTTATATATACAATTTCAACAAATATCAAAGCGGTAAAACATTTAGCACATATAGCATGGAACATGTAGAGAAATCAGATAAAGCCAAGTATAACAATTATACAAAGCTCGAATACTTGAACCCTGAACCGAAATTCTGGGTTCGTATCCCCAGCAGAGTCGCCAGAGCTGACACACCTCCTTTTTCTACCCCGAAGGATAATGTATAAAGAGAGTTTTTCCATTTAAAGTGACATTATTCGAAATTGGATTATTTATTTATTTAGAGTCGCCACTTGGGATAGGATTGGCTTTTGGTGTCCCAAGTCACCGGTTTAACTTGAATCCCAAATCGAGGAAAATTTCGACTTCCCAATTGGAGTCTGCGAACCAGAAATTCTGAATAAGGAATTCTGTTGACCCGAGGGAAGGTGTTAGGCTCCCCCGGATCCCGTGGTTCTAGCACGGTCGCTTAAATTATTATAATTGGCTAACAATATGATTTTAATACATGTCATCTTATAGTGCAATTTTAAGATTATTTACCGCCTTTAGTTGATTTTTAGGAAAGTGAACGTCGTTTAAGAACGTGTTTTTGGATCACGTCACATGAAATGCACCCGGATCCTCGACATATTCTTATTCAACGTTTTGGGATTTGGATTTGGGTTGCATGAAATGCACACCCGTATTTAGGAAGGTAAAATTATTAAAAGCGCGCCTAAAGCGGCTAACGAGTTATTATCTTT
>NC_031995.1:93721459-93785149 GCF_001879085.1 Nicotiana attenuata | reverse complement strand
ATCTTAAGAATTCACGACTCTCTAATCTCCTAGGTAGTTCTAGTCAATAACATGGATACATTTGGCTTGTTGTTTTTCTATTTTCTATCAAGCTATTACAACCAATCTAATCTTCATCAAATGAAACACAACTCTTCATGTGTGACTTACTCTAACACAGGCTATGAATACTTCAACTCCAGCAGCATTGAACCACTACCAAAATTAATCTATATTAAACCAAACTAACGAAACAGCACGCAATCAACCTAGAGTTTAATAGTCCAATTAAGTACAAATGATGAAATGTTCAGATTATTTACATTCCAAATAGTGTTGCTGTATAATCTAACACTCAATCCAATATGTATACAAGGAAATAATCAAAAAATATGCAAAGCAATGTGTCATTTCTTCAATAGTTTGATTACAACCAATGATTTAGTTCTTCACATATCTCTTGAGATTGAAGAATACCTGGAATTGAAATAAAGTAGAGGTGAGGAATCAGCTTAAACAGGGCAGAACAGCAAAATAATTCAGCAGTGAATTATCAGGTCAACACCAAGCTCAGGTCCCAGAAACAATGTCAAACAATCTCCAGCGGTTAATAACTAGTAAACGACCAAAATCCTACTGAATAGGCCAGATTTCGACTTGAAAATGACTCCAGAAGTTTTGAAACTTCAATTATGGCAAAACGGGATAATTCAGGCCATTATGGACCTCAAATGAGCAAGATTCTAACTGAGATTTGGATTTGTGAAAGTATCACAAGGAAGCTAAAATGAACAGTACTTTTTTTGTTTTTTTTTACTGTATTTTTGTATGTTTTTGGATTTTTTGGGCAGGAATTAAGATCTAAAAGAAGACTTGAACTATAGGAATGCAAATTTTGAACTTTCTTAAATTTTGAAGTTCAAATTTGAAATCAGAACTTCAGAATGGAATTTGAGGGTGGAAGATTAAAAGCTGGAATATTTTTGGGGATTTTCAGAGGGTCTAAACTTGGAAAAGAAGGCAGATAAGCTGCCTTTTATAGGCAGAAGAGGGGGAGGAAGCTTCTAGATCTCACTCACACCTTTTTCCCCTCTTTTATTTCAGATTTTATTCAATAGTCCCTAAAGTTTTGACTTGTTTCTCAAGTCACTACACTAAAACTACTGAAATTTACATCAAGGCCCTATTCTAGAAGATTATAGGGTGTTCTAGTTTCAACTAGAGCAATATTTTCTATGTAGGAATACCTATACTACCCTTACGTTATTCTAAAATTACTGAATTGTCCTAACTAAAACCTCAGCCCCTCTTTTATCCTAGTTAAAATTTAACTATAGTCAAACCAAATATCTCTAATTCAGCTATAACCAAATCAACTTGGACTAAACCTAACAAACTAATTAAAACTAAGTACTGAACTAAAAAAATACTAATTACGAACAAAGCCTAAACAAAAATTGATTAAGGACTTATCAAAACAAACAGAGAATTAAACTAATAATCACAACTCAAATCAGAAATTGGAACAAATTAGAAACACATAATCAGGATCAGAACAGAATTGGCAAGAATCAAAATGAAATTAACCTAGAAATTAAAAAAAAAAAACTACAGCATCAATTCAAACAGGAAACGATCGAACAAGGAAGAAAGAACTTGACGACTTGGAATGAACAATCAAAACTAATCCTAGAGTAATTTTGAATAAAACATATACCTAAGCATGACGACGAAATTGAAAACAGATTCGTGAAGCAGAAAGTTTCATAGAATTAACTCAAAACCATATGAACGAAGAAGAAAACAGAAACAAATTGTAAAAAGAAACTTACTATTATGACTCTAGGGTTCCGCTGCCTCTTCGATTCAAGATTGGAATAAATCTGGTAAGTTTTGAACATTACTAACGATGGATTCGTCATGAGGGAGGGGAGGAGGCTATGTGGTGTGAATTTGGGTGAGGTTTGGGGAACTTAGGGTTCCAACCGGAAGTTTGATTGAAAATTTGACGAGTTCTGGACGGATTTGAGGTGAAGGGTTTGGAGATTTGAGATGTGGGGATAGGGGAGATACTGGGGTGTTATTTTGGTGGTGAACGGAGCCGGCGCCGCCGTACACGGTGGTGGCGGCGCCTAGGGTTTCAAGGATTTGGGAGTTTTGAAAGGGATTTGAAGGAAGTTGTTGATGGATATGGAATGGGGAGGTGAGGGAGAAGAGATGGTGTGAATTTGGGAGCCATCGGCGTAGTTTGTGTCATCATCGCCGGCGGAATCGACGGAGAATATTAGGGCGGCTGGCTTCTCTAGGGTTTTGAAAGGGGGGTTTTGAGAGAGACGATGGAGGGGGGTAGGGGCGTCTTTGGACAGTTATATATCTGGGATAGGCGAGTTGCGGTCCGTTGGATCAACAAAACATAGACGGCTAGGCTTTGTTTAAATCAAAACAACGTCGTTTCGATGGCTGGGGAGCCGGACCGGGTCAGAGACGGGTTTTGGGCTTGAACTTGACCGGATTTGGGGAGGGGTTGGCTTGGGCTGGTGCTTTATTTGAAGACTGGCCCAATAATAAACAGGCCCCTCTTTAATTCTTTTGAATCTTTTTCTTTCATTTTCTTTTATTTATTTTTCTCTTGATTTTGTTAAATACAAAAATTAAAATGAACAAAGACCTGATTTTACCTCTAGAATTAAACTAATTAATTTCAAAAAATTAACTCCTAATTTCGAATAAACTAAAACCAATTTGAGAATTAAAAGTAAAAATACAAAAAGAACCATTTTTCGTTATTTTCTTCTATTTTTGTGATGTTAATTGACCAATAAAACTAAAATATGAAATTGAGTCCTAAATGCCAAGGTACTATATTTTTGTATTTTTATGAATTATATCAACACAAAATGCAAACAAACACAAAATCATGCAATTAATTCCCTAAAATTCAAATAATAAAAGAAAAATCCTAATTTTAAGAATTCTATAGGAATAATTCAAGCGTGGCAAAAATCACGTGCTCACACTAGGGCTGCACAACTTCAGTGCGGTCCGCACTCCCTGAGCTGGACAAAATGCCGCTCTCTGAATCTCCCTTCCGCGGCCACACTAGAGTTGTGCGGTCCGCACTGCTAGCTTCTTTTCCCAGTTTTGGTTCATATTCACTTTTGACTCCTTTATGAGTTGACTTTGACTTCTTTGGCTCGTTTCCCAATATTCCTGCAAGTAAGCACATTTCGTTAGTTTCCGGGAATACCTTTAAGCATTTTTGAGCTAAAACGCAAGTAAAAGAGAGCAAATAAGTGGTCAAAATCCCTACTTATCAAAATGCTGCAAAGGAAATGTTTGCGGTTGATGAGGTAACGCAGATATCGATGTTATCAACCTCGGAAAGGTCGAGCATCAAAGGTAAACTGAAAGCCAAATAGCAATCACAACCACCAGTCTCGACCAAATCAGGGAAGCAGGAGACAGAAGAAGAAGAAGAGGATTTTCTAACCCCTCGAACTTTTATTGTTCCCGAAGATTCTACCACCAAGTCAATGGTCGAAGAGCTGGAACAGGTTATATTGATCGAGTACTTGCCCGAGCGAAAAGTATACCTGGGAACGAGATTAACCCCCGAACTCAGGAAAAAGCTTATTCAATTTCTTATTAATAAAATAGATTATTTTGCTTGGTCCCATTTAGACATAACAGGGATCCTACCGGAGATAACGACGCATCGGCTAAGCCTTGGCCCTAGGTTTTAACTGGTGAATCAAAAGAGGAGACCCCAGTCCGACGTAAAGTATGCATTCATAACGGACGAGGTAACTAAACTTCTCAAAATAGGGTCCATTCGGGAGGTGAAAGATCCTGAATGGTTAGCCAATGTAGTCATAGTCTAAAAAAGGGAACAAACTTAGAATGTGTGTAGACTATAAAGATTTAAATAAGGCGTGCTTCAAAGATTCTTTTCCACTGCCTAACATCGATCGCCTGATCGATGCCACGGCTGGCCACGAGATTCTTACCTTTTTCAATCCCTATTCCGGGTACAATCAAGTTCTCATGAACCCAGAAGACCAGTAAAAGACTTCATTTATCAACAAGTATGGAACATATTGCTATAATATAATGCCCTTCGGGCTAAAATATGTAGGAGCTACTTACCAACGCCTAGTAAATAAAATGTTTGAAGGATAAATAGGTAAGTCAATTGAGGTTTATATCGATGACAAGCTAGTTATGTCCCTACGCGCAGAGAACTATTTGGCTCATTTGCAGGAAACGTTTGAGATTTTGAGGAAATATAACATGAAGCTCAACCCCTAGAAATGTGCTTTTGGGGTAGGTTTGGGCAAATTCCTGGGCTTCATGGTGTCGAATCGGGGAATCGAGATCAACCCCGATAAAATCAAGGCCATCGAGGACATCATCGTCGTGGACAGTGTAATAGCCGTGCAGAAGCTAACGGACGGATAAATGCTTTAGGACGATTCATCTCGAGGTCGTCGGATCGAAGCCACCGATTTTTCTCTCTACTCAAAAAGAAGAACGATAGGCGTTAGAGGAATTAAAGTGATACTTATCGAGCCCACCACTGCTCCACACTCCAAAGGCAGATGAGAAACTCTACTTGTACTTGGAAGTATCAAAAATCACGGTAAGTGGTGTCCTAGTTCGAGAAGAGAAAGGTACGCAATTTCCCATTTATTACGTATGTCGAACCTTAGGAGAAGCAGAAACTAGATATCCACACTTAGAGAAATTGGCACTCGCACTGATAAGTGCCTCTAGAAAGTTAAAACCATACTTTGAATGTCACCCCATATGCGTGTTAACCCCTTACCCACTTCGTATTATTATACACAAACCCGAATTATTGGGCCGATTGGCCAAATGGGCCGTCAAACTCAGTGGGTACGATATCGAGTATCAACCCCGAACAGCCATCAAGTCTCAAATTTTGGCGGACTTCGTGGCCGATTTTACGCCAACCCTCGTACCCGAAGTTGAAAAAGAACTTCTGATAAAATCAGGCACATCATCGGGGGTAATCCTTTTAACAGACGGTGCTTCAAATGTGAAGGGGTCCGGGCTAGGCATCATTTTGAAGCCGCCCACGGGTAACACTATTAGGCAGTCTATTAAAACTTCTAGGTTGACTAACAATGAGGCCGAGTACGAGGCCATGATTGCAGGTCTCAAGCTAGCTAAAAGCTTGGGAGCAGAAGTCATTGAAGCCACGTGTGACTCTTTACTGGTGGTGAACCAAGTATACAAAACCTTCGAAGTTTGAGAAGATAGAATGCAAAGGTATGTGGACAAGATGCAGGTAACTTTTCACCGTTTCAAGGAATGGACTTTACAGCATGTACCTCGAGAATAAAATATTGAGGCCAATGCGCTTGCAAAATTTGGGGTCATCAGTCGAGGAAGATAACATCATCTCGGGGACTGTCGTTCAACTCTCGAGATCTGTGATCGAGGAAAGTCATGCCGTGATAAACTCTACAAGCCTAGCCTGGGATTAGAGGAGCAAATATACCGAATACTTGAAGAACGGAAAGCTCGGATCGGACCCTAAAGAGTCGAGGGCCCTACGAACCAAACCTTCTCGATTCATATTGGATGAAGATGGATCATTATACAGAATGACATTTGATGGAGCATTGGCAGTATGTTTAGGACCGGCATACACCGGTTATGTTTTATGAGAGGTCCATGAATGCACTTGTGGGAACTATTCCGGCGCCGAATAACTGATTCACAAAATCGTTGGAGCGAGATACTACTGGGATAGCATGGAAAGGAAACTGAGGAGTTTGTTCAAAAATGTGCTAAATGTCAAAGGTTTGCACCGATGATCCATCAGCCTGGAGAACAACTTCATTTAGTCCTATCCCCATGGCCATTCATGAAATGGGGGATGGATATCGTCAACCCTCTGCCAACGACCCCAGATAAAGCTAAGTTCATTTTATTTATGACTGACTATTTCTCTAAATGGGTTGAAGCACAAGCGTTCGGGAAAGCAAGAGAGAAAGAGGTTATAGACTTTATCTGGGATCACATCGTATGTCGATTTGGGATACCTGCCGAAATAGCGTGTGACAATGGATAACAATTCATCCGTAGCAAAGTAACGAAATTCCTCGAAGACCAATAATTAAAAAGGATATTATCAACGCCATATCACCCTAATGGATAGGCCAAATCAACGAACAAGACTATCATTCAAAACTTTAAGAAAAGGTTGAACGGCGTTAAGGGGAAATGGGGAAATTTTACGCGAAGTCCTTTGGGCATATCGAACAACATCAAAGTCCAGTACAGGGGCAACCCCATTCTTCTTAGTATATGGCTCTGAGGCCTTGATTCCAGTCGAAGTCGGGGAGCCTAGCACCAGATTTCGACATGCAACGGAAGAATAGAATCATGAGGCTATGAATACTAGCCTCGAACTATTGGATGAAAAACGAGAAGCTGCACTCGTTCGGATGGCTGCGCAAAAGCAAAGAATCGAGAGATATTATAATAGAAGAACCAACCTTCGCCACTTCAGAATCGGGGACTTAGTTATGAGAAATGTCACCCTCAATACTCGAGACCCGAATGAAGGGAAACTAGGCCCAAATTGGGAAGGACCATATCGGGTTCTCGGTGTCATCGGAAAGAGATCTACAAACTTGGCACAATGGAGGGCGAGTAATTGCCAAAAAATTGGAATATATCACTCCTTAAACAGTATTATTGCTTAGGTATGACTTTCCCCCTTTCCATATGTATTTGATACTAACTTATTGCAGGTGTTCGATCGAAGACGTCGAGAAACTCTTCAACACGAGGACCTTAGGTTTTAAAACATGCGTTGTACTCTTTTTCTCTTTGATCGGTTTTTATCTCAAATGGGTTTTTCCGGTGAGGTTTTTAACGAGGCAATAATTATGTGCTACCTAAGGAAGACTCAACAGTATCAAAGGCTTCTTTACGGTCAACCTCGACTACTGGGGGGATCACCCTCGGATGTTATATTTTTTAGGAAAGTACTTCATGTCAAAGGGTCTCGATAGGGAAGCTTTGTAATAGGCCAAAACGCTCGAATGAACCGTGTCCATATAGGCTAGTCGAGCCTTGGTGGCAAAATATGTACGCACGTATAAATTATTCAAAGAAGCATTCTTTCTATATCAAACATCTTGTGTCTCAAAGAAAATTTTCTACTATACGAGCTCCATACTTATGATTTTGTGAGAAATGACTCAAGAGTCAGGCGCAAATATGCCTCGAACACTCGGGGACTGTCGTCGACGATCGACATATCCGAGTTATCTAAACTCGAATTCATAAGACCTCAAAAATGCACCCCTCGATCTATAGGTCAAGGCCATCATTCTCGGGGACTAACACTTCGAACAAGTTCGAAGTGTTACCGGAAATAAGCCCAAGAGGCATACCCAAAGGCTACAGCCAAATTAATGCGGCTCGGAGACGTTTAAATTCCACAATAAAAATAGGCCTTCGAATTTTTTGAAAAACCGGTTAAAAAAGGTTACCCTCGACAAACAATCAAAAGGGATTCGATAAAATCAGCCTTGGAAAAAGCATAAGAGGTATCAAATTATCTTAACACAAACGTGCTAAGGCACAAAAAGCATAGGGGTTTCAATCAACATCGAACCCCCAAAAAACCCAATGGGTAAAAAATACATGCTAAGGCATAAAGAAAATTTTACTAAGTATTTTAAGCCGAAAGAGGGGAATAATAGCCACCTTTTAGGGCCGTATTGGCCCAATCTAAAGAGTCTAAGGGCCAGTACACTTAGAGTTCGAGATCTTGTTCTCGCACCATCCGAACCTACGGGTTCAACTATTCCGAGCCCAAATGAAAACTAACTTGACTATGGATCGGGGACTCATCATTATTCGACACAAACCCTAAAGGGCCTATGCTTCAAGTTCGAACCTTATCCAAACCCGACTGTGGTGACTTCGAGGAAGCCACCCAAACGAAAATCTCGAACGCACCGTTCAATGCATAAGATTGTGCTAATGTTTTGCAAGACAAAAAATGTATTTGTAGATAAAAATTAAGAAGGCATACAAAAGGGAAAATGTCTTTATATATATATGCAAAAACATATACAAGGAACCGACGGGGGTCTTACAGAAAAGAAAAGGAAAAATAAAATCCTAATTGTGCCCAGGGCTGGTTTCTCCCTCAGGGGCAGCTTCTCCTTCGGGCCCCTCGTCGTTATCAGACCCGCCTTGGCTGGCTTCATTATCATTGTCATCATCGGAGGAGACAAGCAACCTGACATCAACTTCAAGCGCCTTATCTTGAGCTATCTCTTTGGAGAGGTCGAAACCTCGAGAATGGATTTCCTCGAGGGTCTCCCTCCGGGATTGGCACTTCGCCAAGTCATTGCTGCATCGCTCTCTATCAGAAGCCTCTCTTAGTTGCGTTTGAGCAGCCTCAGCATTGGCCAGGTATACTGCTATGGACTTGTCAGCCATGATCTTCGTCTTCCCAACCTCCGCCTTGGCCTCAACAAGCTCGGCTTCAAGCTCCTCAATCCATTCGGACTGGGCTGAGCTTTTCTCTTTAATGCTCCGAAGTTGGACCTCGACCGATGACAGTTTGGCCAAGGTAGACTCTTTCTCCGCAACAAGGCGGTCCATGTTCTCCTTCCACTGATCACAGTCAACTTTGATTTGATCGACTTCCCCTCGGAGCAGCTCAATCCTTTCCAGCTTTTGCTGTAGCCGAGATATTGAAGTATTAGCCTCCACAGTTGGGTCGAGACCGTACTCTTTCAAAAGGATAGTTACCTGCTCGTCTATCTCGGCTTCTTCCTTACGAGCCTAGGCCAAGTCTTCTAGGAGGTCCCTGATCTCCTCTTCTTTCTTCACATAAAGGCGTTTGAGGGCGTCTCTCTCCTTAGTAAGCCTTTTGAGATCGGCCTCGCACCGGTTCAGCTAGGCTTTGGGATTTGGTGAACACTTCCCGATGAAACATCACAGCCTATGGAGAAAGGAAAGAAACCAGATAGAATAAAATGAAAGCGAACGTAATAACGGGGGATGAAGTTTACCCGGTTTAGGAGATGATGGGCCTCATAAAAAATGATCGTCGCATCTAGGAGACTATGGGCCTTGCTAGAGTAGAAGCGGAGCATGATCACTATAGGCCATAACGAGGGATGAACCTAGCCGAGGGTGACCTAATATTTTTTTCAAAAATCAATAATCACTGGGTCGATAGGTCCCAGTGTGAAGGGGTAAGTGTAGACACTTAGGAACCCTTCCACATAGGTGGTAATGCTCTCTTCAGGAGCGGGAATTTGTACCACAGCCTCGGCCCCCCAGTTACATTCCTTCTTCACAGCCTCGAGATGTTTCACCGTTATCGAGCAGATATATCTCAACACATGTTCACATCGGCCAGGGACCGACGGAGGGTTCTCGACTTTGAAGTCGGTTTTTAAGACACAAGGAACGTACTTGTGAGGCAGCGGTTCCAACAGCATTTTGTCACTGCCCGGCCAGGAAGAAGAGGAAGAAGCTTTCTTCTTTTGTGGGACGGTCTTGGAGGTTTTCGCCATTGATTCGGATAGAAGGAAGCGGAGAGAGGTGAAATTTGGTGTTTTTGGTGACTAACAAAATCGACTCAACGGGTGGTGAAAGAGAAGAGATGGAGAGAGTAAGAGACTTGAAAACTTGGTGAAGGTGGAAGTAAAGTTTTGATTCAAGTAAAGAACCTGTATTTATAGATTCACGGCGACGGTTCGGTGGCACTAGTGGTCGACCACCCATTAACGGACATTAATGATTTGGGGAACTGTACCGACGGGACACTTCGATTACCTCGACCGCTTATGTCACGGAGATGATGTCATTATCGGGGTTTCCAAAAAATCAAGGCTCAAGTCGTTTCTTATCATGTTACTCTAAGAAACGAGGGGACTATATACGGTGAAAATCGGGGCTACCCGATTTTATCCTTTGATCGAAAAAGAGATACCACGTCGAAAGGCCAGGACGTCGAGTCCGGGATCGAAGTTTCTTTCCTAGATCGAGGTCGACATCACTAACCGAGGTCAGAAGAGGGCATACTTCGAAATAATGCCGGTATAGTTCAGAAACGGAAAGGGCGAGATATCCGCAACGAATCGAAGATCGTGGCGTGAATTTCGGAATGGATTGATCTTCGCGGTTAATTAGATGTTAATATGATTTCCTACTATAATTAGAAGTGTACCTTTTTTAGGACTCCCCTATTATATAAAGAGGGATCCCATTCATTGTAAGACTCATTATTCACTGATAAGAATAATTTGCTATTCCTATTAACACACCTCGAGACTACCGCAAGTCGAGGTTGAAATTTGGCTAGCACACTGGTTTGATTTATTTTATTCTCTAATTTATCTATTTAATTCCTTGTTTATCAATTGGTATTGGATTGAATCAATATCCTTAAAACCACAATATAAGTTTAATTGTTACTCAAATTTTAGGGTAAACAAAAACTCAATAGAAACTTTTCTGATTTCTTAAAAAGTAAAAAATGCAAACTTCTTATAATGAAAATGATTTTGTTCTTTGTGTTTCCTATATTTTCGTCGTAAGAAAATTGTCAACAAGGAATAACGAACGTACGGTCGATTGGAGTAAAAGAAAAAAAGCAGTTTGGAGTTTGGAAAGAAGTGACGGTACTTTAAGTAGTCGAAGAAATTGACAAAACAATGGCACAAATAACACTATTACTGAGGTCTGAGTGGTCCACAAAACCCACAACAAAACAGAAAATGAATTTATGGTCCCGAAACATCCCCATTTTTCACCAATGCGGTCCTAGACCACCCATGCATCCAGAACCAAGAGAACCAATGAATTTTGGTGTTATTTTGTCATGTGATATTATTATTTCCGCGTCTCAGTTTAGGTGAAGAGACAAGTAGTAACCTTTCATAGTACGAAAATATATCCTTTTTTGATCAATAAATAGAAAAATGACAAATATGAAAACGCGTAACTTTTTTGAATGCAAATATGTATTTTCATTTCTTAAAAATGGTTTATATGTCTAAGAGTTCACACGAAAAATAGTATAAGGCACAAAATTATGTGGACGTACGGACATAAAGTAATTGATATTTGAAAAAATAATATAATGTTTTTGATTTCTACGATTATTAAGCCTTTTGCTCAATAGAAGTCGTCGGTCGGATTACGTGGTCTCATCACCAACAAGTAAACCAAAGTAAAGTTGATAACTATTACTACTCAAGAAAATGAAAGAAAAATGACATTGTATATTCATTCACAAAATAATAGTCGAATATATATATATATATATATATATATATATATGTGTGTGTGTTGTACGTTATATACAAAAATTTATAAATTTTATTTACTTTTTCAGCTACGGTATACAAATAGTTTCTGATGCGGACTAAAAGTAATAATACCCCGAAAATGAAACCCCCTCCCCATTAAATGTGTAAAATGTGGATATAATGTATTCTTGACGAAAATAAGTCGGCTACAAAATCTAATATATTATAAAATAAAGACTTTAAAGTAAAGAAACCGAAGACAAGTAGAGAGAGAGGGAGAGATTCATGTATTATTCAACTTCAAAACTCATGTACCTAATGAACTGAAATCTCCTCTATTTATAGAAGAAAGGAAGCTGCTGTGTAAGCTGCTTGTAAGCTACTACTGCAAGTTGCTGTGTAAACTGCTACTGCAAGCTGCTGTGTAAGCTGCTACTGCAAGCTGCTGCGTAAGTTGCTTGTAAGCTGCTACTGTACCAGATATAGATAATCTTCTACCGGGATAATATTATCCATAACAGAATACTAAATGAACATCCATAATATATTATATATTTATAACACTCCTCCTTGGATGTTCATTAAAAGATAATGTGCCTCATTAAAGCCTTTAGTAGGGAAAACCCCGTGGGAAAAAGATCCTAGTGAAGGAAAAAGAGTACACATATTTAGTAATACGCATGGCAAGGTGTCTCATTAAAAACCTTATAAGGAAAACCTCGTGGGAAAAACCATAATACGGAAAAAAGAGTGCATCGCGTATTTTGCTCCCCCTGATGAAAACCTTGTTTCAAATATTCGAGTCTCCGCATTCCAATCTTGTATACCATCTTCTCAAAAGTTTAATTTGTAGAGAATATTATCCACCAATATTTCAGATCGATTTAAATTAATCTCGTCAGACCAAGAGCTATTGCAAGTCATTTCATTGAGTTGCTTGCAACCTGCCTGCATCAGCTGCTTGTAGATAAACTTCAATAGAGTACTAAATGGATAATATTCTTCAGGAAGATTATTTACAGCGGAGTAATAAATGGACATCCACAAAAATATTTCAAAACACTCCTCCTTGGATGTTCATTATTATGTGCTCGTTAAAACCTTACTAGGAAAAACCCCGTGGGAAAAAATCCTAGTCAAGGAAAAAGAGTACACTAATAATATACATTGCAAGCTGCCTCATTAAAAACCTTACCAGGAAAAATCCAGTGGGAAAAAAACCTGAGCAAGGGAAAAAGAGTACAGTGCGGAGACTTAGGTATATCGGGACCAAGGAGTTTATCATCCTCTTCTGGAGGTAAGAACGGATCCTTAATCTGTGTGGGAGAAGAACTATATCTTGCTAGTAAATTAACAGAAAATGCTATGTCAGGCCTTGTAGCATTAGCAAGATACATTAGTGCACCAATTGCACTGAGATAGGGTACTTCGGGACCAAGGAGTTCCTCATCCTCTTCTGGAGGTCGGAACAAATCCTTATCCACTTCAAGTGATCGAACAACCAATTGTGTACTCAATGGGTGCGCTTTGTCCATGTAAAAGCGTTTTAAGAACCTTTCTGTATAGGCAAATTGATGGATAAAGATCCTGTCTGCTAAATGTTCAATTTGCAGACAAAGTTTTTGTCTTTCCAATATCTTTCATCTCAAATCTTTCTTAAGATATTCAATTACCTTTTGGAGCTCTTCTGGAGTTCCAACAAGATTTATATCACCAATATAAACAACAAGTATGACCTTCTTTCAGCAAATATTCACTGAAGCGATTATACCATATGCGCCCTGATTGCTTTAAACCATACAAAGACCTTTGTAATATGATCGAGTACATTTCTCGAGACTTTGAACTATATGCTTCAGGCATTTTAAATCCTTCAGGGATCTTCATATAGAATTAATCAAATGAGTCATATAAGTTATGACTTACATTTAAATGGCGTGACATCTTCAGGTGTCTGGACTACAGGTCTGATTCTCACAATCTTTTATAATATTGTGCACTTTATTGTATCAAATATATCGTCGATGATAATTTTGTATCGGTTCCTAAGCGACATAAATTGTAGAGATCTCATCACTTTCTTTATTTTCATGTACATGAACTTCTTCTGGAGTTCCATGAAATGTTATGTCATGGGCTCTTCTAGAGCTCATTTCCTCCTCATTATGATCATTTTGATCATTAGCTTCTATCATTTTTCAAGGATTGTTACCTTTGGAACTGATTGGTCTACCACGCTTCATGCGTATAGTAAACTCTATCCTTCAGGGACTTTAATTTTAATAGGAGCATTTGCAGCTGAAATATGATATTTCACTTTGGATTAGCAAATGCTTATGGCATTTGACTAGAATTATCTTCTGAGTGAGGATCATACTAATGATAATTCGATTCATATAACATATTCTTCAGCTGTTTATTCCATCCCCCAAATGTTAGAAAAACTAACATATATCCCCAATCTTCTTTGGGAAACATATCTTTGTGTATTGTTGTAGAGAAATTAATCATATACCACACGTCAAAAGATAGTAAAAATATTTGGTTTCTGATCCTAAACCAATTATGACGGGAGGACTTATCATATATTGTTGGTTTAATGCATACAAGTGCTGCTATATGCAATTTAGAAAATCTTAGACCAACATATGAAGCTTTGTTCTCATAAGCAATGGTTTAGCTATTAATAAGAGGTATCCAATGCTAAACCAACTTGGATATAAACCAGCAATATCAACATGAATTGTCTTGATTTCATAATCTGAAAGTTATGCTCTTAATTGAGAAAAGCAATCTCAAATGCCAAACCGCAGGCTAACAATAAACGTACATGTAACCATCTTATATATGCATCTATAAGTGGTTCACATGACAGGTGAATGAGCCCATATTCACCTTTTATATATTTTAGAATTCAGGGGTTTAGTCCCAACTTTAGCCGGTATAATCAATTTATTATGAGAACAAACAGCACAAGAGAATTCTTGAAGAATCTTCTGGTTCTTCAGTATATGCTTATCAGAATTCTCAAATAGCTCATTTTAAAATGGCAAATGAAAACTTCAAGTTTATCATGACATGTGCTATCTCTTAGTAAACTTCTGGTTTACTATGGCAAAAACTTTTGCATTAGTAAACTTCTGGTTTACTGTGGCTACTTTTGTATAAGTAAACTTTTGATTTATTGTAGCTGCTTTTGCATTAGTAAACTTCTGGTTTATTGTGATACATGATGTAGTACGTATTGAAGAATAAGGCGGGTAACTTCTCACATTCATATTTGCCCCCTATGATTGTGGAAACATGAAGATTTTCAATCACTCAATCATTTGTAGTCTCAGTATGATTGTCCTTTGTATTAGTAAACTTCAGGTTTACTACAACATATGTTTTGATCATAATCATATAATATAAATGACATATTTGTATATAAGCTCTTCGAGAGCCTTCATTTATTATCCACAATCTTATATTTATCGGACACTACTGATGTCATATGTCTTCTAGATAAACAGTTAGCTCTTCAAGAGCTTTTGATAATTTTGTACTACCAAATATTGCTCAGATACTTCTGGTGTCATGAGAGAAAATCATAATCAGATGAACAATATAAAGACAATGCTAAATTTATAAATGTAAAAAATAAAGAATTACAGTATTTTTACCACCAACTTCGTGACCAATATCTCCTTCAGGGAGAAACGCCGTTAACATCTGAATATTTTATATCAAAGCGGTAACTACATAGTCATTACATCCTTCAGGGAAATATACATAAGTTGTTATTTCCTTCAGGGAATTCGATAACTAACCATAACATATTAATGTGGTTGTAGTAAAAAGCATTCTACAAGAATTCTTTTACCTTGGAATGATATTTAATAAAATTTTCCAAGATATTTTACGTACAACGGGTACGTGCGACAATGATTTTTATGCCACAAAAACAAGATTTATATCCTTTGTTATTCTACCTCTTCAGGAGGTGAGTTGTGGTATTTCTTCATTCACTCCAGGGAATGAAAATGTGCTTCAAAAATAACTTTGAATAGCTTATTATTTTATTTAAGTACAGAAAGACACAGTTTCATAATATTTTCCTGCTTCAGGAGAAAATTTCAATTGTGTTACTTCTTCAGGAGCAAATTTAAAATACGAAAAAATTAGTATATATTCTCTCAATCATATTACCTCTTCTGGAGGTGAATTGTAATATATTTACATCAAAAGCGCGTTCATATATACGAGCTTTATTAATATTGTCACATTCACTTCAGGGAATGGATTAATATTTATCAAAAGTTCTCATCCTTCAGGGAACAGAACATAATTATCTGAACGTGCATTAATCACGCCAAATCGTGTAATGCTTCAACCTCTTTTAAGATAATGCTACTTCAGGAGTAAATTGAGGCATGCAAGTAATATAGAAAAATTTTCTCTAGCTTATCTTCAATTGTAGCCATCGAAAGCCTAAATTATCACTTCTGGTGGTCATAGGCATATACCACTTCTGGCGGTTACCAAAATTTAGTTACAACAAGATATATGAAACATAACCACTTCTGGTGGTTATATATTTCTTGTAAACTCTGTTGGAGTTTAAGTGGATCTAACAATGTTATCCACTTTATAACCCTTTATTAAGATAATAAGGATGAAAATAAATACCAAAATAGGTATTATATACGTAACATATAGCCAAGCAGGCAATGATAAAGATATTAAAATATAGGCAAAAGGCTCAAATTAAATACGAAAATTTTGCCACTCCAGATGTAAGTGATATTTGCATCACTATTGCCAAGAAGAAAAACTCACCACCTCAAGGATATATTCAGCCTTATGATGTTCGGAATAAACAAGATCTAACCACGGACGTAAGAGTGTCGCCTTACATCAGAGATGAACACTGAAATAGAAATTAAATTGGAAGTAAGTGCTTAAAATGGCAGAGTCTCGTGCTGATAACGCGTTATAAAATAAAGACTTTAAAGTAAAGAAACTGAAGACAAGTAGAGAGAGAGGGAGAGATTCATGTGTTTTTCAACTTCAAAACTCATGTACCTAATGAACTGAAATCTCTTCTATTTATAGAAGAAAGCAAGTTGCTGTGTAAGCTGCTACTGCAAGCTGCTGTGTAAGCTGCTACTGCAAGCTGCTGTGTAAGCTGCTTGTAAGCTGCTACTGTACCAGATATAGATAATCTTCTATCGGGATAATACTATCCATAACGGAGTACTAAATGAACATCCATAATATATTATATATATAACATAATATAGGTAAGTGTGTGTCTAGATGACTATATATCGTACCTATAATTGCAAATTAGTTGGCTACCCTCAGTTTATTTAAACATAATTTGTTTATATTATTTAGTTCAATTATAGTGTACGTCTATTAATTTAAAAAATTTAAATTCGTCTCTAACTCTTTGTTAAAACAGACGAGCAATCTTAGGGACGTGGGACTAACAAAACATGGATAAGGAATTTGATAGAGATTCTGGCAATTAATCAGAGACCATTTTTAAATAAAAGAAGAGAATACGCGAGCAATACCAACACCAGCTAGTATTTGGACTAAACCCATGTGGTAGGACAAATGGCGCTATCATTTTTCTTAATTTCAAAGATTTATGTATATGAGTCGTTTTTTCCCCCAATGCCCGATACATGTGGAGCCTCGACTAACTGCTCGTTTGGGTCGTTGTTATGTATCGTTTTGATATATATTATAGTTGGATAGATTGTATTGTTTGTCATTATTTTATGATGTCATGCATTAACAATATGAAGAATAAATTTGCAATATTATTTAAAATAAAAAAAGTAACGTACAAGGTAGAATAATAGGCCAGGTAAAAGATAAAATATGATTATTTAATAATGAGGAAAGACAAGATGAGAGAAAAAAATAAGGTAACGGCGCGACCACACCAAATTGATTATTCCATCAAGTGGCATTTTTCGTCGTTATGTAACGGCAGATTTAATAATACAATACAATAAAATTTAAATAACAATCAAAACAAACAAAAGCAGCTCTCTCAGAAGTAAGTTTCCTCGCTATTTTAGTGGGACTAGTCTAAAAAACTTTCACTTACTCGGTTTTTTTGAGGGAAGACCCTTATAGAATTACGTTTAACGTCCCTTTATGACTTTCCCGATCGGCGCCTCGGGTCGGTAGCTGGCTTCGGGGCATTACTACCACGGCTACTATCGACCCGAGCCCAAAGAAGGAAAAGAACGGATGTATTTAAAATAACAATATGATACAATACAGCATGTAACAACCATGCATCCAAACAAGATCGGAATTCGTGTTGCATATATAAACCACATTAAATGGATAACGTTTTCTACCAAGATTTTTTTTCCATTTATTCTCCGGGATCAAATTCAATACTTCTATTTAAGAAATAGAGGGATTCTATCCATCAGAATAAAATACATAGTAGTGGAAGATAAATGAGTCGATGTGATGAAATTGAAATGAATACTTTAACTACATGGTGTGGGTGGGGGTCGGGGGTGGGGGAAGGCTAAGCTTTGAAATTTAGAGGAAGCTAAAGGAGAAAACGGAGGTGTGAAAGTTTAATTTTCTTTACCTTGTATGGGGTCGAATTTGACTGATCACGTCCCCAAGTAAGCACGAGCAACCGTATACACACAAGTCCGGCTGAAGGAATGACTCAAGGACAATACAAAGGACGACCTCGCAACCACGTCGGTCCCCCTATAGCATTTATTTTATCTTTATCTTTTTGGCAGTTAAAATAGAGCCCCTCCGCTATATAAGGGGGGTCTCAGTTGTGTAAAAGGGGGATTGATTATCAATAATACTCTCTATCTCTCTCTATCTGACTTGCTCTCTCTCATCTCTCTAATATCATCATATTTCTCTGTGTCCCAGTTCATCTTCTCATTACGAATCAAAGTGCAAAAATCATCCTAGAGTCAATTATTTTCGATTACGATTTACCCCTCCTTGTATATTGATTGATTTGCTTAAAAATTGTTCGATAACTTTTTAAGTCAAACAAGGCAGATAAAGAATCCAGGCTGAAGATGATAGTAGATGTCTCAACCAACCTCATAGGCCCCCTCAACGAGGCTGGTAGAGAAAGTATTGCGAACGTAACACCAAGTAGTGTTCCGGAGGAGGAAATTTCGCCCTCCTCACTCGAAGATCTAACGATCTTGCACGAAAGGGGGGCTTCAACGTTTGCAGTAAAAGAAACGCCTCCAGCAGTCAAAAAGTTACTGGAGGAGTGGTTGACGAACACCCTAAGTGGCCTGCTCGAGAAACCGTCCCCGGGAAATCTCAAAGACTCATCAACGGCAGAAATCGCTGCGGCCGCGGGTGAACCAAGTGTTATACGAACGAGCAGCGCCCACACGGACATCAACACAAGTGACAATGCACGCGACCGTCCTTAGGAAAAGGGAAGAAATGGAGAACGAGAATAAAGCGCTCCGTGACCAAATGAAGGAGCATCAGGAAAGGGTAGACAAAATACCTGGTGCCCCGAAACTACTGCCAAAGCGCGACGTAGGAAGATTCGTCGAGCAACCGCATAGCGAGGAAGCTGCTCCTCACCCAATCCCTAAAACCTTCAAGATTCCCCTATACTTGAGAATATATGATGGGACCACGGATCCGGAAGATCATCTGATCCACTATGTAATCGCTATAAAAGGAAACGACTTATCAAAAGAACAGGTGCCATCCGTGTTGCTGAAAAAGTTCGGAGAAACTTTGACAGGAGGAGCGCTAACATGGTACTCACAACTACCAGCTAGATCGATATCGACGTTTGAAGAGATGGCGGATAAGTTCGCCACCGCTCATGCAGGAGCAAAGAAGGCTGAAGCAAGGGTCAACGACATCTTTGCAATCAGGCAAGCGACGGGCGAAGGGCGAAGGGACTTCCTAGCACGATTCAACAGGGTAAGAATGGGCTTGCCTAACGTATCAGAAGGAATGGCGGTCGCCGCCTTCCAAAACGGGTTGAACAGAGATGGGCCGAAAGCAACCAAGAAGCTACTCAGCTGACTCATGAAGTATCCCCCCACTACATGGGAGGAGATCCACAATGCCTACTGCACAGAAGTAAGAGCAGACGAAGACGACCTTAATGGTCCAACCCAACGATTGACATCAGTGCAGTCAGAAATCAGGAGGGATCGACGCAACGACGGGCGACGGGAACCACTCCCACGGTTCAACAGAGAAAGGCATCAGCCCTATGTCAGAGCCCCTAATCCACCTCCTCCGAGACACCCGGACGCCTTGCAATGACATACCGCCCCGCTTCGGAATGAAAGAGGTATGCCTCCGTTATTATCCGCTCATAACTTTTATGTCTCACCCTCAGAAATATTGTACGCACTGGAGAAGCTGGGCACGAAGGTACAATGGCCGCAGAAAATGAAATCAGATCCTAGCGCAAGGAAATCAAACGTCCTATGCGAATTCCATCAGGAAAGGGGACACAGGACCGAAGATTGCATAGGTCTACGACAGGAAGTAGTCAGAATGCTGAACCAAGGATACCTGAAGGAGCTGCTCAGCAACAAAGGGAGAGCCAACTTCGCCAGGGGACGTGATCAATCCCAAGGACCGCCAAAGCCACCATCCCCAGCACGAACCATACAGATGATCGTCGGCGGCGATGATGACTCGGCGATCAACCACGTAAAATTCACCACCACACACAAGTTGAAATGCACGATCGCTCACGAACGGTATGATGACTTCGAAGATAGTATCACCTTCGATAAGTCTGATGCCGACGGTTTGTCTTTCCCTCATTATGATGCTTTAGTTATAACTTTACGCATTGCTGATACTGATGTAAAAAGAATCATGGTAGACGACGGAAACGGCGCGTGTATTATCCACCCAAGGGTTCTCACGCAAATGAGGCTCGAAGATAAGGTAATACCGCGTTGCATAACACTGACAGGTTTTAACAATGCAGTAGAGCGTACCTCCGGAGAAATATCACTGCCAGTCCTGGCGGGAGGAGTCACGCTGGAAACCACATTCCACATCATGAACCAGGAAACGGCTTACAACGTCATCATAGGACGTCCATGGATACACGCCATGCGAGCCAACCCCTCGAGTCTCTATCAGGTAATCAAGTTTCCCACCCATGAGGAATATTCAGTATCCGGGGTGAACCACGCATCGCCCAAGAATGTTACCGGATCGCCCAGGATTGCACTCATACCAAGCAACTGAAAGGAGCAAGCGCGGAAGCATAGCAATCAGCCATGTCGGGAACTAAAATCAACCCGACAACGGAGGGCATTAGGGACCCAGACGTCGTAGAAGCTTGCAAAGCGACGATCGAGGACCTCGACCCTGTCATGCTAGACGATACCGACAGCTCGAGAAGAGCCTACATTGGGCATAACCTCTCCGACCCAGGTAAATACCATGAATTCTTAACTAACCGTGCAGGTTTGTTCGCCTTCTCCCATTCAGATAAGCCGGGGATCCCAAAAGACATTGCCACTAACAAACTGAATGTCGACCCACTCTATCCGCCCGTACGGCAGATCAAGAGGAAATTCAACGCCGCGATCAACGAGGCAGTCAGCGAAGAAGTAGATAAACTACTAGCCAACGGTTCCATCAGAGAATCGAAATACCCCCAATGGGTTGCCAATGTAGTCATGGTCAAAAAGAAGAGCGGGAAATGGAGAATGTGAGTAGACTTCACCGACCTGAACAAGGCATGCCCGAAGGACTCCTTCCCACTGCCCCACATCGATCAGCTGATAGACGCAACAGCCGGACACGAGCTGCTAAGTTTCTTGGACGCATACTCTGGCTACAATCAGATCCTGATGGCCGAAGAGGACCAAGAGAAGATGACTTTTATTACCCACCAAGGGACATACTACTATAAGGTGATGCCCTTCGGGCTCAAAAACGCGGGTGCAACATACCAGAGGTTGGTCACCAAGATGTTCAAAGAGCAGCTCGGCAAGACAATGGAGGTCTACATTGACGACATGCTAGTAAAGTCGGAAAAAAGGAGTATCATATTGACCATTTAAAGCAAGCCTTCGAGATACTAAGACAGTACGGGATGAAGCTGAACCCAGAGAAATGTGCCTTCGGCGTGGCTTCGGGAAAATTCTTGGGTTTTCTCGTATCACAGTGAGGTATCGAAGTCAACCCGGACTAGATCAAGGCCATAGACACGATACCCGAGATCCTAAATAGCAAGAAGCAGGTGTAGAAACTAACAAGGCGAATAGCCGCTTTATCCAGGTTCATCTCGCGATCCTCGGACAGATGCCACAAATTCTTCAGGGTGCTGAGGAAAGATCGAGGGCTGCAATGGAACGAGGAATGCATCGAAGCACTAAGAAAATTGAAGGAATAGCTATCTTCGCCACCTTTGCTCGTCAAAGCAGATCCAGGCGAGTGCCAACTCGTGTACCTGGCGGTGTCTGAAGTTGCTGTCAGCGCCATCCTAGTTCGCGAAAACAAAGGTACACAATCCCCTATTTACTATATCAGCTAAACTTTAATAGATGCCGAAAAGAGGTACCCGCACCTCGAAAAGCTGGCTTTGGCATTAGTCGTAGCTTCACGAAAGCTTAGACCCTATTTTTAATGCCATCCCATAAAAGTAATAACGACCTTCCCCCTAAGGGGCATCCTACATAAACCCGAACTCTCGGGTAGGCTCGCCAAATGGGCCATAGAGCTCAGCGAGCATGACATAACCTATCATCCAAGAACCGCCATCAAGTCACAGGTACTTGCCGACTTTGTCGCCGACTTCAGCACGGGGATATTGCCAGAGGTGGAACAAGAGGCCCTCCGCGCCTCCGCCCACACCGACCTCTGGACCCTCTACACTGACGGCGATGCGAATGCCTCGGGATCGGGACTGGGACTCGTCCTCGAAGTCCCCACGGGAGAAGTAATTCTCCAGTCCATACGATGCCCCGAGATGACTAACAACGAGGCCGAGTATGAGGTTGTGATTGCAGGCATGAAGCTAGCCATCAAATACGGAGCCCGTTGGCTCATCCTCCATTGCGACTCTCAACTCGTAGTAAACCAAGTCGCCGGAACATGCCAAATCAAAGAGCAAAGGCTACAAAAATACCAGTCAGAAATCCATAAGCTGATGCCGGAGTTCGATGAATGTCGCTTCGAGCAAATTCCCAGGGAACAAAACGTCGAAGCAGATAGCCTAGCAAAACTGGCCGCGGCCACCAAAAATATCAACAAAGAAAACGTGGTCACTCTCCTCCATTCAGCCGTCGACCACATCGAGGTACTCTCTTTAAACTTGACTTGGGACTGGCGCAACCAGTTTGTATCCTACCTGCAGGACGGGACACTCCCATGCGACAAAAAGGAGGCCAAGAAACTTCAAGTGCAAGCGGCCCGGTACAGCCTAATAATTCACGATCTCTACAAGAGAACGTTCGGCGGTCCCCATGCTAAATGTCTCGGGCCACATCAGACGAGGCAAGTATTAGAAGAAGTGCATGAAGGCCATTGTGGCGCCCATACAGGGAACCGCGCCCTTGTCCGATGCCTCATACGCGCTGGCTACTACTGGCCCACCATGAAGAAAGAGGCAGCGGATGATGTTCGAAAATGTGAACAATGCCAAAAGTACGCCCCCATGATACACCAGGCAAAGGAACTCCTCCATTCAGTAACCTCGCTATGGCCATTCATAAAATGGGGGATGGATATAGTCGGCCCTCTACCGGCAGGACGAGGAAAGGTACACTTTCTGTTGGTTTTAACTGATTATTTTTCTAAATGGGTGGAAGCAGGTGCGTATGCACAAATACGCGAGCAAGAGGTAATCGCCTTCATATGGAAAAATATCATATGCCGTTTCAGCATCCCCAAAGAAATCAGCTGCGATAATGGTCCCCAGTTCATCGGCAAAAAGACAACCGAATTCTTCGAGAAGAGGCACATCAAGCGGATACTCTCCACCCCATATCACCCTGCCGCTAACGGCCAAGCCGAGTCTTCCAACAAAAAAATATTGTACATACTGAAAAGGAAGCTCGAAGAAGCCAAGGGGCTGTGGCCCGAATTACTACCCGAAGTATTATGGGCGTACCGGACTACACCCAAATCCAGCACAGGAGAAACACCATACTCACTAGTCTACGGGACTGATGCCGTCATACCCGTCGAGATCGGAGAACCAAGTTTGAGATACTCCCATACCAGTGGAGCGGACAACGACGACAGCAGGTTACAGGACCTAGACGAAGCCGAAGAACGAAGAGACATGGCCCATATAAGAGTGGCCGCCCAAAAACAGCAGGTAGAAAGATATTACAACAAGAAAGCCAGGGTAAGACCGCTCAAAGTCGGCGATTACGTCCTCAAGGCCAAAACACCGGCATCAAAAGACCCGAACGAAGGAAAGTTAGGAACCAACTGGGACGGGCCATACAAAATCACAGCGGCAGCGAACAAAGGAGTGTTCCAACTAGAGATGATGGAGGGGAAACCACTCCAAAACAATTGGAACATCGCCCATCTCAAACACTTCCACTTCTGAAAGGCATCTCCCAAGTCGCACTCTTTTTCCCTGGCCCGAGTTTTGTCCCAATTGGGTTTTCTCGGGAAGGTTTTTAACGAGGCGACGAAGGGGACGCCCGGTGGAACAAGAAGCGCAAGTTCACTACATCGGCCAACCGACACGGTCCGCAGACCAACATAGTGAAGGGCTACCATAGATTTCTCCATTTTATGAACAGAATTCTCCATTGTATGAACGGATTCTCCATTGTATGAACGGAATTCTCCATTGTATGAACGGAATTCTCCATTGTATGAACGGAATTCCCCATTGTATGAACAAAATTCTCCATCGACTGAATGAAATCTCCATTACACAAACAGGAAGTAATCGACATGGGTTCGACCTCGTTCGAACCACGACGGATACTACTTCGACCACAGCCGAAGTAACATCCTAATGGCTAAGGCCATCGATATTGGTTCGACCTCGTTCGAACCACGACGGATACTACTTCGACGAAAACCGAAGTAACATCCTAATGGCTAAGGCCATCAATATTGGTTCGACCTCGTTCGAACCACGACGGATACTACTTCAACGACAGCCGAAGTAACATCCTAATGGCTAAGGCCATCGACATTGGTTCGACCTCGTTCGAACCACGACGGATACTACTTCGACGACAGCTGAAGTAACATCCTAATGGCGAAGGCCATCGACATTGGTTCGACCTCGTTCGAACCATGACGGATACTACTTCGACCACATCCGAAGTAACATCCTAATGGCTAAGGCCATCGACATTGGTTCGACCTCGTTCGAACCACGATGGATACTACTTCGACGATAGCCGAAGTAACATCCTAATGGCTAAGGCTATTGACATTGGTTCGACCCCGTTCGAGCCACGACGGGTACTACTTCGACGACAATTGAAGTAACATCCTTGTGATTAAGGCCATCAATATCAAGTCGACCCCGTCCGAACCACGGCACGACAATTCGACGAACGAAAAAAGAATCTCTAAGGAGGCTAAGCATTACGACAAACAGACAAAGCAGTAAAAGTAAAAGTTATATTACAACAAAAAAATCATGTTTACATTCACCCCCGCGGACGGGTTCCGATACACTATACAAACCCAAAAATATACATGAGTTCAAGATTGCCCGTCACCCCCCGAGTGGTAAGAATCATCATACCAGGGGCCAGAGTCAAGGTGGTTAACATCTTCAGAAGCGAGCCCCTCCCCATCAGGAGAGTCGAGATCATAACCGCAAACCTCACGAGCGGAGCGAGCCTCGTCCCTCCGTGCCTGGACTTCTTCCTCAGTCGCCCGACCCGCAGCATGAAGCTCGCTATAAACATCGAACTTGGCCTCCACGAAAATCCTCATCTCATGCGCATTATGACGCGCAATCTGATCAGGCGAGGGGCGAGAAGTAGAAGGCCTTGAAAGCTTGTTGATCTCCGCCACCTTGGCATCGAGTTCAGCAGTCAGCTCCACCACCCTCCGTTGCAGATCGACGTTCTCCGCTGCCACCCCACAGCTCAATTCGAGCTCGTCATCTTTCGACCTGAGGAGCTCCTCCAACTCGGTGTTGCGGGCTACGGCCTTCATCAGCTCGCTATCCGCCCCCTCCAGCCCAGTTTCTCTATGTTCCGACTGGGACTGCCCCCAATCGACTTCCGCTCAATGCTTAGAGCGGTACCTCTGGTACTTCTTTAACATCTTCTTGAAGAGGGCAGTCCGTTTCTGCTCGCGTCGTCCCCTCTCCACCTCCAAGACAAGGGTCTGTAAGAGAAGAGAAAAAGCGGAAGTAAGTATATCTCAAGCCAGTCTGGCGATATACGGAAGAGAGAAAGGGAATAAAGAATACCTGCAAAGCCATGCCTGACACCCTACGGGACAGCTCCGCGTCACCCACCGCACTGAGCGCCTTGCTCTCAGGGGAGGCACACAACAGGGTAAGGGCCGAAGCAGCCTGCTCACTGTTCGACAGCAAATTGTAAGTCGCAGAAATAGTAATACGACGGTCGGAGCCATCCGTCGTCATCTCCACGTGGGTAAGACCACCCACGAACTCGTCGATATCTCCCTGAGCAATATCGGAGCCCGACTCTTCCGCTTCATCACCAGGCTCCTCGATGTTGGTCGATGACCCTCCCTCGACGGCACGCGCGAAGCCGACGCCTGGAACGGCTCCCCTCTGTTGAGCCAACCTCCCCGAGAGAATGGCGCCGGCCATGAACGGAGGCCTGGGCATCGGTCGAGGCACCTCACTCCCCCTGGCTTTAGTCGCCACCGCCTTCCCTTTCTCGAGCCTCCTCCGTTTTCTCTCTGGCGACTCCTCGCCATCGGAGGGTTCACCCGCGGATTGAGAAGCCAGCGCCAACGGTGTCGGCTCCCACATAACCATGGTCGTGAAGGTAACCCCCTGTAAAGGGGCTGGAGAAAGATCCCCTTGGATAGACTCGACCAATATGTCTTGAGCATTCGAAGCGACGTCGGTTCGTTTGGAAATCGGGACTGTCGTCTTCTTCCTCGAGGCGCCTCGACCTGTCGCCATAAGAAAAATAGGGGCGGTAAGTAAGCAGAGTAGCAAACTCTACATGGCAAAAGCCAGAAATCTACCTGAAGAGACTTTGGGGCCATATCGCTGCATAAAGACAGGCCAAGTGCGGGTCTCTTCCACGTGAGGTAACAGGCTAGCGGCCCATCTCCTGAGGTTGGCAACGGGCCGGGGTGGATGAGCCATAGCTGCAGTATAAAAGTTAGTATCACGATGGTCACAAACGATAAAGAATGTAACGAATTGAGACACTTACGCTTCGAATTCCACCTCTCCGGGAAACCGACGGGGTTGGAGACCAAGTGCTCGGTCCTAACGAAAAAATATTACGCCAAAACCCACGACTCGCCCAGTCGTCGGTCTTGACCACTAACCCCCTCGTACCACGGCCTCGTAGGTGTACCATGGTCCCCCTCAAATAGCAGGTGCTTAATAGTTGCAGGAGGTGATGGACCGTGACTTCACTCCCGGCCAACTCCGCATACTTTGTCAGCAGCCGAAGCACCTTTAGAGTATACGACGTAAGTTGAGCCGGGCAGACATTGTAAAACCGGAAAAACTCCTCCGCCAAGGGAAAGAGGGGAAGGTTGTAACCAATCAAGAATGGATACTCGTAAAAAGTGCAATACCCCGGCCTGTGAACGTCCACGTGATCCTCTCCAGCCGGGATCATCTCTACGTGTGCGGGTATAGTGTACTTAACACGGAGGTCATCCAAGTGATTCTGCAACGACTTGGAAGACTCCGGAACCGGAACTGGGGAATCCTTACTAAAATCACTCCGGGATAGGGTGCGTTGTGGCAGCAGCGCTTCCACGGTAAGAGGACTCATATCTTCTTCCTCCTCCGCCCCACCGCCATCGGAAGGAGGTGGCGCATTCGACGGGACAGCCGTCGGGATCCTCTCATTACCACGGCTAGGTTTAGGCATGATCGCAATGAAAAAATAGTTACGCACAACACAGGGAAGGAAGGTTAAGGATCACACCAGGATATGGAATGTATTTGTAAATGATCAAAAGTTTGGGTCAAGTTAAACCCCTCCCCTATTTATAAGAATTGGGAAGCGCTAGAATCGAAGAGACAGAATTCGAACCAGCGCGGGAAACTAAGCGCCGGAGCTGTCGATTTCCTACCTCGAGAATACACGTAATGATGACGCCTGCGGATGCTGACATCATATGGGGAAAGGCATCACGCTTTGGCGATCTGATAGTCATGATGACTGCCTCCTATATGTCACATCACAGTCCCTTGGTAGGGTCATACTCTCCCAAAACGAAGGTGTTAATTCCGCCCATCGAGGACGCACCTCGCTGCGACCCCGACAAGCGGAGGGACTAACTGTATGGGGTCGAATTTGACTGATCACGTCCCCAAGTAAACACGACCAACCGTATACACACAAGTCCGGCTGAAGGAATGACTCAAGGACTATACAAAGGACGACCTCGCAACCACGTTGGTCCCTCTATAGCATTTATTTTATCTTTATCTTTTTGGCAGTTAAAATAGAGCCCCTCCGCTATATAAGGGGGGTCTCAGTTGTGTAAAAAAGGGGGGATTGATTATCAATAATACTCTCTATCTCTCTCTATCTGACTTGCTCTCTCTCATCTCTCTAATATCATCATATTTCTCTGTTTCCCAGTTCATCTTCTCATTACGAATCAAAGTGCAAAAATCATCCTAGAGTCAATTATTTTCGATTACGATTTACCCCTCCTTGTATATTGATTGATTTGCTTAAAAGTTGTTCGATAACTTTTTAAGTCAAACAAATAGCAATCACCACATTAAATATGAACAATACAAATGAAGTCACAGTAATCACAACATAAGACTCACGGGCATGCTTGACACCAATGTATAGATACTCGTCACCATGCCTATACGTCGTACTCAACACATAACACATAGCATATAAGACCAAACTCCTATTCCCTCAAGCTAAGGTTAGACCAAACACTTACCTCAAATTCGCAGGCCACTCACTGCTCAATTACAGCTTTTCCTTTAGAATCTTGCTCTAACCCGCTCGAATCTAATCATAATTAGCTTAATATCATTAATTAATGCTAAAGGAACTAACTTTACCGAAAATTATAATTTTTCTTATGTTTTTTTTTTCAAAAAAAATTAAAACCGAATATCCAATGCGGCAGATTCAATAGTGGAAAACAAAGTTGCCGAACTGTAGCCTCACGTGTAACCCAACAGCTCAAAAAAATATGACTTCTCATGCTACAAAATTGACTACATTATTTCATTATACTATTTCACATTCAATAATAATTACTCAATCATTAGCCATGATTAATTCTATATCCAGTATACTTAATATTAGAGATTTGTAATTGGTAGTGCATCATAAACTGATACCCCGTTTTTGCATTCTAACCTTATATCAAATTTTTACAAGCTTTCAATTATTACTTCATCATTAGGAACTCAATTATTGTCTAGCTATTGAAAAGGCATAAATTCCAATTTATTTAATTAACTACACCACCGTAAGTAATGGAAATATATGTGTACCTGATTACTTGGATTGCTTCTACAAAATTTTACACAGTCAATAGCTATATCAGGCCTGATAGTCGTCGCCTCTGTCACAACGCCAACACCTATCTGCTATTCTAGGTTTTGTTTCTAGCTTAGAAGTTAGAATTAATCAGCTTCACTTATTTACTTACCACACGTGACTTGCAACCTGGCAGCAAAGGAGAATAGGCCTGGCCCATTTCTTTTGTTTAAACGACCCAATCAAGTTATTAATTTACCAACAATTACATATAGTATAAATGTGGCCCGCTAGTAATTAACTGGTACACAATCAAATATATTCTAATAATTTATTCTACTAGCTTAGTATTTGACTTAAACATTATAATAAACTTGTACCGGGATCCAGAACCAAAGTACGGACCCGATACCAACGAGTTCAAACATTAATCAATTTCTGTAATTCCTTTAAATTTCAGTTTAACAATTTTCGTCAAAAATTTATTTCTCGAGCTAGGGACCTCGGAATTCGATTTCCGGCATACGCCCAAGTCCTATATTTTCTTACGGACCTCCCGGGATCATCGGAACACGACCGGGTCCGTTTTCTCAAAATATTGACTAAAGTCAAATTTGTTCATTTTACAGTCAAAACTTATCATTTTTCACTGATTTTCACATCTAATCTTTCACGCGCCCGAACTGCGCACGCAAATCGAGGTGGTGCTAAGGGAGGTTTTTAAGGCCTCGGAACGTAGAAGTTCATTGCAACACAAGTGATGACCTTTTGGAGGTCATCACACTCTTCCACCAATAAATTTTCTAAGTTATATTATAAATTGGAAGACTCAAAACGATTAGAGGGGGGAAAGGAACGGATAAAAATTGGGAAAAATATGCATTTCGGTGAGGACAGCAAAAACAGAGGGGAGAATAGGCCACAAAAAATAGTAGGTGACAGGAAGATAGAGCAGAGAACGGGAAAAAGCCATGAACCAAATTCATAAACCACCGTCTTCTTCCTTAAAACCATAACCGTGTAACCCCGAAAACTCTGTTAACACCAGCAAAAATACCACAGTTTCTCCTCCATTAGAGCATCCATTAATACTCCCCAAAAAAACCATAACACCAGCTGTGAAATTGCTGAACAAACCTGTCCAAAATCCCAGCAGAACACCTCAATTTCAATTCCAAAAGCCATGAAAATCAGCAGTAAACCCAGCTCCAAAACACCCTGAAATCTGTCCCAAAAATCAGGCCAAAACAAGCTGAAGAAAGGGCCAAAATCCAGCCGCTAATCACCTCCAAAAAATGCCCTGAAACTACCCCCAAATAAGTGTGAAAATCAGCCCGATTCGATTTGAATCCTTCGAGGTCGTCGGAGGTCACTATCCGAGATCTCCGTTTCAGTCACCTGTCGAGGTACTCTCCGACGGTTTTCGGTTCGAGTTCCGTCCGAGGTTCCATCCATTGTTAAGTTTCAGAACTATCAAAGTTAGATTCATTTGAGGTCTATTTCTTCCTTTCTCCTACTATTTTTGCTTAATATTATGCTTTCGTTATTTTATTAATGTGTTGTTGTTCTGATTTTGTTGAATGTTTGAGTTAATGCTTCAATCCCCTATTTTGGTTGTGTTTTAGTCTTTGTTTACTCCCTTTGCCTTGTTGGTTGGTTTATTCTGTGTTTGGACGATTTATTGGCTAGGATGAATTTTAGTTGCCTGTTACGATTATTTATTAAGGGATTAATTTGAATGTTCAGTAGTGCGTTAATCTACACAAAATGTCTATTGTCATTTAAATTCATGCTTAATCAAGTGTTCACTTTGAAAGAAACTGATATTGAAAAGTATTTGGCCATGGGATTGGATTGAAAGTTAAAAGTGAATTGGAATATTTTTATTGCCCTTTTAATTAATTGAACCGCTAGGAGCATGCTAGGCCCGTTAATATCATATAGTTGCCACCATTAATTAGTCCATAAATAATTTTATAATATTCATAAACACGTTAGTAGCTTCAGGCACGCTTTTAGTTAATCAAATCATCGTGATTATGTGTACGTTCGCGTGACAAAATTACGATTTCCAAATTAAAAGCAAGGTATGCGTTCGCGCAACTTTGACAAAGCAAGCTTCGTATAATAAAGTATTATTAGTTGTGTACACGTACGCGTGACATAACTTTGACACACCAAACGAAACGAGTACACGTACGCGTGATTCGTTTTAAGATAATTTCTTAATTACGAATAATCAAGTGATTAAAAGCGGTAAAAGGTAAAAATGTACATAGGTTCTTAAATAAGTAATTAGACAATTTAGTTAAGCCAGGTATGATTAAAGCGACCGTGCTAAAACCACGGAACCTGGGAATGCCTAACACCTTCTTCCGGGTTAACAGAATTCCTTACCCGGTCTTCTGTGTTCGCAGACCATAAATAGAGTCAAATTTCCTCGACTCGGGATTTAAAATAAATAGGTGACTTAGGACACCATAAATTATCCCAAGTGGCGACTCTGAATTAATTAAATAATCTCATTTCGATTAATGTCACTTAATTAGAAAAACTCCATATCCCCCTCGATAAAAAGGAGGTGTGACAGCTATAAAGCCTAAGGGCTAACTTTACTTCGAGTTCGAGCAAGTCCTCACTCGATCATAAAAGACCAAGGGCTATCTTAACCCGAGTTCGAGTAAACTCTCACCCAGGGACTATCTATAAAGCCTAAGGGCTAACTCTACTTCGAGTTCGAGCAAATCCTCGCTCGACTACTAAGCCCAAGTGCTACTCGAGTTCAAAAAAATTCTCACTCGGGGACTATCTTTCGAGCCCAAGGGCCACCTTATCTCGAGTTCGAGCATGTACTCAATCAACCATCAAGCCCAAGGGCTACCTTACCTCAAGATCGAGCAAATCGACTATTGAGCCTAAGAGCTTCATGTTCAAATGGTCATTCGTGGTCCATTGATCAGAAACGTTCGAGGGCAGTACTTATTGTCGATCATTACCATCCCGAACTCTGGACCTTCAAAAGCAAATTTATGCTAAGGCGCTTTGTCACGACCCAATTTTCCCTCCGTTGGGTTTCATGATGGCACCTAGTCTTAAGGACTAGGTAAGCCTACTAAAATGCGGAATAACAACAATAACTAATAACAGCTAGAATTCTTCTGAGATGAATCCTTTATACAATGAACAACTTCCCAAAACCTGGTAGTACAAGTCATAAGCTCTACAGAGTTTCGCTACAACTTCTAAACACAACCGTATGGAAATAAGTACAACAGTGTGAATATAAAATAGGAAGGTGACTCCGAAGCCTGCGAACGCAGCAGCACCTTGAGTCTCCTCGGCAAGAATCCGCACAGCTACTAACGAACAATACCTGGATCTGCACAAAAAAATGTGCAGAAGTGTAGTATGAGCACACCACAGGGTGCCCAGTAAGTATCAAGACTAACCTCGGTGGAGTAGTGACGAGGAACAGCCAAGACACCTACTGGTCTAATATACAGAACATGATATTTATATAGAGACTACGCGATAAGGCTAACAATACAGTAATTAAAATAAGGAATAGCAAGTACTCAGGGAAAACACCGTAAGGAAAAACACGGAAAGGTAAGCGAGAATACAACCCAATTCCGAAATCACAAATACAGTAAAGACAAGTCATAACTCAACAACTCCGATTGTTTTCACCTTAAGTCTTAACCAGCAAGCGTCAATCAAATAGTCAAACCCTTCAAGTGATAAAAGAGAAAATGTTTCGAAATATACGTCATTCGAATAAGTGTTCTTTTTAAAAAGAGTTCTTTCAAAATAAAGGCTTTTCAAATATAATCTTTTAAGATAGATAACCTTCGTATATCAGCCACCCTGTGACACCTCATCTCAAAATCATACAATACGGGTCTCAATACCTGAACCCTAACACTTGGCATCCTGTGCCCTCATCACACCTCCTGATCATACTGACAACTCACGTGCCCCAAAAGAGTCATTCTCACATGAAAAGCAAATAACAAGGGTGTGTGTCTATACTCAGAAATCTCAAGGAGTCTCATATCCGATAAGGGTGATTAACCATGTGTATGCTTGTGCAAGTGTTCTAACATAGTTCATACCAACTAATAAGTACAAGGAATAGAACGGACAGCACCTATATTGTTTACACATGGATAGGATCAATGAAAACATCAGCTCAGAACACAATGACTTTAACAGGAGACCTCCCAGGATATTGTCTCGTAGTCCCAAACGTAAATATCTGTGCTACGGATCTCTTGGTATCCCGAGAATCTCTTGGTATCCTCAATATATTTACTAGGGATCTCTTGGTATCCTGAGGATTTCTTGGTATCCACAATATATGTGCTGGGGATCTCTTGGCATCCTCAATATATGTGTTGAGGATCTCTTGGTATCCCGAGGATCTCTTGGTATCCTCAATATATGTACTAGGGATCTCTTGGTATCCTGAGCATCTCTTGGTATCCTCAATACATGTGCTGGGGATCTCCCGGGTACAGTCCCATAGTCCCAAAAGTAAATATGCAGGGGGATCTCCCGGGTGCAGTCCCGTAGTCCCAAAAGTAAATATGCAGCGGGATCTCCCGGAACACCGATCCGTTCCCAAAGTGAACATGCAGCGCAACTAACAGAAACAACAATCACAACACAACAGAAAGCTCGTACATCACCACAATACATAAAACAACAACAAATGACAATAATACAAGGTAAGACAAGTAAATCAACTTAAGGACTGTAAATCGCAAGGAAACGGCAGAACCAGCTCACAGGGAGTAACCACAGAAAAGAATGCTGGCATAAAGGGAACAGTTCAACAACGGGGAAACTAATATATAGTGACGATCCCACAATATACAAGTCAATAACAAGAAAATCAACACGAGTCAAATACTCCCAAATAAAGGCAAGTCAACAAGATATAAATTATCTGAACTCCTTTTAAGGTTGGACAAATTTTGAGGATATTCTGAAATTCAATTAAGGGAGGATGATCTTAGCTTCACTTAAGACTAAACAATTTCAGAAGGGGTGATGAAATTCTCAAATAAGATAAGCAACTGTGAAAAAATAGCATGACAGTAGGTGAGGAGAAATTCTTCAGTCAAATCAATTAGTAGTCAATTAGGCAATAAGAGTGAATCATGAAGCAATTAATTCCAATCAAGCATGTAGAGGCGAAACAATAAATAGGAAACTCAGTCATGTCAAGAACACATTCCTACACAGTGAATATAGAGACCTAAGAACCCTAAAAGGCCAATTTTTCCACAAATAAGTCCGAGCACGCACTCGTCACCTTGCGCACACGAACTACAATCAACATAAGGGGAAGTCCCCCACACAAGGTTAGGCAAGATACTTACCTCAAAGACGACACACCAATACTCAAAAATGCACTTTTCGGGTGAAAAGACCTCCGGACGGCTCAAATCCAATCGATTTGTGCGAAAAATCCCTCAAAGAATCGCTCAAAACCGAGCTCCACAAGTCAAGTTATGGTGAAAATGGTTTAACCCTCGGTTTGGAATTATATTTTGTCCACCCAGGCTTTTGTGCATCGCGAACACGGAGGGAGTATAGCGTTCGCGAAGTAGAAAATGAAGGTTGCCCAGGTTACTCATTGCGAACGCGACAGTGCGTCCGCGAACGCGAAGAAGGAAAGTCTGATGGCCCAAGGACTGCTCTTCGCGAACGCGTGAAATAGTACGCGAACGCGAAGGGTGGGATGGCATAACTACGCGAACGCGATAGACAGATGCGAACGCGATGAAGGAAGAGACAGAGCTTCGCGAACGCGAGGCGTTTTACGCGAAAGTAGGAAAATGAGGCGACCAGCAAAGACACTTCGCGAACGCGGAAGGGGCTCCGCGAACGCGAAGGAGGATATCAGATACCAGAAACAACAGTTCAAAAACAAGGGAAAATGGCTCGTAGCCCACCCAAAACACACCCGAGGCCCCCGGGACCGCGTTTAATCACACAAATAAGTCACATAACCTAACACGGACTCGCTCGAGGTTACGAAAACATTAAACAATGCCGAAACAACGAATCAAACCATAAATCAAACTTATGAACTTTCAAATCTTCAAATTTCTAAACTCGTGCCGAAACCTATCAAATCAATCCGGAATGACGCCAAATTTTGCAGACAAGTTCAAAATGACATTACGGAGCTTTTCCAACTCTCGGAATCGCATTCCGATCCTGATATCGCAAAAGTCAACTATGGATCAAACTTCTCCATTTCCCAAACTTCAACTTTTCCAACTTCCGCCGAAATGCCTCAATTTACCCTACGGACCTCCAAATCTGAATCCGGATGCGCGCCTAAGTCCAAAATCACCATACAAAGCTGTTGGAATCATCAAAAATTCATTTTGTGGCCATTTACTCAAAAGTCTAATTCCGGTCAAATTCTCATCGTTCAAGCTTCCAAAACTAGAATCTTCTTCCAATTCGACTCTGAATCATCCGTTAAATGAATTCAACCATGCATGCAAGTCGATACACATAATGTGAAGCTGTTCTTGACCTTACGCCGTTGATCGAAGCTTAAATTCTCAAAACGACCGGCCGGGTCATTACACGCTTTGACCCGCACAAAAAGGTAACAGATTCATAAGCCATGGAAGGGAAAAAGCTTTATATATTCGTCAAAACCTTTTTACAAGGGCTATAGGTCTCGACAAAGAATTCTTTACAGGGGCGATCAGACTCAAAATAAAAGCAAAAAATTACGAAAAGCACGAAGCCTAACCAGCACGATCCTTATCGGTAAAAGTGTCTTCACCCTCAGAATCTTCTCCACCGCCAGACTTGCTAGAGTTTCTCGGAGTCTCCCTCGGGAAAGGTCGGCTTCTGAGCTTTTGTTTCCTCTGTTGTTTACGTCACGGTGATGGTGTCTGATCACGCCCAACTATACCTTATAAAAAGGACAAGCGGTCGTTGCAAATATAATCTGAGTATTTAGCCTAGAGTCGAATCCACATGGAATTAACCTACCAATTACTCTTGTTAGACTCACTAAATTCTTCGTAATCAACTTCCCAAATATTTTGAATAACAATTGGTGATACTTTTACTAACTATAACTTAACGAAATTAAGTAAACTAAAAACTAACTATGATTGAGTTGTAAACAATTAAGAGAAGGATCTAAGGTTGTGATTTCCCTTCCTGTTATGTTTCATATAGATTTGCATAATCGTCTCTATCGATCATGAGCACTCTTACTACCTTAAATCTCTCCCGAGTAATTACGACAATTTACTAGACGCACTCTCCCGAGTCAGCTAGCTGGCTTTTATTACAGCTCACTTTAGATCACACCCAAGGCTTCGTTATTCCTAATCCCGCCTTTAAACCCTCGGTTATTGATCCCTCATATACTTTGGGAGTGGTGTTGTTCAACAATTATCTAAATATGCACTCTCTCCCGAGTAATACATACTAAATAGGCACCGCTAATTGAGGATCCTATCTATTAACTACAATAAGATGTAGTTGAACAAATAGAGATTAAACTGGGCAAACTATATTAACATAACACGAAGTTCATCCTTCAACAGGTTCCATCAAAACCCTAGATTAAATAATTAGCTACTCATAATCATGTTCATCATAGCATCAAAATTCATCATAAATGGTAAATACAAAAGGAAGAAAGATAGAACTCGATGTCAAATTATCCTCCTTGCCTCTTGCCTCTTCTTGCCTTCAACTCAATTGTAAAAACCTTGATAATGTCTCCTTGGTAAAGCTGGGCCTCTTATGTTAAGTAGAATTACCCCCGAACTTCCTAAGTTTACCCCTGAAATTATTTGCTCCGAACTGGACTAGCGCGGCCGCGCTCGTGCCCGCGCTAATGGCCGCGCATATTGCATATCATTCTGTCTCGAGGTTCTGAACTAGCACGGTCGCGCTAAGGGCGCGCTAAGGCCGCACTAAGCTGGTTCAGTATTTTAACTCTTCTTTTCTCTTTTCTTTCACACGTACTCAGCTCCGAGGGGCTTCCCTTGCTTTAATTTAGATCCAACCACTGTCCTAAGTCCTCATAAGCGCAACTTGCTCCTGTAAAACATGAAATTCACAATTAGAGCCAAATTATCGTCATTTAACTATCCTAGAACAGTGCAGCATAGTCAAGTTGGGGCATAAATAGTCGCCAAACTACATAAATCTAGCCTATTATCAACACCCCACACTTAAATCATTGCTAGTCCTCGAGCAATCCACTATACTCTATAAAGGTTCCTTCACTAAGCTTTTCCCCTAACGTATCACACCAAGAACAATTCACCAAAGTTACGTCTAGTAGTGTACCATCTTTGCCTCAAGAGTCGACTCTCACGTGCCCTGCAGTATTCGTACTTACTCAAGTACTCTATACAGAGGTCAAGACTTACCTTTCCTTCGTGAATCACATGCCCTCACATCACACAAGAGAGTAGTTCCACAAATAATAATATTATGAACAATTAGGAACTTAGATAGACAAAATTTGCTCACTCTCAGAAAGAAAATTCATATGCCACACAGATGCACCATAAGTTTGCCCGTAGTGTACTACTCTACTAATCGAGCCCATTCAGTCTAAGATCAATTAGGACTTCATTTGGTTGTAATGTAGGCTAAGGAACGGGTAGGATATATTTGGATATAGTGACTAACCTCCCTACGCACTTTTAATACAATTACATTCGCTTTCAAAACCATACTTATGTCAATCCAGACATTCCACCACACTTCTATTTATAATACCCAAACTTCATTAGGTGCAATTGTATCAAGCCACCACTTATCAAGTACTACACTTAATTATTTCCCATTTTTTTTCTTTTTCAGTGGCGCATATTTTTATTTTTTTTATTTTTTATGTTTCAAAATACTGCACCTTTTCTCTATTTCATTGGTTCCACTCAAAAACCAAACCACCACCCACACTTTAACTTTTGCATGTTTCATGACCATTCAAGTGCTCATGGGAGGTAAAGGGGTTCAAACAAATGGGCCGTTCAAACAATTGGGTAAAGTTTGTAATGTGGTTGCCAAAGAAACAGGCTTATAGGCTCAACGGGGTTAACTACGATTTATCACATTTAGGTGGGTCTACTTTATATATCTGGCTTAACAAAGAAATGCCTATATCACTTCTAAGACTGAATAAAGCTACTATTTCGCTTTGCAAACACACGGGGCAAGTTCTAGGCATCAAGTGCAGAGCATAGAATAAAAGACAACTCACACACACATGGAACATGAGTCACTCCAGATTGGCTTATCAAGGCACTCTCGTTTGAGTACTCAAGTCAGTTACAAACATACAATTTAAGGAACTCTAACAAGAATCAACCACTGAGACTAAGTGTCACACTCTAGTGCCTACTGTGTTCAGGTGTATCAACGCTAAGGGTTGCTATTCCTATTTCACCTCATTGCCCATAAGTACCAACTAAAAACTAGAAACAAAATAAACAAAAACTACTACACCCGGTTCAAGCAAAACCCTTGGGAAAGAACCGTGGCCTAAAGAAAAACCAAGGAGGAGTTACTACACTACCTAAAATAAAAAATCTTTTTGGTATTTTCTTTAGACTAACTTCCCTCAAGAAAATTGTCTAGAAGATCCGTCATCAGGAAGAGTCCAACATATTTCTGTTTTTTTACATCGACTTAGACCCTCAAGAACCCTGTCGAAAGAGATCTGTCGTCGGGACAAGTCGACTTACCTAATTTGACTGCTACTCAAAACCACAAAAACAATCAAGAAAAACAAAGAAAACATAAAACAACAGTCAAGTTCTTACATATATACACATACATTGAAGTATCCCCCACCCCACACTTAAAAGGAAGACATGTCCTCATGGCATACAAAATAAAGAATAGTGAGGTAAAGGAACTTCCTTGATTGATCACTCATGATCGGAGACCGTGTCCGGGTTCAGATTGCAGGCACGACCCAAAGCTCACAGCCACCCCAATATTTTCTTCTCCGATTTAACCTGCTGGGTGTCCAGCGCATCAACTCGTGTACCTAAGTCGGCAATCGAGGTATGCAACCCTGCCACCTCCTGCTCTAAAGCTGTAAATCGGGTAACTTGAGCAGCCCCAGATGGTCCTGCAGTCTCTACAATTTGCTCATGGGCCAGTGACTCGGCCCTTGCTTCCTCTTGCTCATCCTCCCCTTCCTCAGAGTCATCGGATTCAGCACTATCACCACCACCAGCTGCCACAGGCTCCTTCCCAGTAGTTACCTTATCAGCTCGGAACTTGGAGTCTCTTGGCACTAACCAATCCACATTCAAATTTTCCGGCACTTGAGCTGCCTGGCAGAGTATAGTAACTAAGGAAGAGAAGAAGAACCCATACCTCTTTACCGGACAACGGGTAAACATCTCCTCGTGAATGAGCTTGTGCCACATCAAAGTTGTGACCATTTACAAAGCACCAAATTAGAGCAGCTCGAGGAGCATTCACCTTCGTGGTGTTGGAAGACGGGATCAGGCGGTTGTTGATGACATACAACCAGTATTTCCCTTCAAAAGTGAGCGCCGCGGAATGAAACTTCTTCCCATACTTCATCCATACAATTTCCTTGCCGGGTACACAAATGGTTTCAAAGAACATCTCCCACTTGGTGTATTTCCTCCCATACATTTCATAGCAGTCGTCGTACTCCCCCACAGGTGCGGGCAGCTGGTATATCCTCCAAATAGCCTCAACAGAGGCATCCATGGCCTTCTTGCGCACAATGACTACGCCATTCACATGTTTCTTTACGTTGGCGTAGAATTCACGGACAACCATCAAATTCCCCTCGTCCGGATCTTCAAAGAAGACTTGGAGCCCCCGTCTGACCAGCTCAGTATACAAGTTAAGGCAGCCCAGCTGGAGCGACCCTATATCTATGCCCCTCTCCGGTATTGGTTTCTTAGTGGCCTTATCCGAAAAGCGGTCCTGAGCCTTGGAGCTGACCCGCGCACCCTGGACGATCCAGCTTGACCACTGGATGAAGCACCGGTGGTTCGGCATTTTCTGGAGGGAGCCATAGTACCTGGAAGAAGAATAGAATTAGCACAGCACAAAAGGTGTGACTCAACTACGGTTACTCAGACTTCACTCGCACAATTGGTCACAATTACCCATTTACACTCACTGTGGCATCTAAACAAACACCTTGTGGACATTATATACCGAACCTCCAATTCAAACATGTTGTAACCCCAAGACCACCACAATTTCCCCAAATTCACCCACTAAGTTAAGAGACCACTCCACCAACATTACCACCCACAAGTACTACACAAACACTACAAATTACTACTAGGAAAAGAGAACAAAAAAAAATACTACATAATTAAGAAATCAAACAGAAATCTACAAAACTTGAAATAAATAAACAAAAAGAAAACCTTACCTGCAGTGAGAGAAAGTGGTGAGAAGTGAAGAAGAGTAGTGGAGGGTTGGGCTTGAGCCTTGGGGAATTTGGGAATGGAGAAGAGGGGAGTTTTTAGAAGAGGGAATTTAGGGCTGGTTTTTTTTTATGCATTGAGAACTTGAGTGAAGAATAGGGGAATAGTGAGGGTGGGGTGGGAAATACACAACTATAAACAACTAAAACAATTTAATATACAAAGTAAAAAAAATGTTAAGTTAAATAAAGTGGCAGGCGGACGGTACTAGCGCGGTCGTAGCACGGTGCGAGCGCGGCCGTGCTAGTTGAGGCAGAATGTTTGCCCATATGCGCGGCCACTAGCGCGGGCGCGCTACTGGGTGAGATGTTGAGGCAGAATGTTTGGCCATATGCGCGGCCTATAGCGCGGGCGCTCTCCTGGGCTCAAACTTTTTCCACTTTTTTACCTGTTCCTTCCGTGTTCGATGGACTTATCACCTACCCAAGCTCACCTACATTGGTTATTACTTACCAAAATCAAAATTAACAACTACTAACTATACTAAAGTCACTACGCATTGGGTCCAACCAGCGCCTTAGTTAATATCGTGGCACGACAGTTACAACAAATCAATGGGTTGCCTCCCATGCAGCGCCTGATTTAATATCGCGGTACGACGCAGATGAGCGCATTTAAGGCTCGCTCGACCTCTGAGGTTCAGTCAGATGGATCACTGACACTTCCTTGGGTTCATCAATGCCCACATATATTTCCAATCTTTGCCCATTGACTCTAAATATATGAGAGTCTTTCTCTGAGGAAATCTCTATGGCACCTGAAGGGAGCACTTCGACCACTCGAAATGGTCCAAACCATCGTGACCTGAGTTTACCCGGAAATAGCCTCAATCTTGAGTTATAAAGCAATAACATGTCTCCTGCCTTGAAATTTCTCTCAACAATGTTCTTGTCGTGCAACCTCTTCATTTTTTCCTTATATAACCTCGTGCCCTCGAAAGCAAGATATCGGAACTCGTCTAGCTCATGCAATTCTTTGACTCTTTTTGTTCCCGCAGCCTCAATGTCTAGATTTAGTTGTTTCATTGCCCACCAAGCTCTATGTTCTAGCTCCACTGGCAAGTGACAGGCCTTCCCGAACACCAACTTATAAGGTGACATACCAATTGGTGTTTTAAAAGTTGTTCTGTAGGCCCAGAGTGCATTATCTAGCTTTTTTTCCCAATCAGTTCTTGTGGCGTTCACAGTCTTGGTCAGTACACTCTTTATCTCTCTATTTGACACTTCGACCTGTCCACTGGCCTGAGGATGATATGGGTTTGCCACCTTGTGGCGCACATCGTACTTTGCTAGCAATTTCTCGAAGGCTCGATTGCAAAAGTGAGTTCCTCCGTCACTGATAATGGCTCTTGGGGTCCTAAAACGGGTGAATATATTCTTCTTCAAAAACCCCACCACCACTCTTGCATCATTGGTGGGGAGTGCTGCAGCTTCCACACATTTGGACACGTAATCTACAGCCACAAGTATGTACTTATTGCCAAAGGAGTTGACGAAGGGGCCCATAAAGTCTATCCCCCATACATCGAACACTTCAACCTCTTGAATTGGGTTCATGGGCATCTAATGGCGCCGGAAAATGTTCCCGGTCCGCTGACATTCATCACAGCCCTTCACTCATAGATGTGCATCCTTAAACACTGTTGGCCAGTAGAACCCGGCTTCTAAAACTTTTGTTGCCGTCCTGACTCCTCCAAAATGTCTGCCATATGCCGATGCGTGACATGCCTGCAAAACAGAAGATTGTTTTATCTCAGGGACGCACCTCCGGATCATATTGTCAACATATATTCTAAACAGATAAGGTTCACCCCAATAATACATGCGGCAGTCATGATAAAACTTTTTCTTTTGCACAGAGGAAAGGTCATAGGGAACTATACCGCTTGCCAGGTAATTTGCAAAGTCTGCATACCATGGCACTTCCTCAAGGCTTGTGGCGAGTAGCTGCTTGTCTGGAAAGGTTTCCAGAATATCCTCTACCTCAACTGCATTTTCAGCTCCTTCAAGTCGCGACAGATGATCAGCGACTTGGTTTTCTGTGCCCTTACGGTCACGAATCTCCAGGTCGAACTCTTGCAGTAAAAGTACCCAATGAATCAGGCGCGGTTTGGACTCTTTCTTCTCAATCAAGTACCTGAGAGCAGCATGATCAGTATATACAATTACCTTAGAGCCAATCAGGTATGATCTGAACTTGTCGAATGCGAACACCACAACCAACATCTCCTTTTCAGTCACAGTGTAGTTTAGCTGGGCTCCACTCAACGTTCTACTGGCATAGTAAACTAGGTGCATTATCTTGTCTTTTCGCTGGCCTAGCACTGCCCCCACTGCATAGTCACTGCGTCACACATGAGCTCGAATGGTTGCTCCCAGTCGGGGGCAACAATGATGGGTGTTGTGACTAGCCTCTTTTTCAACTCCTCAAATGCTACCCTGCAATCATCAGAAAACAAGAAAGGGTGATCTTTTTCTAACAACTTACAGAGAGGGTTGGCAATTTTTGAGAAGTCTTTTATGAATCTCCGGTAGAAACCGGCATGCCCGAGGAAGCTCCTGATTGCCTTGACTGATATGGGAGGTGGCAGCTTTGTTATCGCATCAACTTTAGCATAATCTACCTCGATTCCCTTGCTTGATACCCTGTGTCCCAAGACTATACCCTCTTGTACCATGAAATGGCACTTTTCCCAATTGAGTACAAGGTTAGTCTCGATACATCTCTTCAACACTCGGGTCAGATTTGTAAGGCACTCGTCGAATGAGTTTCCCACCACTGAGAAATCATCCATGAACACCTCCATTATGTTTTCGACCATGTCAGTGAATATGGCCATCATGCACCTTTGGAATGTGGCGGGTGCATTGCATAGGCCAAAGGGGATCCTCCGAAAAGCATAAATTCCATATGGACATGTGAAGGAGGTCTTCTCTCTGTCCTCTGGTGCAATGGAGATTTGGTTGTACCCTGAGTACCCATCCAGAAAACACAAGTGGGACCTCCCTGCTAGCCTGTCAAGCATCTGATCAATGAAGGGAAGTGGGAAGTGGTCTTTCCGGGTGGCTAGATTTAATTTCCCGTAGTCCATACAAATTCTCCATCCTGTGATAGTTCTTGTAGAGATCAGCTCATTGTTATCATTTTTTACCACCGTCATACCACCCTTCTTAGGACACATTGCACCGGGCAAACCCAGTTGCTGTCAGAGATGGGGAAAATGATTCCCGCATCCAACCACTTAATCACCTCCTTCTTCACCACTTCCTTCATATTGGGGTTCGTCCGTCTTTGGTGCTCCCTGGAAGGTTTGTGCTCCTCTTCCAGCAGAATTTTATGCATACAATATGCCGGGATGATCCCCTTAATATCTGCCATGGTCCACCCAATGGCAGTCTTGCACTCCTTGAGTACCTGCAAAAGCTATTGTGCCTGCACATCTAACAAACTAGATGAGATAATATCAGGCAATGTGGAGTTAGGTCCTAGGAACTCATACCTGAGATGGGCTGGCAATGGCTTCAACTCCAACTTTGGTGGTTCTTCTATGGATGACTTGGCTGGAGGAGTTTCCCTATTTTCTAAGTGCAGGGGCTCGAATTCAAGTATTTTATCCCAAAACCCTCTTCCCTCTAAAGCCAGCACCCATTCTGCCAATTCTTCCCCATTCACTTCATCTAAATTTACAAGACATACAACAAGAGGATCCTCAATAGTCAATGTCTCATCATCCGCTTCCACGATTACATCCACGGCATCAATAAGAGAACAATTGGCGAATTCACTTGGTCGCCTCATAGATTTCTACACGTTGAATGTTATCTCCTCATCGTTCAACCTCATCTTGAGCTCCCCAGTTTCGCAATCAATGAGGGCTCTCCCTGTGGCCAAGAACGGCTTTCCCAAAATTATGGGAATTTCTTCATCCACCTTGCAATCTAGAATCACAAAATCTGCAGGGAATACAAATTTCCCTACCTGTATCAACACGTCATCCAAGATACCAGAAGGTCTTTTCACGATTCTGTCAGCTAGCTGCAACAACGTAAATGTGGGTCTAGCTCTTCCAATCCCCAACCTCTTATAGATCGCCAGGGGCATAAGATTTATGCTAGCCCCTAAATCACAAAGTGCCTTGGCAAAGGCAAAGTTACCAATGGTGCAGGGAATTGTGAAACTTCCTGGATCAGACAACTTCTCAGCAACTGGTCTAGTCACCACAACACTACAGGTCTGAGTTAGAGTCACTGTGGCCAAGTCTTGGAAATCGAATTTTTGGGACATCAAGTCCTTCATCATTTTTGCATAACCAGGCATCTCCTTCAAAGCATCAATCAATGGAATGTTTACCTGGATTTGTTTCAGCATCTCCAAGAATTTCTTGTATTGTTCCTCTTTCTGGTATTTGGCCAGCCTCTGTGGGAATAGTGCTGGTGGTCTCTTCTTCCCAATGATTTGGGTTTTCTCTTTGTCAAACACCACCTCAACTACCGATTCCTGGGCTGTCTCAGCTTCTTTCTCAGCCTCAATCTGTGTGTTGGTTTCTTCCTGGGCAGGCTGCACTGTCACCTCTGTCAGTTTCGTTGCATCATCTAGTTCATAGGCAATGGTACAAGTGTCTCAACCTGTCTGCTTTCTCGAGCCCTCTCTTGCTCCAAGTCTAAGTCTCTACCATTACGTAGACTCACTGCCATCAGCTGCTTTGGGCCTTGATCTTTTGGATTTACTTGCGTGTCTGCGGGCAATGTCCCATGAGGACGATTATTCAAAGACATCAAAATCTGGCCCATTTGCACTTCAATATTCTTTATAGCTGACTCATGTGCATCCACTCTTTCACTCATATTTGCATTTGACCCAATAACCTGCTGCATCATTGCCTCGAGTCTAGCAAACCAATCTTCCTGTCTACCACCATGTTGCTGCTGAGGAGGATGATAACCCTGCTGTTGATTTTGATTATTGTATCCCTGTGGCCTTTGGTATGGTGCCACATTATTGTGAGGTCGTATGCCTCCCATATTTCCATTGTTGAGCTGTGGCTGGACCGGCCTGTATGGCTGATTCTGTTGGCCCCAATTCTGACCCCCCTGTCTCTGGCCCCCATAATTAGATACATAATTCATGTCTTCAGGGTAATGATGATGATCACTCTCAGCATTCCATTGGCTACCAATTGACTGACTAATGCAAGATGTGCATAAGCCCCCATTGGTTGTATCTACAATGTGCACCTGCTGCTTCTGCCCTGACTTTTCCACCTTTTTGGTGAGTATACTCATTTGTGTCATTAAGGTGGCCATATTTTCAGCAAGAGTGTTGGATGGATCTAAGGGCACTGAGTGAACTACCAGAGTGATAGGTGCATTCCTGGTCCACCCCGAATTTTGTGCCATCTTGTCAAGCAGGACCTGGCTTTCTCTCCATGTTTTGCTCAAGAATGCTCCACCAGCTAAAGCATCAACATTAGTCTTCACACCATCTGTCAGACCCATGTAAAAATGCTGCCCAACATCTGCTCTGGAATACCATGGTGCGAACATATAACCAACATTCCTTTGAATCGTTCCCATGTTTCTTGCAGTGTTTCCATTGGTTTCTGTTTGAAGCTCAAAATTTCATCAATTTGCTGAGCAGTCTTGTTGGGTGGATAATACTTCTTAACAAATTGCTTGATTAACTCCTCCCAAGTTGTGATGGAGTTAATGGGGAGTGAGTTTAGCCAAGTCTGGGCAGCTCCTGTCATTGAGAATGGAAACAACAATAGCTTTATTGCTTCCTGAGTTATGTTGGGCTGCCTTTGAGTTTTGCAGATTGACAGGAAATTTTTCAAATGCTGTTGAGGATCTTCAATGTATGACCCCGAAATAGTCCCTTGTTTTGCAACAAGTGCAGCATGTTGTTTGTGATTTGAAAAGATTCGGCCTGTATCTGCGGGACTAATATCGCTGTGGCCAAATTCTCAGTTGTGGGTTGCGCCCAGTCATATAGAGGAGCCTCTGGCACAAGAGGTGCCACTACTTGCGCAGCCGGATCTACCACGTTGTCCCCCATGTCTGGTTCAAGTTGTTCAGTTGATTGTTGTTGTTTGTTTTTCCGGTTGGCCAGATTCAAGGCCTTTAAAACTTTCTCGGGATCTGATAATGCTTCAAATACTTCACCAGTTCTCGATGAGTTTCTAGGCATGCACCTGTACAACCAAGTCAACAAACGTTAAAATTTCAATGTATAGATTGAAAATAAAGAAAACTGACTACACTAAGAATTTTTGTATTTCTTTCAACTGTAATTGATAACACCATTAATTCCCCGGCAACGGTGCCAAAATTTGGTAACGCCCAACTATGCCTAATAAAAAGGACAAGCGGTCGTTGCAAATATAATCTGAGTATTTAGCCCATAGTCGAATCCACAGGGAATTAACTTACCAATTACTCTTGTTAGACTCACTAAATTCTTCGTAATCAACTTCCCAGATATTTTGAATAACAATTGGTGATACTTTTACTAACTATAACTGAACGAAATTAAGTAAACTAAAAACTAACTATGATTGAGTTGTAAACAATTAAGAGAAGGATCTAAGGTTGTGATTTCCCCTATTGATGGAATCCCTTCCTGTTATGTTTCATATAGATTTGCATAGTCGTCTCTATCGATCATGAGCAGTCTTACTACCGTAAATCTCTCCCGAGTAATTGCGATAATTTACTAGACGCACTCTCCCGAGTCACGCTAGCTGGCTTTTATTACAGCTCACTTTAGATCACACCCAAGGCTTTGTTATCCCTAATCCCGCCTTTAAACCCTCGGTTATTGATCCCTCATATACTTTGGGAGTGGTGTTGTTCAACAATTACCTAAATATGCACTCTCTCCCGAGTAATACATACTAAATAGGCACCGCTAATTGAGGACCCTATCAATTAACTACAACAAGAAGTAGTTGAACAAATAGAGATTAAACTGGGCAAACTATATTAACATAACACGAAGTTCATCCTTCAACAGGTTCCATCAAAACCCTAGACTAAATAATTAGCTACTCATAATTGTGTTCATCATAGCATCAAAATTCATCATAAATGGCAAATACAAAAGGAAGAAAGATAGAACTCGATGTCGAATTATTCTCCTTGCCTCTTGCCTTCAACTCAATTGTAAAAACCTTGATAATGTCTCCTTGGGCAAGCTGGACCTCTTACAGGTTAAGTAGAATTACCCCCGAACTTCCAAGTTTACCCCTGAAATTATTTGCTCCGAACTGGACTAACGAACCGCTCTCGTGCCCGCGCTAATGGCCGCGCATATTGCATATCATTCTGTCTCGAGGTTCTAAACTAGCGTGGTCACGCTAAGGCCGCACTAAGCTGGTTCAGTATTTTAACTCTTCTTTTCTCTCTTCTTTCACACGTACTCAGCTCCAAGGGGCTTCCCTTGCTTTAATTTAGCTCCAACCACTGTCCTATGTCCTCATAAGCGCAACTTGCTCCTGCAAAACATGAAATTCACAATTAGAGCCAATTTATCGTCATTTAACTATCCTAGAACAGTGCAGCATAGTCAAGTTGGGGCATAAATAGTCTCCAAACTACATAAATCTAGCCTATTATCAGTGTCATGGCAAATCGGGGTAAAGATCGAGGACTCAATTCGTTTCTTGTCATTATACTCCAAAAATGAGGGGATTATCTGAATACTGTAGAAATTGGGACTACCCGATTTCACTATTTGGTCGAAACAAGGATGTTGCATCGAAGAGGTAAGTCATCGAGTTCGAGATCGAAGCCTCTTTCGAGATCGAGATTGGTATCAATCGAAGCCAGGGGAGATAGACTTCGAGTAACATCGGGGATAGGTTAGTAACAGAAAGAGCGAGATATCCGTGATTGGTCGAGGATCGTGGCGTGAATCTCGGAACGGACCAAATCAAAAGCGGTTAATTAGTTGTTTATACGATTTCCTTCTATAATTGGAGACATACCATAATTAGGTTTCCTCTACTATATAAAGAGGAGTTCCAATCATTTGTAGGAGGATTATTCACCGAAACATAAGCAATATAGCTCTCCTTTTCTTATCAGTATTGTTATTCATCAATTTATCCAATCTTTATTGTTCTCATACTTTATCACCTCGAGGGTACCTTAGTTCAAGGCTGAAGCGTTGATTGCATACTGGTTTGGGTTATTTATAGTTCAATTCTGCCTCTTATTTTCTTACTTATCAATTGGTATTGGGTGAAATCACATATCATATCTTTAAAACCATATTATAAATATAATTGTTATCCGATTTTTAGGGTAAACACTTAAATTTATACAAGTATATGTTTGTGGGATTGTATTGGAGCGCTTGATGGCACACGTGTTAAAGCAAGATTACCGCAAGGTCAAGAGATACCATATATTGGACATAAGGATTATTCAACTCAAAATAATCTTGTTTTTGTAGACTTCAATATGTGTTTTACATTTGCATGGGCTGGGTGGGAAGGAGCAACTCATGATAGTCGTATATTTGGTAAGACCATTCGTAGACCAGAGCTCAATTTTTATCGTCCATCTGGAAACAAGTATTATCTAGTTGATGCAGGATATCCTCACACGAAGGGATATATGGCTCCCATACAAATGAGATAATGTGAGATACCACCAAAAAAACAATTTCGCCGCGGTGCTACACGACAATTGCGAGAACCAAGAAGACGAATTGAAAAATTTAGCTATTTGCATTCTTCTTGTAGAAATATTCTAGAGCGCATATTTGGGGTTTGGAAAGCAAGGTGGTCTATTTTGCGAGACATGCCTTTCTATCACATTGACACTCAAAGAGACATCGTACTTGCTACTATGTCCATTCACAACTATATTAGAAAAAAATGCAATATGGATGATGCATTATGAGCAGCTGAGAAAGAGAGATATGTTCCATCTATTGATCCTGATATTGGTACATCTTCAAGAGCTAATAACAATATAAATGCAGCAAGTGTAGAAGAACAAAGTGATCTCCTTTGGATGGGTCTTCGTGATTTGATTGCTAATGAAATTTGTGAAGCTTGATGTTGTAATTATATGAATATTGTATTTGAATCAATTTAGAAATATATTTGAAGTGTTAGCTTTAACTTATGAGATGCTTCAGAGGTCTAAGGGGAGGGATAAGGGGAGGTATACATTAATTAACAAGAGCTTAAGTTTCTTTACGTTCAAAAGTTAGTGGAAACAAAATGAATGAATTCATGTTCTTTGAAGTTTCTTGTGATGCCGAAAGAAGATGCCCCCTCTGGCGTTTCTTTCATTTCTCTCCCTTGCAGCTCAAAACGTCTTTACATAAAGCAAATATAAAATTCATGTGTCTACAGATCTGCTTGAGTTTTGGCCGAAACAAGATGAATGAGAAAAGTTTGCCAAGAAGTAATAATGCATCATTTGTGTTGTTTCTTTTTCTTATTTATGGAGGATAATGAGCTCGTTTCATTTTTAAGGAAGTTTACTTGACTAAGAGTGGTGAAAAATGAGCTTCAAGAATTATATTTATAAAAATTATCTAGAGTAATCAATTAAATTAAAATATATAATTTTTTTATTTGCATTAATTCAGAATTAAATATATTGTAGTAATCATCTCCTTTTATAATGCTAACAGCTTTAAGGATATTTCTGTCTTTTAACAGAAAAAAATGCTTACTAGCACTTGTTTACCAAACACTTCAACACTTTTATCTAAACAGGTAACTGCTTATTTATAAAACAACCTCTAGCACTTAAAAGCTGCAAGTGCTTAAAAAGCTATTTTTTTCCAGCTAATCCAAACAAGCTCTAAATCATTGTGTGACTACATGATCATGATCACAATATTTAATTTAGTCATCATCATGCTTTATGTGTTGAACACCATCCGCATTTTTATGTTACTGTCATGTCCTTGTGCGTTTTGTTGAGTTGTGAGCTTATATCTTTGATGAAACTTTGGTATTACTGTTTTGTGATAGTTGTGACACGTGTGGACATGTTGAGCGGATTGATTGGGGGTGTCAACACATGGTCTTTGCCGTGTGATTGCAATAATTGTTGTGCACGTGGGGCGAAATAAGGGTAGTATTTTCTCGGGTTGCCCACATGACAAAATAAGGGTAGTGATATGCGCATGTGACGAAATAAGAAGGGCATTTTATTGTTATGTGCACATGCAACAAAATGAGGATGGCATTGTTGATGATGTTGTGTAGTAATTTGGGGGTATTATATATATATATATATATATATATATATATTCGTCTTGTATTTTTAACGAGCTGTTATTTGAATTTGACATACTATCACATGCCCCCACTTCTATTGGATGATTTGTTGACAAAATTGTATTCTTCTATCCTGAGTTGTTATCACATGTTCTAACGAGATTGTTGATGTTATTTTCCATTTCATATTATGTTGTCAGTTATTGATTCATTGCACATGTTATTTGACTGGTGAATATTATATGACTTGAATGTCGTCACTACTTCACAGAGGTTAGACTTGATACTTAATGGGTACCGATCGTGGTATACTCATACGATACTTTTGCTCATTTTTGTGCAGATCAAGGTATTGGAGGCAGCGAATCTTGAGAGTGAGAATTTGCATCGGTCGTGAGGATTCAGGTAGAGCTACACGTTATCGTAATCCCTTGGAGTCTCATCCTTTGTGTTGATACTAATTTTATTGTCGAACACTATTGTATTTTGAATATTCTGTATGTATTCGGTTAGAGCTCATGACACCGTACTACCCAATTCTAGGGAAATGTATTGAGTATAGTCATTTCGGCTTGTGTTAATTCTATTTTCGCTTTTATATTAAACTTTGCCTTATTATATCATGTTTTATTAATTTAACATTGTCAAGTGATAGGCTTACCTAGTCTTAGAGATCAGGTGCCATCAAGGCCCCTATGGTGGGATTTAGGGGTGGGCATAATACCAGCCGAACCGAAAAAATCGGCCGAACTGTGAATTTCAGTTTTTCGATTTTGGCTTAATCAGTTATTCGATCGGTGCACAGTTTTTAAATTATTAAATTTTGGTTTTTCGGTGCGGTTTACGTTTTTGGTGTTTCGGTTAAACCGAAAAACCGAAATTTTGGGTATTAGTTGAGAAAAATAGGTTTGAACATATGAGTTCTTTTGAGAGTCTAAAACTTATTGCCCATCTGAAGCCCAATAGTCCAATACCCATCTGAAGCACACCCAATTTACTCAAACCTATCTGAAGCCTAACCTAAGACTTAGTCACTTAGTGACTTACGTTATTCCCTTCCTTAGAAATTAAAAATTAGGGTTTCTCTTCTAGTCCTCTCACCTCTATGCGACTGCTGCAGTGCTGCCGGGTGCCGACGCCCGGCTGCTGACTGTTGTGACGCGTTCTTCCTCAGCTCGTCCCTCATCCTTCTTCCTCGGGTTAGTGGTTACCTCCTTCTTCTGAGTTCCTTTTCAGTTTTCTTCCTCAGCTCATTTGATTTTGGTGTAGATCTTGTACCTTTTGGTGTACCATTTTTATACAGGAGTTCGCTCATCAATTAAATTATTTTTGCTATTTGATGTAAAATTTTGTTATGCCCTTCAAATAACAAATGAATTTCTAGAATTTTTTGGTATCAAAAGGGGCATATGTTTTCTTTGTCTTCCAACTTTTGTACTTTCTTACCTTATTTAGCAGATATATAAGGCCATCATGTATAATATTTGGACTATTTCTCATGTTTTGTGCTCACTGGAAACATGTTTTGGTTGGGTTTTGATTGAATTCTGATTGGGCTTCAAACTTGGTTTGTAGTTAGGCTTTATCTGATTTATAGATTTTTACCTTGTTAAAAAAATATTTGTTATAGGAGTTCCGACCTTAATTCTGTTTTCATTCGATTTTCAATAGATGACAGAAGTTGAAAGTAGAGTAAGTGAGGTGGGTTCATCCTAAAGTGAACCTACTTCTTCACCTATAAATTCAGTTGAAACTAGTGAAGGCCCGGAAAAAAAATCCGTACAAAGTAGATCAACTGCTTGGGATCATTTTGAAAAGTTTAAAGATGATAATGGAGGTGATAGAGCAAAGTGTAAACATTGTGGTCGTGATTATAAGTCTAATTCACGTTTGAATGGAACAACATCATTGAATACTCATTTAAAGAAGTGTTCAAAAATACCACGGAAAGTTGATAATACTCAAACACAATTGTGTTTACAAAATGATTGGCAAATTAATGGTGGGGTGCTTTGGAAATTTGATCAAGAACTAGTTAGGAGGGCTTTAGTTGAGATGGTAATTACGGAGGAATTATCTTTTAGCTTTGTTGAAAAAAAAGGCTTTAAGAAGTTTAAGAGCATAGCCCAACCTCTATTTAATGTTCCTTCTCGCAGGACAATTACAGGGGATTGTTTTCAAGTTTACAGTGAAGAGAGGCTTCTTAAACTAATGAAAAGTTTCAGAGAAGCAAAACAAAAAATTTGCCTTACCACAGACACATGGACTTCGTTACAAAGAATTAACTATATGTGTTTGACGGGTCATTTTATTGATAGATATTGGGTGTTGCATAAAAGAATACTAAATTTTTGCCCTATCTCTAGTCATAAGGGTGACAAAATGGCAAAAGTTATTGATAATTGTTTGCTTGAATGGGAATTGGATAAGGTATTCACTATTACTGTTGATAATGCTTCTTCGAATGATGTCACGGTCAAAGAATTGTCTAAACAACTAGATATGTGGAAAACTAATTCGATGAGTGGTAAGCATCTTCATGTGAGATGCATGACTCACATACTTATTCTAATTGTGCAAGATGGTTTGAAGGAAATTGATATTTCTGTAAAACGTGTTAGACAAGCTGTGAGGTATATGAGATCATCTCCGCAAAGGACCTTAAAGTTTATGGAGTATTGTGTACATCAAGAGGTAAAATGTAGCAAAATATTGTGTTTGGATGTTCCTACTTGGTGGAATTCCACCTACTTGATGTTGGAAAAGGCACAAAACTTTGAGAGGGCCTTTGACAAGCTTCATCTTTTTGATGATGGATTTTCTACTCATCTTTGTACGCATGTTTGTGAGGATGAGAATGTTGCAGGTCCATTTGTATGTGATGATTGGGTGAATGTGAGAAACGTGATAAAGTTTCTTGAAAGATTTCACGAGCTCATCGAAAAAGTTTCAGGTTCACGTTATGTCACTTCTAATTGTCATTTTGAGGATATATGTGAGCTTAATAGTCATTTGAAAGCTTGTTTAGCTAGTGATGATACTAATTTGAGTAAGATGGCAAGGAAGATGAAAGAAAAGTTTTAAAAATATTGGGGTAAACCTGAAAAGATGAATAAAATGATATTCATTGCTTCTATATTAGAACCTCATAACAAATTAGAGTATGTTGGTTTTACACTTGAGGAAATGTTCGGGGAGAAACCAGGGAAGAAATTAACTGCCGAAGTGGATGCTTATTTGAATTATTTGTTTGGGGAATATCAAAAAAAATATTTCAAAGGATGTTATCTTCAATCATCTCCATCTAAACTACTTGCTCTGATGACATATGTGATTCATCTAGTGGGAATGTTGAGAATATAATCTGTGAGAACAAAACAATAGTTGAAGAGGCAAAAGGAAGACTCCGGAAGTGTAGGTGCTAAATCTGTGTTGGAAAGATATATTAGTGAAGGACAAGAGTCGTTGTCTGATGATTCTAATGACTTTAAAATCTAAGATTGGTGGAAAATTAATGCGCCTCGAATCCTATTCTATCTGAGCTAGCTCGTGATGTATTACCCATTTCAATTTCAAATGTTGCATCGGAATGTGCATTTAGCACCGGTGGTCGCATTTTTGATCCATTTAGGAGTTAAGTCACTCCTCGGTTGGTGCAAAGTCTTGTGTTCAAGATTGGTTTAGATGTGAGGGTACTCCTATTGATGTTGAAGAAGATTTGGAGTTTCTTGAGCAAATTGAAGTTGGTAAGATTTTGCGTTTTATGAGTGTTTTAGTGAAAAATAGTTTACTTAGTAAGTTTAAATGACACACTTTATCAAATTATATTTAGATATGGCAAAGAGCGGAAGAGAAACTTGCATTGTTGAAAGAGATACTAGCATTGTTGATGCATAGTTTGAACAAGTGGTAAGTTTAAAGATTTTCTTATTTTATGATATCATTTTGTTATTTATAATTAAAAATATTTTATTAACTTGTGATCTTTTCTTTTTTTGTAGGTTCAACTATGCCTCGTGGTCCTAAAGCTAGATCGCCTATTTGGGAACATTTTGAGCTAGTCGAAGTAAATGTAGAAGCAAGCAAAGCAAAGCGTATTGTCATCCAAAGTATTATGGCACTTTTGACTTAGTGAACATATTAAGAAGTGTCTCATGCCTCATCCAGTGATTCGTATTTAAGACTTTAAGTATCCTTGTTTAGACTTACTTTGTGGCTTGTGACTAGTTTGCCACTGTTTTATTGTTTGGTGATGGTATTTCTAGACTTATTTTGGACTTTGGTAGTTACGAGTTTTAGCTAAACTGTGTTTGCTGAACTGTGTTTGCTGAACTATGTTTGCTTATTCATAATCGATCTTATGAGTCGGGCCCTTTTTGTACTTATCTAGTTATTATCACTTGTAATTGAAAAGAGAACTTGTAGTTGTTTTGGCACCAGAACTGGAAGTTTACACGGAACTGTTGATGTTTGGCCGTAGCAAAATATATAGGAGCTATGTTTGAACTTATTATAAGCCAATAGAGGGTAAACAGTAAAGTAGCTGAGACTGTAGAGAATGATATTGTATGTATTGGATGTATTTTGCTACTTGGATGTTTGACGTTGTTAGTTGTTATATCGTGAAATCCTATTGTGTTTTGTTTGGACTTGAAATGATCAAGTCCCTTCTCTGGGAGAACGCCAGAAGTTACATCCCTTCTCGGCGAAACAACCATAAAACCTTATGACTAGTGGCTCAAGATGCAAAAATCACTAGACTGGAAGTTTATGACCACTCGAAGTAAATTCAAGATATAAAAACTTGAACAGTTAATAACCGAAAAACTAAACCGGAAATAACCAAACCGAACTTTAAAAAATCGCACCGAACCGTAAATACTTTGGTTTGATTTGGTTATAATTATTACAAAACTAAAATTGATAAATCGAACCGCACTTTCATAATAACCGACAGGACCGACCGACGCCCACCCCTAGTGAGATTTGGGCCGTGACAAAAATAGTACTTAAGATATTGGCAAAATAGCCTCGGAGCCACTTAAACTTGTACCAATTTTTTATTCCGGTAAATAAACTTATATATTTCCCATTTAACTACTCCAACTCATAAATTTGTGAATATTAGACCCCTTTGACCGTTCGCCGTGTACGTGTAGAAATCGCAATGCTGATGTGGCCAAAATGAGTGTCTATCACGCACATAAGGAGCGTGCATAAGATGATTGTAACAAAAAAACTAAAATAAGAAAAATAAATAAAGAATTATTAAAAAGAAAGAAAACTCTCTCAGTTAATTACCTCTCTCTTCTTCCCCCTTATTTCTTCCCGTCCCCTTCCCTAGCCCACACCCCCTAACCCACACACCTTGTTTTCTTCTTCTTCTTCTTCTTCTTCTTCTTTTAATTTCTTCTCTTCCTCGTTCAAGCTTTCATGTCCATCGTTACTCACCATTTTTTTTTCTTTTTCTACAAATCTTATGAGGATGATGCAAAGAATTTATAATTCTCGAATTCATAAATTACAAAGGGCTATTGAAGAAGTTGTCTTGTATTATAGTTGTCGGGATTATGTACCGCTGATTTAGTGGTGCTACAATTGGTGGAGCTGAGGTTGATTCATTGGTAATAATGATGGCTCCAGTAATTTTTGATTTGTGAGTTTTTTGTTTACTGATTTGGGGCTTTCAGAGAGAATATTGGAAAAATAATAAATAAAAAATAATTATTAAACAGAAAAGAGATCCTCATCGAAGGAGATTTGGTAAATTCTAACCACGAGGATGGATGAAACCGGTGGTTCACAGTGGTGGTTTGGTGCAGCTGATATAGATTTTAAAGAAGAAAAAGAAAAAAATTATTGGTTTAAGGTTGATTGTGGTGATCAAACCATAAAATTGGTAGAGGAGGGAAAGAAGTAGAGAAGGAGGCGGCGGAGATGAGGCACTAGTGGTGGAAAGCTTTACGATGAAGGGGAAGATGGAAGTTTTCAAAATTGACTAAAAAACTATAAAGTTGGTAAAATTAGTTTTTAAAAAAAAAGGTGAGCCCCATAAATTACATGTGTCAAATAATAAAAGGCTAAGTATTTGACCTGTTATCCAAGTCAATGCGATCGATACACACGCACAGTCGGATTTGTTTATTAATGCTCATTTGGTCAAGTAGAAGTGTTCAAATGAGAAAAATATAACTTTATTTACCGGGATGACAAACCAGTGCAAGTTTAAGTGGCTCCGAGGCCATTTTGCCTAATATATTTAAAAAAATAAAAATAAAAATAAAGGAGAATTAGAAAAGTTATACTAATTTGTAATAAAAACAATTCCCCTCAACTACATTCAATTTCGCAATTACACACAATTATAATCCTTAGGTGGCTTTCCAAACATTCGAAACAAAGCTAGGGGGCTACTTTTAAAATACTAAAAAGGACTAATCCGTAGATAGGTCTTTACGAAATTGTATAAAATCCAGAATTCTTCCCCAATTCACCCTCGCGAATCAATCGACCAATTTCTCATCCTTGAAACCCTAGCTCCGACGCCATATAGCTTATTCCTTTGGCTATTCTCTTCAGTTTTCCGTTCGATTTTTTTCGAGATTCAACGGATTATCCGATGAGTTCATCGTGCGCGAAGATGAATTGGCGTTTTCCGGTAGAGAAATAGAGAAAATCTCTCTCCACGGCTTTCTTCCGTCGAAGAATTTGCGGTCGCTTTTCGCCGATTGGATAAAATTCAGTCGATCCGAAATAAGCTGACGGTTTACAGCTCAGTATCAGCTAAGAGAGACGTCCAGAGTGCAAAGAAGCCGATTTTTGTGTTATTTGATAGATCCGATCGAGATCGTCGCAGTCGAAGGAGTAGCATGGCAGCGATTTATTAAATCTTTTTTGTTAATAAGCCCTAAACTATTGCTGCTGAGTGAAGCTTTGAGGATTAATTTCGTCACGGAAGGATGTTCAACTGATCTGTTGAAGGAATTTGGTTTGACTGATTTTATCTTGAGTTATTGAAGAGAAGTTGTGAGATAGAAAAAAAGAGAGCTGTTTTTAATTTTTTTGTACTTTATATATCAGTTTTATTTTAGTTCAATATCAGGCCTATTATAATTTTTTGATTTTGGCCTTTTTTTTTGTTGTTGTTGTTATTGATTTGTTTGAGGAAAAAAAAGGAATTTTAAGGAAAAAAGAGAGTTATGGCAGTTTATTTTAAGTTTAAAAGTGCAAAAGATTATGATTCAATAGCAATTGACGGTCACTTTATTACTGTTGGGAACTTGAAAGAAAAAATATTTGAATCCAAGCATCTAGGCAGGGGTACAGATTTTGACCTCGTTGTCACCAACGCCCAGTCTAACGAAGGTTCGTTACCTTCCAATTGAGTCGTCATTTTCGTGCATTCCCTAGTTGCATTCCTAATCGTATTGCCCAAGCTATTGTGTGACATTGATTTGAGGCTATCAATATATTTAGTTTCTCTAGAATTTGGAATGTGCTGCTTATATTCAAAGCATTTTTCAAAAGAAAAAAGTGGCTTTTATTAAGTAAAAAAAGATTACAGTGATTTTAATTTAATTTTCGGAAGGATGATGCATAAACTCTTTCAAGAACATATACACTGTAAAAATGTCTGATTGCAATTTTCATTCTCTAGGGGGGTATACAATTTCTGTCATCATATCTTAATGGATTTCTTTTACATAATTATAGGGCAAGCTCTATTTTGATTTAAAGGGAAGTGTTTGCCTAGAGGAAATCCTGTATTCAGCACTGCTGAGTTTCTGGACTTGTTTGAGTTTTCTTTTGTATAATTTTTGTACAAGTCCAGCTTCTTTTTGTACTTCTTCAGTACTCCCTTTGTACTGCTATTTGTCAATAAAATTAATTTCGTATTAAAAAAATTGTTCTAATGTTAGGGCTCATAACAATAAGCTGGTAGCATACTGTCCAGTATAGCATTTACCTTGAGACTTGGTTTTTCCATAATAGTCTTTGAGGAGCTTTAAACGATACAACTATGTATTGTGCTACCCGATACAAAAGAAATTATGTAAGGAGCCTATTTCACTCAAGGTTTATGTCACATTGCAAAACTCAGGGTCAAGTTGATCCTCCGTGAGGAACTGCAGTGCTTGACAAATAGTTTGTTTTGACTAAGGGGCTTTAATGGTGGATCATGCCATTTGGAATTGAATGCATAACTTGTATTTCCATTCATATGTATTGTGAACTCTACAGGGCTTTATGTGCTTTGTGTTTTTCTTTTTGCAATTTCAGAATATCTTGATGAGGACACCTTGATCCCCAAAAATACTAGTGTTTTGATTCGTCGTGTTCCTGGACGACCTCGCCTGCCCATAGTAACTGCACCTGTAGCAGAACCAGACGAGTATTGTCTTGATCCTTTTGATTCTCATCTGTTATTTAGATTGCTTTATCTTTAAAACTTCAAAATCTGTGGAAGAAAGACAGTTGACCTGGTTGGTACCTAAGAAACGCGCAGGTATCTCTTTTATTGGAGCTGGTGGTGGGGTGTTATGGGTTGTTTACTAAATCTCAAGATCCTTTTTCATGGTTTTCTCCTTTCCCTGGGAAGACCGACTCCAACTTCTTTGGGACTGAGGCATAGTTGTTGTTTTCCTTCCCTTGGAAGGTTGTTGAAAGGTGGTGGGTATAGACCTTTGCAATGTGTAGAAGGTGGGTATAGACCTTTGCAATGTGTAGAAGGTGGTTGAAAGGGGATGGGGTATAGGGGAGAATCGATGAGAATGCTGATGCTGTCATTTGCGTTGTGTTGAATATGGTGTTCATAGTTTTCCGCACAAGGTGGAAGTGGTGTTAATCATAGGTCCTTATACTGCTTTCAGTCTTTTGGGCATTGCCATAATAGCGATATTTATATGACCGGAATGTCCTTTCTGCAGGCCCCAAGTAGAATACCAATCTGAGGAGGCTCAAACAGTAAAAAGTAGTTATCTGGGAGGGGAGTCATCTGCCACCAAATATGTAAGCATCCATAGCACTATGCTGTAGGAGAGCCTTGGTGTTTTTAGTAATGACAACTTGTGGTCTTAACCATATTGATATATTCATGTTCATTGTGTAGCCTGAAGATCTAGATTGGGATGAATTTGGGAATGATTTGTACGCTATTCCTGAAGCAACGCCAGTTCAGTCAAGCAACCAAGTGCAGGATGCTCCTCCTCCAAGCAAAGCTGATGAGGAGAGTAAGATCAAAGCTTTAATTGACACTCCAGCGTTGGATTGGCAGAGGTGGGAAAGCCTCCTATTTCTTCTTTTTTAAATGTAAATGCACTCTGGAGAGTGATTATTGCATTAGCTGTTCCTTTTTCTCTAATTTGGAATGATACTGGTTTGAAATGGAGACTTCACAACTTGTGTAGTTCTCCCCTTATATATAAAATTGTTACCATTATCCAAAAAAAAAAAAGGTTCTGATGATCTTTAAGTTGATGCAGTCAACCCTCTGATGGCTTTGGTGCTGGTAGAGGTTATGGACGAGGTCCAGGTGGAAGAATGATGGGTGGACGTGGTGGACGAGGCTTTGGTAATACGCTCTTTTTCTTGTCCTGTCGATCTACTATGACTCTTCCCATCTTTACCGGGTTGAAGGGCTTTGTCTATTTTGCGTTTGCTAACTTGAAATATCAGTCTTTTCATGCCGTTATTTTATAAGAACTACTACGATCTCAATCTCAAGCTAATTGAGGGCGGCTATATGAATGCTCACCGTCCAAGTTGGTCCATTTAAGTCCATCTCAGTCCACCTGCCTTCATTTCATTCTTTTCTGAAATTTAATGACAAAATAACTCATCAAGTCAATTGTGAAATTGTAGGTTGAAAAATTTAAAAACCTTGTGGTTAAGTTCTTATGACTTGCCATCCTGGTTGAATAATTGTCATAAGTATGTAGGAGTATTAAATTTTCACGTTGCTACTGCTAAGATGAATTACTGATTGTGATTGAATTCGTCGGCTGTCATATTTTCATGCTTGAGCTCTCAAACTGGATGCTACTCTTCCAATTTTTCAGGTTGGGGTGGATTGGAACGGAAAACACCACCACCGGGCTATGTATGCCATCGTTGTAAGGTGCCTGGTATGTTTCTTATGTTTCATCCATCTTCTGGTCATTGTCTTAGAAGTCTGTGATTAGCATAGTCAATGTGTTAAGTGAGTCGCTGTGAACCAATTATGACATTAATTGTTTCAGGGCATTTCATCCAGCACTGCCCAACAAATGGTGACCCAAATTATGACATCAAGAAAGTGAAACCTCCAACTGGCATTCCAAAGTCCATGTTAATGGCAACCCCAGATGGTTCATATGCTTTACCAAGTGGTGCTGTTGCAGTTTTAAAGCCCAATGAGTAAGATTTCCTGTCATGTTGGTATTGTTGAATGCTTGCTTGTAACAAGAATGTGTATGACTAGCCACTTGTTGTAGGGCTGCTTTTGATAGAGAAGTTGAAGGGATGCCTTCTATACGCTCTGTCGGTGATCTTCCACCAGAACTTCATTGTCCCTTGTGTAAAGAAGTAATGAAAGATGCGGTGCTAACAAGCAAGTGTTGTTTTACGAGTTTCTGCGATAAATGTAAGGAGCTTGCTGTTTAATTGAGCATAGTGTTGTTAAAAGAGTTTTTGCTATAAATGTTAGTAGCTTGGTGTGTAATATGAAGCTAGTTTTGTTGCTGCTATGATGAATTTAAGGAGTTCTTTGTTCAATTTTAGTGTGTCCTATATTCTTGAATTTTGGATTGATCTCAAGGGTTATCCTCAGGCATAAGGGATTATATCATCTCAAAGTCGATGTGCATCTGTGGGGCCACAAGTATACTTGCTGATGACCTGTTGCCTAACAAGACTTTGAGGGATACAATAAATAGAATACTGGAATCAAATAATAGCAGTGCAGAGCATGGGGGTAGTGCTCTTCACGTTCAAGGTTGGTACTGGTTTTAACTCTCTGAACCGTTCTCTCGCTCAAGTCCATTATCATTTTAATTTTCAATGGCTTACATCTTGTCTTTGTTATCATGTTCCAGATATGGAGTCAGCACGCAATCTCCCACCTAAGATTCCATCTCCTTCACAATCTGCAGCTTCAAGGGGAGAGCTGCTACCACCACCTCCTCATAAGGAGGAAACTTCTAAAGTCCAGGAGACTGCTGAGGAGGGTAAGAATGGCAGTGCACCACAGCAAATGGTGGAGAGAGGCAGGACTTCGAAGGCTGCAGATGTTTCTGAAGCCACACATGAGTCAGTTAGTGTTAAAGAACCTGCATCCCAGGGAAGTGCTCCATTGGCTGATGAAGAGGTTCAACAAAAGCATGTAGCTGCGGAGGCAGGTAATGATGCTCTTTTGTTCACTTTTTTGGCTTCGTAAGTCATTGTTTGTATCTTACCGAGCAGCCTAGAGGAGATTCTTGATTTCATATATCCCTTGGATGACTTCTCATCTATTTCTATTTTTTATTTTTTCAGCAAAGAAAAAGAAGAAGAAGAAAGCACGCCTGCCATTGAACCGTATGCACATTTCCCTTCCTCTTGTGCACGAATTGATGTATCTGTTAGTTCTTTTTGGAATAGAGCTTCGATTTTTATGTCTGCAATCTTGATGGATCTGTTCCCTGATTTGCTTGATGTTCTTGCAGCTGCTGTTGCGGAGATGCAGTGGAGAGCTGCTCAAGATCATCTTGCTGCTGAGAATTATATGATGTCCATGGGTCCTTCTGCGTATAATAATCCTTATTGGACAGGCATGCAACCTGGACTAGATGGGTTTGCAGCCCCTTATCATGGTGCCATGCCGTACAATCCTTATGGGTTTGGTCCTCTAGATGTTCCATTTGTCCCTCCTGCCTTACCACAAGATCCATTTGGAGGGCAAGGTTTTATGTTGCCTTTCGGTCCTCCAATGCAGAGGTACAACTTGTGTTGCCTTTCATCCTGAATTTCTCTCCTTATCTCTGATCAAGTGTTTACACATGTTTTCGGTTCCTAACCCCTTCTCGCAGTTTTTGGTAATGGTTATTCAGTCTGGTTCTGATGTTGTAGTTTAATTACTTTCATGTTCATGTATCTATATGTGTCGGCTCCTATGAGATTTGGATTACCTGACTGGTTAAAAATGACCACCAAATTTTAGGGATCTTGCAGCAGAGTTTGGGATGGGATTTAATGCTGGCCCACCAATCATGAGCAGAGAAGAGTTCGAGGCTAGAAAGGCTGATCTGAAAAGGAAGCGTGAGATCGAGAGACGGGGAGAGAGGTAATTTAACCTACTGGTTTTCTGTTCCTGTTAATTCACAGCACAATATGGTGCTATTTCCGTTGGTGATGTTAAAATCACATTAAATGATCTGAGCACTGCGTATTGAGGTTTTCCAAAGAATGTTCGTGCTGTAATTTCATGGCATCCCATTATGGAGCTATTTTGGTGTGATATCAAAATTTTCTTAAATGCTTGAGTTTTGAATATTGAGGTTTTTGCAGTATGTGTGTGCTATAAGTGTCTCTGTACCACTTAGTTTCTCTACTTGAAGGCATGCTGAAATCAAGCACAATCTAATTATATCCTCATATTTTGTCCTCTTTGGTTTGTTTTTATTGTCAAGAGTCATTTTCTATTATGCTTCTACTTTTTGACGCACTTTCAATGAATTTAGCAATATCTCGTGTTATATCCAGCAGGGAGTTTTCTAAAGACAGGGAACATGCAAGGGAAGTTGGCAGCGGTGCTGATGGTCCTTCCGTGAAATCCAAATCTGTATGTATCTAGCTTGCCAAATATTCCAGTCTATTTTATCCCTATATTTTAGCAGATGTGTATGCGTTATGAGAAAATTTGGCTAACAACCTGTTTATCCAAGAAGCAGCTAAAAGTTTATTTCCAGTTTCATCTTTCAATTACCAGGGACAGTCAAAAAAGAAAGAAGCAACCTCCCTTGCCCCCCCCCCCCCACCCCCCCACA
>NC_031995.1:93713424-93721439 GCF_001879085.1 Nicotiana attenuata | reverse complement strand
CCACACACACACACACCAAAAAAAAAAGGAAAAAGCAGCATTCTTATAGACTGAATTTCTAGCATATCTTTTCTAATATCAAGTACAGGACACACACTCTGGACTACCTTAATATGGGGTTCTGGAGAATTAAGATTATAGTTTGCCCATTGTGCTGGAAGGGAATATATGACTTCCTAACCCTAGTTGGTGCTCCTTTTGAATGATGATGTCGCCTGATGGCGAAAAATATCGTCACAGTATCTGGTTGGCCTCAGTAAAATGGGCAGTTGACTGGAGCTCAATCAGGACGGGGCGCATTAAGATGTTGATTTACATTTCTTTTGCTAGTTATTAGTCTGTTCCGGTTCCTGTACGTTGGATGTGGTGGACAATGGCCATTAAGTGATTTTGTTCCCTCATTTTCTTTTCTGTTTTTTCCAAAATTTTAAACCTTTTCCCAATGGCACTAGGCCTGGAGTTCTACTCTTTTTCTGACGAAACTGTTTGCCTAATTTGACCAAAAACTTCAAAGTGAGTAAGCTATTAAGAACATGGAAAAATGATGAAGGGGATAGGACTCCAAAAGTGTTCTAGACTAATCTTCTGTTGTAGAATCATTGAAGTGTAGTGGGGGATGGGATGAGGTAAATCATTTTCCCTGGAATGTACTAAGGTGTGTTAATTTTGAGTATTTTCTAGGCCAGTAGGGGAAAAAGAGTATTATAAAGAGGTGTAAAATCCACTTCTTTTGTAGTGCATGATGTTTTTAATGGCTTTAGATCTGCATTTTGATATTTTAGAACAGTTTTCCTTCTTTGCAATTTTTTGATATTAATATATTCATTTATGATTGCACAGAAAGCTATTCCTCCTCAATCGAGCTCCGGCCGTCCCCGCCGACCTGATAGGCCATCACCGGACCTTGACCACCACCGCCGACCTGAGAGGCCATCACCGGACCTTGACTACCACCGCCGACCTGAGAGGCCATCGCCGGACCTTGACCACCACCGCCGACCTGAGAGGCCTTCGCCGGAGCTTGACCACCGCCGCCGACCTGAGAGGTCATCACCTGACCTTGACTATCACCGTCGGCCTGAGAGGCCATCTCCAGACCGTCGATCGCGAGATCCTGAACTTCCTCGCCCTTCGTCCAAGAGAAAGTATGAAGATTATGATGATCACCACCATGAGGACCGCCATCGCCGTGACCACCATGAGGACCGCCACCACCGTGAGCATGCCCATCGCAGTAGCAGTAGCCACCACCGTTCAGATTCTTCAGCTAGCGTCAAACCATCCTCCACTGGCCCATCCGAGCCACCAGTGGTAGCGCCGCTCAAATCCATGGATAAGAAGAAGGCCAGTGTTTTTTCTCGCATCAGTTTCCCAGCTGAAGATGCACCAGCAGCTTCAAAGAAGCGAAAGGTGCCATCCTCCAGTGAATTGCCAGTTAGTTCCTCGGCGAGCCACCGGGGTACTACATCAAATGGGTATCATGAAGAGTACAAAGCAGCTACTGGATCAAGGAAGAGTGCTGCTGCAAGTGTGGATTATGAGAGCAGCGATGATGATCGGCACTTCAAAAGAAGGCCTTCAAGGTATGAGCCATCTCCACCACCGGCTTCTGTAGAGTGGGAGGAAGAGAAGCAGGAGGGACCTCCTCCTAGGCATAGCAAGGGGTCAAGGGAAAGAGGGTAAACTGGATAGTAGTTTATTGCATTTTGCACTTCTCTGATATGTCAATTCTTTGCAATTTTCACATATCTTATATGTCAGTTAGCCAGTTTCTTGAGTTCTTTCCAGTATCTGATATGCAATATTTAGAATATAATATAGGTGGCAACATTACATTGATTGCTTTTTTTGTTTCTCATTCTTTTGCCATGTCCTGTAATGGAGTTGATTGTTCATTTGTGCATTATGTGTTACTGTCTTACTTGCCTCAAAGATGTGTCATTTACTGTCTGCGGCTTTACTTTTCACGGTTCGTTTATATAGAACAGATGGTTTAACTATTTAGATAAACTCAAAGAGAATAAAAGCAAAATCATTTAGTTGTGCAGAATGTGGAGATAAATAGTGTGCATGATGATGACATGTTTTTCCTTGCTAATTTCATTTGGAATTCACATGGTGCTATATATCACACACATGTAGAGAATCCTCCTTTTCTTTTACTTGGTGTGGCACTATAAAACAGCCATAATTCCATATTAGTGTTTGCTCGCTAGCTCATGATTAGATATTGTCACTTAGTGAGACATTATGGCACTATCAGGAAAGACAAATTGATTTTTCAATGTTCATGTACACAAGATAGATCTCTCTTTCATGGTGTATTTGTGAGCAGCGATACACATCACTTGTCTGACAGGTGGGGAATGAGTGAAGCAGAGTATGTGCCCTTCTTTTAGCTTCTTCTGGTGGGTGTGTTGGTGATGTTTTAGGGATAGTTACTAAGAATCTTGTTTGTCATATGGATACAAATTTTATTTTTTGTTAGTTGTGAGCACTGGACCCCTAACCTCTGTCGTTGGCACCACACCCTCCCCCTTTCTTATGATGTTAATTAGAAAATTGGTTGTTTTAGCTGGCAGTAATGGTGACCTTCAAGAGAATTCACTTGCATCCTTTCTAGTTTCAGCTGTAGGCCAGTCCCAAAACTCTTACAAAAGTATCCTGAGAATGTCACTTAGAAAATTGATGCAAACTTTCTCATATTGTACCTGCATTTAGAAATCAATTTTGATGCTCGGCTTTTATTCTTTTGTTCTGTTTTTTTCAAATCTTCCTATGGATTTTCATTTGAACTTCCCATGGACTTTCTTTTTGGTGCGTCAATGTAGTCTCGTCATTGAGTATATATATCCTTCCATTCTTGTGGTACCTTCACAATAATCTCATGGATCCTTTCTCGACAAATGTCTTAACTCGTTGGTTCTTGATGCAGATTGAGATAGTATATTTGACGAGGAAGAGCTTGAATTGGAATGACTCTTGCATGGAATATAAATACAGGTAGAGAATAATTTATATGTATGCTGCTCGGATTGTTCTCTTAATTTCACTTCACACGCATTGTCTTGTGCGTTTCTGTTTCTCATCAAAAGTTCTCGACAGTGCAATGAAAACAGAGTCATTTTCTTGTGTTTGAAGAGAATTTGTGAAGCTCATTGTATCTGGTCATCAGAATGTTTTTCATCTGAGTTGCATTTTGTTTAATTGGTGCAGATTCAGAAGGTGCAGGCTCTTGAGAACATCTAGTCTGGATCTCCTCTTCTGAGTTATACCATCTGCTTCACAAACTTCTCAGCGCAAAAGTGATACGACTTTTGTTCGATGCTCAAGAAATGGGAATGGCACGGTGCAATGATTTACTGAAATCGCCTGTCCAAGGATCAACATGGATGTTCTAGAGCATTATTGTAGATTCTTATCCAAAATTTGTATCATCTAATGATTCCATATAGTTGTTAACTGCGAACGCAAATATTTCAAAATAAGATCGCGGGCTCTCCCTTATTTGGCAATTTTTATAGATTGTTTGAGAATTATGTGGCATTGCAATTTTGATGTATTTTTATATTGGTGGTTCTGGCTTCTCTTATTGGTTTGGACAATATTCGCGTTACAATCGTATGTTTCCTTCATTATTTCATAGTTTGTTGGGTGGATGAAATACATGTTAATTTCCGATAGCCAATAGGTTTACTACCGCTCTTTTAGGAAAAGATAAAGAGTAATTTTGATCAAACCCCTTTCATAGTGCTATTATGTTATCCGCTTAGTGAATGTGTCAATTTTAAATGAAAAATGAAAGAAAGAAAACTGAATGGAAGTATTATGTATAAACTTATTACTCCCTCCGGTCTACGGGTGATCAATTTGTTTTTTTTTTATTTTGGTCCAAGATAAGTGTCCATTTATATAATCAAGAAAAAATTTATTTATTTTTTTAAAATTATCCTTATGTACGTATCCCTAAAAAATCATTTACTCCTCACATTTGAGAAGAGAAGTATTACTATAGTTATGGTGCAATAGTTAATGAACGGTAATTTAGTCACACTAACTATTTTCGTCTAGAATTTAATATTTTCTTAATGGGTGTGCCCAAAGCAAATTTGTCACTTATTGTGGACCGGAGGAAGTATATAAATGGATACTTATTTTGGACTAAAATAAAAAAACAAATTGGTCATTTATTATGGACAAATGGACCGGAGAGAGTATGCATTTTGGTATCGATATGAACGTCAACAATTGATTTTTCTGGTCTTGATCAAATAGAGAACACGTAAACCTTTCGTGTATCTTTAGCAGAAACTCAACATCATATTTCATTTATTGTAAATAAAACTCAAAGTTTATTCATGAAAGTACGCAACTTATCAAATTACAAGACATATCTGTTCGCTATTAAAAGGAGGGGGAGGTCCAGTGACCGATATTTATTTATTGGTAATTAAAGACCTGTTGTTGTACATTGACACCTCAACATTTAATTTCTAATCGCAGAACATTAACTTTGTAATTAAAAGTGGGTGCAGAAGCCAAATCAAGAAATAATAAATCATAGAGGCAGAGTTATAAATACCTTAGAGTTTCTTATAGGAAATTACTCCCTCCGTCCACTTTTATTTGGCACGTTTTGATTTTTCACGCCCCTTAAGAAATAATAAATAAAGTGTATAATTTATCATGATACCCATATTAATTGATGCATATTTTATTGGATTTGAGAAAATAATTTGAAATGAGTAATAAATAATGTGGGTATAACAGGAACAAAAAATTTGTCTTGATATGCGTAAAGTGACAAGAAAAAATAAAAATCTATTTTTAGTATACATGCCAAGTAAAAGTGAACGGGAGGGAGTATATTTATATAAACAAAACTAAAATACGAAGGTGAAATTAACGGATAATCAATGGTATCTGAAACTATGAAAACACTCCCAGACTCAGAGTTTAAAATACTTTCTAGTGTCAGATAACTCATTCATGGCACTGTCACCTGCTTAAATTTCTAACATTAAAACCTTTTACTTATTTTTTTTCTAAAGAAATTCAGAATTCTAATTGTATCTAAATATTAATTTATTTTGAGCTGTATGAGATGTATATTATTCATCAAACTTCAGCAAATTGTACATTCAAAAAGTGAAATACAACAATAAAACATTAGTACTTTGTTCTAATAATCCAGAATAAGGGAAATTAAACAGCATCGTGATGGATAATTGCTCGAAATGTATTTACAATTCAATGTATCACATTCATATATTGGTACTGAATTAAATTTAGGTGCTACTGACTAAACGAAGTCAATCGAACAACAATTAGGTTAACATTGAATTACTCATTAAGTTACATATAATTGCTTAATACCAAACTAGCTCGCTCAAATCCATGCATTTCTTGCCATAGTGACCTTTACCTAAAATTATATTGCATAGGAAGTTTTAGTAATTTTAAACAATTTACCTAATTTATTGAGCAGTAGTTGTAAGATTTTCTTCAATTATTAAGTATTTATTCTGTCATCTAAATATCCTTTAATTTGGGGGTTTTTCATATATTTTTTTTCTAACATTGAAGAGACCTTGATCAAGCAACAACTAGCATTTAGGAATTATTAGCTGATTTTACTTTTTATTTTTTTTAATCTGCTAGAATAAGCCTGAATTCGAACATTTTAATTAGATTCATTTAAGTCATCTGAACATTGTTTTTGGCTTAGTGGTCAACTACTATTTTCAAATGGCTTGACTGAATTTAAACCATTCAAACTCATGGCCATTAGGTAACAAGAAAAAAATTGAATTACAGCTTCTTAGTACATAGTTTGGTAATAATTAGTTTCCTATCACTTCTTGCTGGATATGTTGGTGTATTATTACTGAACTACATATTTAAATTAATTGTGACAAGATTACTGTAACTTTACTTTGAAATGCAAATAGTACTAATGCTTTAGACATATTTTTACTACTTTTTCTAATTGTTTTGCAAGTCAATATTGAAGTTTTGTAACTTACATATTTGTATAGGGTTAAATTTGGCTCATAACGCCCCCACGCCAAATGGGCACGTCCCTTATAATAAGGGCGACCCCAGTGAGGGCACGGCCCAAGTTGGTGAAGAAGAAGTGACGTCGTTTAGTGCCTGACCTTTTTACTGAGTAGAAGCCACCAACTTTTGTACCTTTTTGATTATTTCGAGGGAGGCTCCTACTATATAAAGGAGACCTCCACATTGTAATAGGAAGATTCTGGGATAATACAATTTCTCTCTCTATCTCTCTCTCTTATCTCTTTCTTGATTTTCCAACCATTGCTTCCCTCTTAAGCTAAGTCTATTTCATTACGCACTTACAGATCTACAAACATTCTTGAAGCAATAATCATCTCTTGGGCTTATTATATTTGATTACGATTTACCCCTATATATTTTCGATTGTTTTTAAGCTTATAAAATACGAAAATAATTTTTGAGCTAAACAATTTGGCGCCGTCTGTGGGGATTTCGAGAATCAAAACCATAGTATCCACCTAGAGATCAACCAACTACCACTCTCTACACCACAAATACAGAAAATGGCCGAAAATAACACAAGATCGAAAGCTATATTGGGTGTCACTACCAATCTCCTTGGCCCTCTCAACGAGGCCAGTGACGATGGCATCCTGAATGCAACCCCTAGCATCACACCGGGTGCAGAGATCTCACCTTCCCCATCCGAAGGTCTGACGATCTTGCACGAAAAAGGAGCTTCCACATCTGCGGCTACGGAAGCACCCTCAACGGTCAAGAAGCTACTGGAAAGATGGCTAACAAGCACTCTAAGTGGCTTGGTTGAGAGGTCACCACAAAGTAACATCGGGTGTACACCAACGGTAGGTACCACTGCCGCCGTGGGTGAACCGGAAGTTGCACTAGCGAATAACAAACCCATCGAGACACAGACCAACGATGGCACGCTAACAGCCATCCTAAAGAAGATGGAAGAAATGGAAAAATGAAAAACAAGGCGCTCCGCGGTCAGATGAAGGAACATCAGGAGAGGGACGACAAGATCCCCGGTGCTCCCAAGTTGCTACCAAAACGCGACGTGGGAAGGTTCGTTGAATAACCATACACTGAAGAAGCTGCCCCTCACTCCACCCCAAAAACCTTCAAGATGCCACCCTACTTGAGGGTATATGACGGAACCACAGATCCCGAGGATCATCTGATCCACTACGTCACCGCTGTGAAGGGCAACGACCTATCAAAAGAGCAGGTACCGTCGGTACTGCTGAAGAAGTTTGGCGAGACGTTGACAGGAGGGGCCTTAACATGGTACTCTCAGCTACCGGCTAAGGCAATATCAACGTTCGAGGAAATGGCGGATAAGTTCGTCACAGCCCATGCAGGCGCGAAGAAAGCGGAGGCCAGGGTCAACGACATCTTCGCCGTCAGGCAAACCACAGGAGAGGGACTCAGGGACTTCCTGGCAAGGTTTAATAGGGTAAGGATGAGTCTACCAAACGTATCGGAAGGTATGGCAGTCGCCGCTTTCCAGAACGGGCTAAGCAGGGATGGTTCGAGGGCAACCAAGAAGCTGCTGAGCCGCCTCATGAAATATCCCCCTACCACATGGGAGGAAATCCACAACGCCTATTGCGCCGAGGTACGAGCGGACGAGGACGATCTTAATGGGCCGACCCAACGGCTAACAGCGATACACTCAGAAACGAGGAGAGATCGACGGAACGAAGGACGACGAGAACAACTCCCCCGCTCCAACAGAGATCGACATCAGCCATACACCAGATCCTCCTATCCACCACCAAGGCATACAGACGCGCTACAGCGACACGTCGCCCCACTCCGAAACGAAAGAGGTACGCCCCCTTTATTAACCGCCCATAACTTTTGTGTATCTTTTTCAGAAATAGTGTACGCACTGGAGAAGCTGGGAACCAAGGTGCATTGGCCGCAGAAGATGAAATCAGACCCTGCCACAAGGAAATCAAATGCCCTAT
>NC_031995.1:93669139-93708571 GCF_001879085.1 Nicotiana attenuata | reverse complement strand
ACAATATTTCTCCAAAGAATGTTGACTTTGGAAAAAAATAATCTTTTTCACAATTGGTGGATCTTGTCTGCAGCAAATTCTAAAACGAAAATAGGAGGATATTGAAAAAAGGCGATAATGTTGAAGAAGAAGAAGATGATAATAATGGTGAAGAACTGTCTCAATATAGTACGCACAATCCCGTTATTAATGTCAAAGTCAACTTTTGTTTGCCACCTGGATCAATAGTTTCCATAAATAGAATTATTAGATGCCCATATTAACAATTTTATTTAATCTTTACCTAATTCTCCTTTTATTTAATTTTTGTTCCTTTTCTTGCTTTAATTTGGGAGTTGGGTGGATTAAAATGCTCTTAATTGCTAGTATTAACTTCTCCAGTAAATCTAGGGCGGTACAACTTGTACAATTTAAGTGTAAATACATAATGAACCAAGTGATATACGAGTAAGATAAAATACAATTATCATTTGTGTTGACGTCAGAAAAATTAATGTGTTGAGTGCTGGATAATTCTTGAATTCTTAAATTATTCTAGGTGCATACTGATAAATGATGAAAAGTGCATATTTTTGAGTATATTTGTATATTAATTCTTGTGTGTGTCGCGGGAAATTACATGATTTTCGAAGTGAAATATACTCATTATGTGTTTCTTATGTGTAGGAATGATTTTGGATGATAAATGATCAAAAGATGACAATTCGACACAAAAAGAAGAAATTAAAGGAGTGGGAAACTATTGAAATATTATTAATAGTACTTTCTTTTCATGTTGTAGATAAAGTACTTTTTTTTTATTTCAACAAATGAGTATATTCTTTTCGTAATATAAAAAAAGTTTTTTTTTATTATTTTAACAAAAAAAGTACTTTCATGTAGAAAAATATTTTCTTTTATTTCAACAAAATAATGTAGTAAAAAGTATTTTCTTTCATTTCAACAAAAAGAGTATTTTCTTGTCATGATGTAGAAAAATTATTTTCTTTAATGTCAATAAAATGAGTACTTTATTTTCATGTTGTAGAAAGAGTACTTTTTTTTTTCAACCAACAAAAGAGTATTTCCTTTTTAGTTATGGAGCACAAATTTCAAAGTTGTTTTTCCATAAAAACGTAAAGCAACACATTAGTTCCTTTGGGTTTGTGTGAATTTTTAGAAGAATAATTAAATTTTTGAAGAAAATAAAATCCTGAAAACATTATGTATTTCGAGGTGGGGGGAGCACAAGAAACATAGTGACTTGGGGGATGGGGGTGAGGAAAGTAGCATAAAAAATTATTGTCCTAAAAAATATTTTCTATTCTCTAATCAACTAATAGAAAATTTTTCGGAAAAGTTTTTTCACTCACCAACCAAACAATGAAAAATAAGTGATAAAACCACTTATTTTCCATGAAAATATTTTTCATGAAAAACATTTTCCTTCGTATATACCAAAACATACCCCAAGTTAAATCAACTTCACTCTCAAGCCAATGTCGATTAATTTAGTCATTTTACGTAAATAAGTATATAGTCAAACGTTGTTTTTGACTCTCAATTGCGTAAGATATGACATACCAACCCCTTTCCATGAAAGTTCATTGCCTCAATACAATGCATTTTTCCATGATAATCATATTTATTAAGAAAAAGCCAAACTAATAGTAAATGCGAGGACTTGCATCGTTGACTTTCATGAGATGAAAGAAATTAGATAAAAACTAACTAAAATAAAAAGAAGCCGATCATGATCAAAATCCATAGGTAGATCCGTATTCATGATTCTAACAGTTAAGTAGTTGATAAAATTATTTCTAAGAAATTAGGTCATGAGGAGAAATAGTAAAAGGAAAAAGATAAAGTTACGCTTATGTCACGATAGGGAGTTCAAATCAAATCGAAAAGTCAAATAAAAAATCTGACTAGATATGGTTTGGTATGGAGTAAAGAAATCCAAACCAACTCGACATATAAATATATAATATTTATGTATACTTTTAAAATATTATATAGTATTTATTTAAAAGAGATCTTGAAATATTTGTGATCCTCTCATAGGATATAATATTTAATAGAACTATAAGTGCATCCATTTTATTTACCTTAAATAATACTTGATCCTAATGTGTATCACCACTTTCTTATAAAGTATTATTGAAATGCGTCAATCTCTTTGTTCTTCCATATTTATATGTCAATATTTATTAAACTCTTATATTTTTTCGAATTTAATAAAATCAATATGAAACCTAAAAAAATGATATGTTCTATTTAATTTTAAAAATTATCAATAAAATACCATTTTTTAATTATTAAAATTGAATTAAGCTTGAAAGCGTACATCAATGAAAAATTATTGTTAGACGAAGAAAAGCTATCATGTGTTACCATAAGAATTCTCCTATAAGAATATTTTAATAGATCATGTGATTGTCAATTTGTTCAGTTCTTACTAAATGTATACTATTTATCAAAAATTATTTATAACACTAAAAAGGTAAAATTAAAATAATATTCATTTAACAAAAAAATTAAATCCGAAAAAAATCCCGAGAAAACCGGAAAACCCGACTACTTGTAAGTGTTGCAAAAAATATACAGACATGCATAATTAATAGTGGGTGTTTGCACATAAAAAATGTGGTATTAAAAAAGTAAAGTTGAAAAAAAAATGTTTGAAAATTGAAGTTGTTTTGGAATCTTGGTATATTTGATGTTTAGTGAAGGCAATCTTGGTGTGTTTGATGTAATGAAGTTATTTTTCAAAACGGAGAAAGTACTTTTCATGAAAATAATTTAATTTCCCGTGTTTGGTTATTTATTTTTCATTAAAAGGGGAAAATTGTTTCTTATTTATTAGTAAAAGTTATTTTCTTATAACTACTTACCTTTTAACTTTTTGTTAATTACTACGAACTAAAACTTACCCATTATAATAATTTTTAATACTCCAACAATTCATCAAAACACTTCGATTTCCAATATTATTATACCCCGCACATAGTGACTAAGGACAAAGCTCAAGAGCTTGGGGAGAAGTTGCTGGCTATGGGGGCCTGAAGGAGTAGTGGGGACGTGAGTGGTATGTGAAACATGATAGCGAACTGCATTAAGGAGGCCGCAAGAGAGGTGTTAGGGGTCTCGAACAGTTATTTTAGTGGTTACAAAGGGGACCGACGGTGGAATGAAGAGGTCCGACGTAAAGTAATTGCCAAGAAAGCGGCGTATTTGAAGTTAGTGGAGAGCGCAGACGAGGAGGAGAATAGGACGAACAGAGAGTTGTATAAGAAGGTTAGGAAGGAGGCAAATATAACAGTATAAGACAAACAACATTTGGTCGTTTGTATGAAGAACTTGGGGTCAAAGGAGGTGAAAGAGAGTGTACAAGTTAGCCAAGGTGAGAAAAAGGAAGATCGTGATCTGGACCAGGTGAAGCGCATCAAAGACGAGGAAGTCATAGATCTTATGGAAGATGCACATATTAAACGGAGATGGCAGAAATACTTCCAACACTCTTGAATAAAGAAGGAGATAAGATCATTATGCTAGGTGATCTGGAGCTATCCGAGAGTCATCGAAATTTTGGGTATTGTAGGCATATTACAGTTGAGGAGGTCGAGGGGGCTATGTGTAAGGTGGAGTACGATGATTTTGTTGTTCAAAAACAAACATGATGTCCAAAATTATAATAACTATAGGGGTATCAAACTGCTTAGCTATACTATGAAGGTTTGGTAGAGAGTGATTGAAGTGAGGGTTAGGAAGACGATATCTATTTTCGAGAACCAGTTCGAATTCATGCTGGGACGTTCGACTATAGAAGCCATTCATCTTTTTAGGAGATTGGTGGAACAATATAGGGAGAGGAAGAATGATTTGCATATGGTGTTCACTGACCTAGAGAAAGCATACGAAAAAGTCTCTAGGGAGGTTCTATGGAGACTAAAGATGTTCCTGCAGCGTACATTAGGGTGATTAAGGACATGCACGATGGAGCTAAAACTCGGGTGAGCACTGTGGGAGGAGAGTCAGAATATTTTCCTGCTGTGATGGGGTTGCATCAAGGCTCAGCTCTTAGCCCGTTCTTATTTGTCTAAGCAATAGACGCATTCACTCACCATATACAGGGGGGGGGGGGGTATCATGGTGTATGTTATTTGTGGATTACATTGTACTGATTGCTGAGATGCGAGGCAGTGTCAACAAGAGGCTAGATGTTTTGAGACAGACTCTAGAGTCTAAAGGTTTTAAGTTGAGTAGGACTAAGACAGAATACTGAGAGTGCAAATTCAGCGACGAGTCGATGAAGCGGACATGGACATGAGGCTTGACTCACAAGTCATCCCCAAGAGAGGAAGTTTCAAGTATGTGAGGTCTATTATCCAAGGGAATAGGGAGATTGATGAGGATGTCACGCATTGTATCATAGCAGGGTGGATGAAATGGAGGCTAGTATCCGACGTCTTGTGTGATAAGAATGTGCCATCAAGACTTAAAGGTAAGTAATACATGGTGGTGGTTAGACCGACTACCTTGTATGTGGCAGCGTATTGGCCGGTCAAGAATTCTCATATCCAGTAGATGAGAGTAGCAAAGATAAGAATGTTGAGATGGATGTGCGACATACCAGGTTGGATAATATTAGGAATGATGATATTCGGGTGAAGGTGGGAGTGGCTCCCGTGGAAGACAAGATGCGGATGCGAGGCTAAAATGGGTTGGGCATGTGAAGAGAAGAAGCATAGATGCCCCAGTGAGGAGGTGCAAGCGGTTGGTCTTGGTGGGTATGAAAAGAGGGAGATGGAGACTAAAGAAGTATTGGAGAGAGGTGATCAGGCAGGACATGGCACGACTGCAGCTTACCGAAGACATGATCCTTGATAGGAGGGTGTGAAGGTCGAGAATTAGAATAAAAGGCTAGTAGTAGTCGAGCATTTTTCCATTTCCATACCGGTGGTATTAAGGTTAGTCTGTTAGTTTTCTTGTTTTTAGATTGCTTTTATTCCCTACTACTTTCCTACTATCTTTCACTTTAGTTTCTTGGTAACCTGCTGCTGCTTATTGCTACTGTTTACTTTCAGTTATTTTCTCGCTATCTACTGTTCTCTCCCTATCGTTCACTTCGGTTTTCTCAGCATCTTGCTATTATTGCTTGTTGTTATTATTTTATTTCTTTTTTCCTGAGCCGAAGGTGTATCAAAAACAATCTCTCTACCTCCCAAGGGATAAGGTCTGCGTACATACTACCCTTCCCAGACCTCACTAGTGAGATCCCACTGGATTGTTATTGTTATTGTTGTTGTATAGTAAAAGCTTAATGCACAGAATTTCAATATTTATTTTTGGGGTGCCTCGGCCACGGATTTAACGCCAGAAAAACCTCATCCTAACTATCTCATATACATAGAGGAAGCTAGAAAATACTCTCGCTCATCAACCAACTAATGAACTTTAAAACGATTTCGTTACACCAAACACACTCTCTAGAAGAAGGGTGAGATATAAAAAGAAAATATTTATTAGAAGAAATACTAGCACGGGACAGAAGGTTTTGTTGGGTGAGGGGCATTCATATTATCTTCTTCTTAATTTCCACCAACCTTAGCAGCTATATTATCACATGAATTAATCAAATAAGGAACTCAAACATCAGAGAGTTCAAACGAATATTTAAGCTGCAATAAATAGCTAGTACTGAACCCTAAACTTGAAAATACAGTGCACCGATATCAGAATAATTGTAGTACATATTTAAGCCGTTTATATTAAAACTTTGGTGGCGACACAAATGTATATGCATATATTTTCAATGAAATGTTAAAAAATGTAGCTCAAGGTAACAATGTAAAACAAGAAGATAAGCAGAATAAGAGAAGAAGAGAGAATTTTCCTATTTCATCAAATGTTCGAGTGCATCCCATATCACATTTCATGCCTCTATTTATACTATTACATAGAAGGTTACAAAATGATTGTCTTAAACATGACACTAACAATTGAGATCATGGGGGAAGATCATGGGGAGGGGTTATGGAGGTGTGGAGTTACAATCATAATAGTGATGAGCGGTGGGAGGTTGTTTACATCATGGGTGAAAGTAGTGGGAGTAGTGGGCATCCACATTTACTAAAGATTTTATAACACTCCCCCTTGGATGTCCAAAAATAGATAATATGCCTCGTTAAAATCTTACTAAGAAAAAACCCTGTGGAAAAAAAAATATTAGTGAAGGAAAAAGAGTACACATATCTGTAATACGCTTTATTTGCTGCCTCGTTAAAAACCTTACCAGGAAAACCCAGTGGGACAAAACCTAGGCTAAGAGAAAAAGAGTACAGCGTGTATCTTACTCCCCCTCATGAAAACATCACTTTATTTCTCGAAGACGCCGCATTCCAATCTTCTGTCTCAACTTCTCAAATGTTGAGGTTGGTAATGCCTTAGTGAACAGATCAGCCAAATTTTCACATGAACGAATTTGTTGAACATTAATTTCACCATTTTGTTGAAGATCATGCGTGAAAAAGAACTTTGGTGAAATGTGTTTTGTTCTGTCTCCTTTGATGTATCGTCCTTTTAGTTGAGCAATACAAGCAACATTGTCTTCATATAGTGTAGTTGGATTATCCTTTTTCATAAGTAAGCCACACATTTCCTGAATATGTTGAGTCATTAATCTCAACCAAACACATTCCCGACTAGCTTCATGAATGGCTATTATCTCAGCATAATTTGAAGATGTGGCAGCTATTGTTTGTTTCATTGAACGCCATGATATAGCTGTACCTCCATATGTAAACAAATATCCTGTTTGAGATCGGGCTTTATGAGGATCAGATAAATAACCTGCATCGGCATAGCCAATCATTTCTGACTTGAATTCATTATAATAAAACATCCCATGTCTATAGTTCCCCGAAGATATCTAAATATATGCTTAAAACCATTCCAATGTCTTCTTGTTGGGGAGGAGATGAATCTTGCTAATAAGCTTACTTCAAAAGCAATATCTGGTCGGGTATTGTTGGCAAGATACATCAGTTCCCCAATTGCACTAAGATATGGAGTTTCATCACCAACGAGCTCTTCATCATTTTCTTGAGGCCGAAATGGATCTTTATTTATCAAGCGATCTCACAACCATTGGGGCATTCAAAGGATGTGCACTATCCATGTAAAATCGCTTTAAAGCCTTTTCAGCGTATGTTGATTGATGGACAAAAATTTCATTTGGTACATGCTCAATTTGTTGGCCAAGACAAAATTTTGTCTTACCAAGATCTTTCATTTCAAATTCTTTCTTCAAATACTCTACAGCCTTTGGAAGCTCTTTAGAAGTGCCAATAATATTCAAGTCATCAACATACACAACTATGATGACAAATTCAGATCCATACCTCTTAATAAAGAAACAAGGGCAAATAGGGTCACTTTTGTACCCTTCCTTTCTCAAATACTCGCTAAGACGATTGTTCCACATCCTCCCTGATTGCTTCAATCCGTATAAAGATTTCTGAAGCTTTATTGAACAAGTTTCTCTTGAACTTTTATGTGCTTCAGGAACTTCAAATCCTTCAGGGATTTTCATAAAAATTTCATTGTCCAGTGAGCCATATAAGTAGGCTGTGACAACATCCATCAAACGCATATCAAGCTTTTCATGGACTGCCAGATTTATTAAATACCTGAAGGTAATTGCATCTACCACAGGAGAATATGTCTCCATATAATCAATGCCAGGCCTTTGCAAAAATCCTTGTGCCACAAGTCGTGCTTTATATCTTACAACTTTACCTTTTTCATTTTATTTTCGCACAAAAATCCATTTGTACCCCACTGGCTTGACACCTTCAGGCGTTCGGACTATTGGTCCAAAAACTTCACGTTTTTCGAGTGAAGCCAATTCCGCTTGAATTGCGTTTTTCCATTTTGGCCAATCGTTTCTCTGTCTACATTCATCGACAGATTTTGGCTCAAGATCCTCATCTTGTTGCATTATTTCAATTGCAACATTATAAGCAAAATTGTTGTTAACAACAACGATATTTCGGTTTCACCTTTTTCCCGTAGAGACATAACTTATTGAGATCTCTTCATTTTCATCACTTCCAGGTACTAGAACCTCCTGTGAGGTCTTATCAATTACTATATCTTTATGCTCCTCTTGAGCAATTGCCTCCATGTTATGATCAACTTGATCATTTGCTCCTTTCCTTTTAGGGGGATTCTTATCCTTGGAACCGATTGGTCTACCACGTTTAAGGCGTGGCCTAGACTCATTTGCATTATCATACTGTCCAGCTGGGACATCAACTCGAATTGGAGCATTTACAGCTGGAATATGCGATTTAGTAACACGTGGAAAGTTAGTAAATGTATCTGGCAATTGATTTGCAATATTTTGCATATAAATGATCTTTTGAACTTCTTGTTCACATTGATTTGTACGAGGATCCAAATGATATAGAGATAATATGTTCCAATCTATCTCTTTTTCCAGTTGTTTATTTTCTCCCCCTAATGTTGGAAAAACTGATTCATCAAAATAACAATCAGCAAATCCGGCTGTAAACAAATCTCCTGTCATAGGCTCCAGATATTTAATAATAGAAGGAGATTCATAACCAACAAATACTCCCAACCTTCTTTGGGGACCCATCTTTGTGCATTGTGGTGGAGCAATTGGAACATATACCGCACATACAAAAATTCTTAGATGGGAAACATTTGGCTCCTGACCAAAAGCCAACTGTAATGGGGAGACTTTATGATAACTGGTTGGCCTTATGCGCACAAGTGCTGTGGCATGCAAAATAGCATGTCCCCACACTGAAAGGGGAAGTTTTGTCCTCATTAGCAATGGTCTAGCTATTAATTGGAGGCGTTTAATCAATGATTCTGCTAGACCATTTTGAGTATGAACATGAGCAACTGGATGCTCAACTTTTATTCCACTGGCTATACAATAATCAATAAAGGCCTGAGATGTAAATTCACCAGCATTATCAAGACGAATTGTCTTAATTGCATAATCTGAAAATTGTGCTATTAACCTTATTATTTGGGCCAACAATCTCATAAATGCCATATTACGGGTTGACAATAAGCACACATGTGACCATCTTGTAGATGCGTCTATCAAGACCATAAAATACTTGAATGGTCCACATGGAGGGTGTATATGCCCACATATATCACCCTGTACGTTCTAGAAATGTAAGAGATTCAATCCCAACTTTAGCTGCTGATGGTTTAATAACCAATTTTCCTTGAGAACAAGCAACACAAGAGAATTCCTTAAATTGAAGAATCTTCTTGTTCTTCAATATGTGTCCATTTGAATTCTCTATTATTCTACGCATCATGTTAGAACCGGGATGGCCCAACCGGTCATGCCAAATGATAAAATCATTAGAAGTAGTAAACCTTTTGTTTACTATGGCATGTGATTCAACCACACCAATGTTTGTGTGGTACAACCCAGAAGTTCGTGCACATTTTTTTCCCCGCTTTTATTGTAGTAATATAAAGGTATTCAACCTTTCCTTCGTTTGATGTCTCAACATGGTAGCCATTTTGGCGAATAGCTTTGAAACTCAACAAGTTTCTTTGAGACTTACTACAATACAATGCATTATCAATAGTTAATATCGTTCCTCCAGGTAGTAATAAGGCCGCTCTTCAAGAGCCCTCAATCAACTTTGTACTACCATATATTGTATTAACATAGGCCTTTTTCATAACCAAATATGAAAAAAAAAATTCTTCTCTCTTAATATTGTGTGAGTTGTAGCACTATCCAAAAGACATAAATCTTCATTACTCATCTTGGATCCAATTGAAGACTGGAGAATTTTAATTTCTTCATAAAAAAAGTACATCATGAAAAATACGAAAAAACTAACATCACCAACGACAACATAAGACAACTTAAGTACTATTGGAAAATAAAAACAACTTTAGACGAGACAAAAACACTGAAAATAAAAATAACAACATAATTGCATTCCCCAGTAAAATGATCAAACTTTAGTTTTGATCTCCAAAGAAGTCTTCAACTTCCAAATGAGTAAGATCATCGAGGCCTTGAAAATCATCATCATTAAAAGCAAGATTTGCCTCGGCATTGTCATCATTTTTGTTTGAAGGCCCAACCTCAAAATCATTTTTAATGGTCAAGTGAGACTCCACTAGGGCATTAGCAGAAGATGCTCCAACATTATTTGCCTTTCTTTTGATGGAGTTTTGATAAAGCCCGACAAAATGCTCAGGTGGACGGCATTCAATTTTCCAATGACCTTTCATGCCACGGCGGTGGCAGTTACCGTTTTTGCCTCTTGAAGGATTATTTTGAGAACCCATATTGTTCTCTCGTTTGCCATGACCACCACGATGACGACTATTATATCGTCTCTTACCATTGCCATGCCCACGTACATTCATATGGCCATGATTATTATTTTGTCTTTTTCCAGACTTATCACGTCTAGCTGCCATATTCGCTTTAGGAAGCGGAGCTGACCTTGTGGGACGGGCTTCATGATTTTTCAGCAAAAGGGTATTATGTTACTCAGCCACCAGAAGGCATGAGATCAATTCAGAATACTTTTTAAAACCCCTTTCACAGATTGCTGCTGTAATACCATATTTGAGGCATGAAAAGTCGTAAGAGTCTTTTCCAACAAATCTTCATCATTCATAACATCCCCACATAATTTCAATTGAGAAGTTATCCGAAATACAACAGAGTTATACTCACTTACGGTCTTAAAATCTTGCAACCGTAGGTGCATCCACTCATATCGAGCCCATGGCAATACTGTAGCCTTAAGGTGATCATACCTTTCCTTCAGGGCAGTCCACAAATCAAGTGGATCTTTCACTGTCAAATATTCAACCTTCAAACCTTCATCCAAATGATGACGAAGGAAAATCATGGCCTTCGCTTGATGCCTCATTACCCTGAGTAATGGTGTTACCAAGGCCTTTAGCGGCTAAGTGAATCTCAGCATCGAGAACCCATGATAGGTAATTCTTTCCAGAAATGTCAAGTGCCACAAACTCAAGCTTTGACAAATTCAACACATAGTGAAAACTATCAAAGATGATAAACAATTAGAAATCATTAGGATAATAGCGTAAAGAATCTTAAAAATTGACATAATATCAAATTTGTGATCTATATATGCTAAAGTGATAATTCCATAGAAAAGAATACTATTTGTTTCTTCAAATTATTAGTATATCTTTGATGTTAACTAGAACAAAAATGTCTTCTAACTTTAACACAATTTCAAATGTCGAACAACATAAAATAAGTATTCTTCTCTCAATTAATTCTATTAATATGAAAATTAGCAACTTTCACATGACAATCATACAAATAACTTAAAATAAAGAAACATAGAATTCTTTATTTTTACACATATCTAGAGATGTGAGAAATGATAAAACTGCATATTAAAGATACTAATCATGAAATCAAAATATACAACAAAGAAAACAAAATGAACAAATATACCTGAACAACGAAAAGAGCTCAAAGTCGTGCTGATAACGTGTTAAAAAATGTAGCTCAAAGTAACAATGTAGAACAAAAAGATAAGTAGAATAACAGAAGAAGAGATAACTTTCTTATTTCATCAAATGTCAAGTGCATCCCATATCACATTTTATGCCTCTATTTATACTATTACATAGAAGGTTACAAAATGATTGTCTTAAACATGACATTAGCAATTGAGATCATGGGGAGGGGTTATGGAGGTGTGGGAGTTACAATCATAATAGTGATGAGCAGTGGGAAGTTATTTACATCATGGGTAAAAGTAATGGGGGTAGGGACATCCACGTTTACTAAAGATTTTATAACATGAAACAGTAACTCATAATAAATCGCCACAAAAGTGTTATTACGCCACAAGTGATACTAGTATTTATTTAAGTATCAAACACAAATAATATAATTAAGTATACACGGTATATATACCTTTGTATCAGAGAATAAAAGGAAAAAGAGGAAGAAGGAAAAAGTATTTTTATTTTACCGAAATACATAATTAGTGAAGGTTCATATATTTAACCAATCAAAATTTGATTGGAATTAATAGTACTGAGTGTGAGTAGCTGTTGTTGTAAAGAAAACTGAAAAGAATGGAAAAGATGTGTTCAACACTTGTTCATTTCACATTAACTAATTAACAAGTCCATCATGATACGCAACTCTAGAATTTATTAAATATAGATAGCTATTGAAAATTAATATGAGTGAGGTTGGATTTGTTAGAAAATTTAGTTGGCGCTTTAAAGGCTTCTATGGCTTTTCTTGTGTTTGTATTTGTTCTATATGTATAGGTTTATGAAGAAACACACACAAACACACAGTGGCAATGGGTATTTACACCTTTCATTGACCATAATGAATTACCTCCCTCTACCAGCCCCTTTAATTTCCCTGCACTGCATGCACTTATTAGTTTTAATTGCAAATATTTACTCCAATTTTCCATTTTGAGCAAACTATCTTGGGATTTTCTCCAACCATTAATACATTTTCCTGCCCCTCAATTTACTCCTCTCTCTTCTTTTTACCCTTCCTCTTTCAATTCATTCAATTGATTTCCTATTAACTCTCTCTCTCTCTCTCTTTCTCTCTCTCTCTCTCTCTCTCCCAACTCCTCCTACTATAATTTAATTAAGCTTTTAAAGCAATCCCATCTCTCCACTCTATAGTTCCCATTATATAATATGGCTTTACAAGTCCAAGATCATCAACTAGGACCACAACAAGTTCATCTTACTAGTTTGGCCGTACTGCCGGTGGTTCCGGTTACTTCCCTTGGTGCCTCGCCGATCACCACCGTAAACTTCCGGTTACCGCCGTCCCTTTCTTCCATCACAACCACCCTTACTCCACCTTTGAATTAGAAGAGCTAGCCTTCCCCATCACTTCCTTTAGGGTGGCAAAAATTCCTCAATCATAAGGTAATACAAGTTCTTCCCATGATCACGTAAAAACTACATATCGTTCTTTTATGAGTATCATTTTTACACTATCAGTATAATTTTATCTGTTTTAATTGATCATTTACCGTGGTTTGTTGGAAGAGGAGCCCTAGCGTAACTGGTAAAGTTGTTGCCGTGTGACCAAGAGGTCATGGTTCAGGCCGTGAAAACAGCCTCTTGCAGAAATGCTGTCTATGGCTACGTACAATAGACCTTTATGGTCCGGCCGTTCCCAAACCCCGTACATAGCGGAAGCTTAGTGCACCGGGTTGCCCTTATTTACTCTGGTTTGTTGGTTATCAATCCATAAGAAGTTAACTTTTAAGTGACTTGATAGTGTAAAAACTTTTTTACACCGTTATATTAGTTGAATTCCTATTTTTTCACGTTATTTATGTTATTTTTTGTTTTTTGTTTTTATACAGGGGAGATTGATTATTATTCAAGAGAAGAAGAAGAGAAATCATATTTATTACAATTTTTTAGCCATGAGCCGAAGAAATGGAAATGGTGAGCTTGACCAAAAGCTGAATTTATCACCACCACGAGTGATCAACCACCCACAAGTGGAGTCACCGAGCAGGTCATTGACGGCGTCGCCGACAAGTTCATGCGTGTCGTCCGACGATTCCTCCGCCGTCCAACGTTATTCCGACAGCCCAGAAACAATTACTTCAATGGTGTTGGTTGGTTGTCCACGTTGCCTTATGTATGTTATGTTAGCAGAAGTTAATGACCCAAGATGCCCTAAATGCAAGAGTACTTGTTTGCTTGATGTTATGTATGAGAAGAACAAGACTACTAGGAGGAATATCAGTTAGACTATAGTCGAGAATCTATCAAATTCTGCTATTACTAGGTTTATCAAAAATCTTGCTCCCCACCTAGGAAAAAATGAAAAATTACCACCTCTGTTTACTTTACACCTGTTTTCAACTTTCTATAAATAGCACTATTTGAGCTCCATTTTGACTTGAATCAAAAATGAAAAAGTAAAAGAAGAAAAATGGAAAATGAAAGAAACTTTTGGAGCTTCTATAGTGCTATTTTTTATTTTTAGGTTCTTTTAGAAATTTGGATTTCTAGGTTAGGTTTGTTTCTAGCTAAAGGGAGATGTTAGCATGTGTTGTATTGGTGGGTTTAAGGTATGTTTTCTTGTTCTATCTTTAGTAGAAGACTATGTAGTGTAACTGCCCAAGTTTTCTTACGGAAAAAAAAGGAATAAAAATGTTGGTTATTTTCTCAAATGATGAGTGAAATTTACTTAAACTAGTAAATAAATTCAGAAGCTCTTCTTTAATCCCATGCAAAGCAGAGATTATGCTACAATATGCTCTGTAGCCAAAGTTATACATAAAGAATAGCACTTTGGCAAGAATGCTTTCTTGTGATGTTTGGCCCCACCAAGATGCAAAAGGGCCACCCTTAATTTTCCCACGTTGCCGAAATTACTTAAATAGCTATTCACGACTCAATCGTTTAAACTAAAATAGCCGACTAATGTATATCATATATATAATTCATACTTTTTTCGTCTCATATTATCTATCGTGGTTTTCAAAAATAATATCTCAAATTATTTTTATGTTCTGAATGGGTGGAAAACTCAGTCCGAAAAATACACAATAAAGAGTGGTTATCACTGGAGAAGAGAATTGGAACAATGGCCTTGGAGCAGATGGGTGTGGAACAGAATGAACAATCCTAAGCATAGTTTCGTTTGTTGGCTTGTAATGCGTAGGAAACCCTCGACAAAAGATAGAACACTAAGAATGGGGATTATACAAGACAGTGAATGTATGCTATGTTCTGGACAAGCAGAATCGATTGATCACCTATTTTTTGAATGCACATTGTATAGGGTGGAAATCGGATAGCTCGATTTCTATAGTTAGATTACTCTCCAAGTCCGAGTTTTGAAAGCTCGAAGTAAGAATCAAGCTGGGCCCGGATGAGCGCACCTCGAGAAGCAAATTCGGGACCCGTCATGATCTGCCTCGAGGGCAGTACAATTTCGAGGACACTCAAGAAAGAACGAGAATTTCTCAAGGACACGCGGGTTAGGGCATAAATTATAGGATAAGATTTGTACCAAATAGTACGAGTCAGTACTAGGTTGTTATACAGCTGTACCAATAGAATTCTTTACTATTATTGGAAATGTACCATATTAGAGTTTTTCCCTTCTATATAAAGGGACCCCAATCTTTGTAATGCTTCTCTCATTCTCTGCAATAGAACATTCTACTATGCTTTTCTTGTTTAATGTGCTCAACAATTGTTCTTCAGCTTTATTGTCTTTACTTTATTGTTCATACTTTATTGCTCTTAGCTCACCTCGAGGCCCCTGAGATAATCGAGCTCGAGGTCCTTATTTCTCTAACAACGCTAGTTTGGTTCATCAATTCTTCTTACTTAAACTTGATATTATTTGTATGTTCACTAGTATTAAAATAAATCACATATCTTTAAAACCACAAATCATATTCAATTGTTACTCACATTTTTCGAGGTAAATAGTTTGGCGCCCACCGTGGGGCTAAAGATAATAGTGATTATTTTAGTGCTAGTTTTCTGATAACACACGTTATTCTTTACACTTTTTCTTGTCAAAGATTCTTTGATTTCAGGTTAAGATATGTCTAGCACACAAAACGCACCTGCTCATGACAGTGAGGGACTCGGAGAAAACAACGGTATAGGGGTCGGTGTACCACCCATAAACCATGAGGGAGTGCCAAATATGGAGCAAGTTGATATCATCTCCCATAACGCTCTAAACACGGATGCAGGCACAGACCCCGTAAGGAATGCACACAGGGAGGCTCGGCAAGGGGACCAAGGAACGCCAGGAATGAAAGAAGGGGCAGTCAGCCTCCAAGTGATATTCGAGATGCTACAAGCTCAGCAAGTCGCCATCGCTCAACTTCAGAGTCAGAATAGAACTCCAAACACAGCCAAACCAGCAAACACTCGGCGTGCTGAACCAACGTTAGAAAGGCCCGAGAAAATGGCTCGGGGACTGACCCCGCTATAATGAAAATGCTCGAAGAACTAACCAAAAGAATCGAGCTCGGAGAAAAGAAAATTGAAGAAAATGACAAAAAGGTGGAGACATACAATTCAAGGGTCGACCAGGTACCAGGAGCACCTCCGATTTTGAAAGGACTGGACTCGAAAAAACTCATACAAAAACCTTTCTCCCCAAGTGCGGCTCCAATGACCAGTCCCAAGAAGTTTTGCATGCCCGATATACCGAAATATAACGGAACAACTGACGCTAACGAACATATTACTTCATAAACTTATGGAATCAAAGGAAATGACTTGAATGACGATGAAATCGAGTCAGTATTATTGAAAAAGTTTGGGGAAACACTATCGAAATGAGCTATGATCTGGTATCAGAACCTAGCTCCTAACTCTATTGATTCAATAGCTATGTTGGCGGACGCCTTCGTGAAAGCACACGCCAGGGCCATAAAGGTGGCCACAAGAAAATCAGACGTCTTTAAAATAAAACAAAGGGATGGCGAGATGCTAAGGGAGTTTATGTCACGGTTTTAGATGGAAAGAATGGAATTAACACCGGTCTCCGATGACTGGGCAGTTCAGGCCTTTATGCAAGGTTTTAATGAAAGAAGCTCGATTGCATCTCGACAGCTAAAGCAAAACTTGATTGAATATCTAGCCGTGACATGGTCGGATGTGCACAATCATTATCAGTCAAAAATTAGGTCGAGGACGAACAGTTTGGGAGCCCCCTCGGGCTCAATTCACCCTAACAGATTCGTAGCCAAGCCCCCTAGGGACACAGACCCGGGATCAAGATTCAACAAAGAACGGTATCAACCATACGTCGAAGATCAAAGGAACATTTTGAGGCGTAACATATCTCGGAATGATCGAAGAGCAGATCGAGACCAAAGTTCCCGGGGACTCGTGATCAAAACGAGCTTTGATAGACACTCGGGACCGGTGGAGGCACCCAGATTATCATAATACAACTTCAGTGTCGACGTCTCGGATATCATCTCAGCCATTGGCAACATTAGAGAAACTAGATGGCCCAAGCCTATACAGACCAATCCTTCTCAGAAGAACCCTAACTTAATGTGTAAGTATCATGGTACTCACAGGCATAAGACCGAGGATTGCAGGCAGCTTAGAGAGAAGGTAGCCCGATTGTTCAACGAGGGGCGCATTCGTGAATTTCTCAGCGACCGGGCCAAGAACCATTTCCGAGAAAGAGATGCAAACAAGAAGAATGAACCTGAAGAACCTCAACATGTCATTCACATGATCATTGGTGGAGTCGACGTCCCACAGGGACCTATATTCAAACGTACCAAAGTATCCATCACAAAGGAAAAACGGACTCGGAGCTATGTGCCCGAGGACGCTCTATCATTCTGTGATGAGGAAGCCGAGGACGTATCCCAGCCTCACAATGATGCCCTGGTAATCTATGTCCTTTTAAATAAAGTTCAGGTTAAACGTGTTTTAGTGGATCTAGGTAGTTCTGCGAACATAATCAGATCGAGGGGCGTGAAACAACTCGGCCTGCAAAATAAGATTGTACCTGCTTTCGGGTGCTGAACGGCTTCAACATGGCAAGTGAAACAACGAAGGGAGAAATTATCTTGCCAGTATAGCCGGGACCGTACAAGACACCAGGTTCCATGTCATCGAAGGTGACATGAGGTATAACGCACTCCTCGAGAGGCCATGGATACACAACATGAGGGCAGTGCCTTCGACTCTCCATCAGATGATGAAGTTACCGACAGAGGAAGGAGTAAAAACAGTCCACGGAGAACACACATGCTGCAAAAGAGATGTTTGCAATCGAGGAAGTGGTGCCGGTACCGGAACCCTTGACCCCGGAGAAGTCAAGCCCCAAAGGTAAACAGGTGGCTAAGTAGCAGTCACAACTCCAAGCCTATACGGAAGCAGGATAATAGGTAACCGAAGGCGAAGAAGGGAACTCCCTAGCTCCTTGAACCTTCGTTGTTCTCGAGAAGCCCGATGCTACCAAGTCAACCGCTCAAGAAAAAGGTACACCTGGGAACGTGATTAACCCCCGAACTCAGGAAAAAAACTTATTTAGTTTCTTATTGATAATATGGATTGAATTGCTTGGTCTCATTTAGATATGACAGAGATTCCGCCAGAAATCACTACACATAGGCTGAGCAAGTCCCAGGTTTAAACTAGTAAAACAAAAAGGGAGGCCCTCAGTTCGAAAAGCCAACAGGTCGTTCGAAGAACAAACAGCTAAAATAACGAAAGCCTCTATTGATGATATGACTGGTTAGGTACCTGTGCGCAGAGGACCATTTTTATTCACTTGCAGGAAACAATCAAAGTTTCGGGGTTGGCACATGTAAGCTTCTCGGCTTCATGGTGTCAAATCAGGGCATCGGAATCATCCTCGACCAGGTCAAGGCTCTTGAAGATATCATGATCACGGATAGCATAGGACCGCATTAGTCCCTCGGAGTCATTGGTAAAGAATCTTACAAGCTCGGCACGATATAAGCTCTTAAAGGTTCGTAATCTCGAAGACATCCCTTCATACGCGGAGGCCTTAGGTTTTAAAGCATGTGTTACACTCTTTTTCCCATGGCTCGGTTTTATCCCAAATGGATTTTACCGGCAAGGTTTTTAACAAGGCAACAACTATGTGCTGCCTAAGGAAAACTCGACAGTATCCAAGTTTTCTTTTTAATCAACCCCGGATACGAGGGGCATTACCGTTGGAGGTTATATTTTCAAGGAAAATACTTCACGCCTAAGAGAACCTCGGTAGAAAAACTTTGTAATGGGCCAAACGGTCAGATGAACCGTGTCCATATAGTAGTCAAGCCCCGACATCAAAGCATATACACATGTATCAATTTTGTTAGTATAAAAAACACTTGGTGTTTCAAAAAAGTCTACTATTACACGAACTCTACATCCTGCGGGAAACGGCTTAAGAGCCAAAGCATAGAAGCACCCCGAATACTCGGGGACTGTCATTGACAATCAGTACACCCGAGTCATCAAACATTCAGATTAATAAGACCTCAAAGAGGCACCCCCTCGAAACAAAGGCCAAGGCCAGTATACTCAGGGACTAACTTCTCGAACAAATTCGGAAAATTATCGGGAAACAAGTTCAAGTGACATACCCGAAGGCTACGACCATACTAAAGACTACGGTCATATAAAGGCCACGACCATACTAAATACCACGGTCTTATAAAGGCTACGACCAAATAATGCGACTTGGAGACGTCCGACTTCCGCTATAAATTAAAGGCCTTCAAACACTTTGTAAAAACCGGTTAAATCAGGCTACCCTCGGCAAAAGCAAAATATAAAGGGCTTCGATAAATTCAGCCCTCGAAAAATCCAAGGGCTTCGATAACATCGACCTTCGGAAATATCTCAAGAGGTATTCGATTATGTTTACACAAAAATATTACTAATAAGGTTCTGATATGCCAAACCTTCGAAAAAACCTACGGGTGCAAAAAACACATGCCAAAGCATAATTAAAATTTCACTAAGTCTTTTAAGCCTAAATGAGGGAAAAATTATATAGCCATTCTAAGAGGCCGAATCGGCCCACCTTAAAGAGCCTAAGGGCCTATATATAAGAGCCCAGCGGCCAACTTAAAGAGCCTAAGAGCCGATATATAAGAGCCTACGGGCCAACTTTGAAAGGCTTAAGGGCCAAAAACGTATTATACGAGACCCCGTTCTCACTCAACCCGGACTCAAGATTCACGATATCCCGAGCTTTAGTCGGATAGATTTAAACTTAGCTCAATGACTACTATCTCTATCAACAAGGATCTAAGGGTTTATTATATCCCGAGCCCAAGCCCATCTCAAGGCCAATCGTTCAAGTTATGTAAAAGAGGCATTCCATAAAGCAAAACAGTATGAAATCCAGTACAAGTCGGAAATAAGATGAAGGGTTCCTATTATATTTCCAAAAGATGGTTACAGGGAATGTTTTCACAAGGGATACCTACACAAAAATAAAACAAGGAAACCTAAAACTACTTCGGAGTCACATCTTCGGCAGTTGCATTCTCGGGAGCCGCTTCTTCAAAAACCTCATCCTCGGAGACTTCACCTTCGTCTCCCCCACTCTCGGAGCCACTGGCTGAATCATCCTCATTAGAAAACAGAGCAGCAGCCTCTTCTTCCAAAATCTTCGCCTTTTCAATATCGGCTGAGAGATCGAAGCCGCGAGCATGCACCTCCGAGATTGACGCCTAGCATGGTCAAGTGCACTCGATAACTTGACTTCTGCTGCATAAGAGATCTGTTTTGCCCGAGCATTAGCTGCTTCGGCATCGGCTCGGTACGAAGACATAATTGCCTCAGCGTCAGATCTAGCCTTAGCCAACTCAGCAGCGGATTTAGCTTTAAGCTCCTCAATATCGCGGCCTCGAGCTAGGATCTCTTCCTTCACACTTTGGAACTGACGTTCGAGGGAAGCCATATCTTCTCGAAGAGTTTCTTTCTCGGAGGCGAGATTATCCATGCTTTGCCTCCGCCCCAAGGTCTCGACCTCTTTCATTTTATGCTCCTCCTGAAGCTGCGCCACCAAGTCGGCCTTCTGATAAAACTGCAAAATTAAAGGTATTAGACGTCAAGACAAGAAAGTTCATAACAGGTCTTCAAAGGCTATATTAGCTTCTCGACATACTCGTCCCGTCCTTGGCAAGCCTGTGTCAATTCAACTTGAAGATCGCTGATCTCCACCTCTTTCTTAACATAGAGGGTTTTAAGCTCATCCCTCTCTTTCGATATCTTTTTAAGCTCAGCCTTAATCGAGCAAGATCAGTTCGAGACTTGGAAAATGCCTTTTTATGGAGCACCACGACCTTCATAAAAAAAGAGGAAAAATGGATTCAGAAATAGCAAAAGCGCAGGCGCAGGCATAACAAACAGGAAACTCACTTGTTTGAAGAGTCTACGAGCCTCATCGAAAATGAAAGAAGCGTCTGGGTTGGGGCCATCTTCAAGACCTCCAAGGCATTCTCTAAAGATGTCATGTCCTTCATGGCTTTCTTCCACTTCAGAAGACCTCATGTTCTGAGCATCTCGGATTCGCCCATCGGAAAACTCGGGACCAAGAGGTGAGTCATCGATATTGATTACCCAAAATGATACACTTGGGGTGTTCTCTTTATTTTGAAGAGGCTCGGGATAGGGCCGTTCAGCCATACCCTTCAGATGGCCTCCTAGGCGAGGTGCCTTTTTTCTGCACGACAACTCGGGGGATTTATTTGAACTCCCCTCGGAGATTTCCTCGATTCTGGAATGCGCCGCATCAACCTTTACCGGCTCGAAGGACTTCGAAGTACCGACATTTCTTTCACGGGCTACTAACAGGCAGTCAACATCTTCTTCTTCCTTCTGATCTCGAAGACGTTGGACCGTTTCTGGAGATAAAGCTGTTGTATCAACCTTGGACCTTCGAGTCACGCTCTTCTTAGGCTTTGGGGGATTGGCAGGCGATTCTATTTTTCTCTTTCTTTATTTAGGAGATTTAGGAACTTCTTTTTCATCATCCGGGGTCTGCCGCAATAAACGGCGTCTCCAAGACCTACATAAAACCGAGGTAAGTATCCCTTGGCCAGATCTCGCCTGCAACGCTCCGAATAAGAGGAGGCGGAGGCCAGCTTTCGGACCCAGCCCTCGAGGTCCGGGACCCACCAAGAAACTAAGTAGAGGCTACACTATCGTAAAGGGGTTAGACCAATGAAAAATATAAAGCCGCAGAAAGGAAATGAAATTAGGGTATAAGCATGCTACGTACTCACGTTTCATGTTCCACTCTTCAGGGAATGACATCCAATTAGCGGGAATTAGATCGGAGGTCCTGACGTGAACGAACCGACTCATCCATCCACGGTCTTTGTCCTCATTGATATTAGAGAAGAGAGATTTGAAGGATCGGCGTTGCAATTTTATCAAACCCCCATGATAATGCCGGGGACTGTACACTCTGATCATATGATCGGGGGTAAAAGACATCCCCTTAACTTGGCTCGAGAAGAACCTGATTAAGTAAACGATTCGCCAGAAGGAGGGATAGATCTGGCCAAGCGTCACTCGGTATCGTTGGCAAAAATCAAGAATAACTGGATCTATGGGACCTTGAGCCGTAATTGCAGGACCCAACGTAAATGGGTCGGTTTATACGCTCAAGTACCCCGCTTTGTATGTAGTGATGCCCTCCTCGGTGGAAGGAATCACTATTTCTTTATTATCCCACTTGCAATCCTCCTTTACTTTCCCGAGCTCGGCCTTGGTCACCAAACAAACATATCGAGACATGGCCTCGCATCGGCTTGGTGTCGATGCGGGTTTCTCGATCTTGGATTCGGATGTTATTTCACATGGGGGGGGGGGGGGGGGGTAGGGGGACGCACTCCTCAATACGAGGGGGCACTACCGGGTTACTCTTGGTCGATCGATAAGACGAAGAAGCTTTTTCTTTTTGGGAAACCGGTTTAGAGATTTTAGCCATCGCAATGCAGAGGATCCAAGAAAATGAAGAGTGTTGATAGTAAAGAGAAGGGAGAGCTCAAGAAAGTTGAAAAAGGCTAATGAGACTTTGAGAACAATATGAGAGTAAAGTTTTTAAGGTTGTGAAATTTTTCTATTTATAGAGGTCATCTAAGCGTGCTGGGGAAGCCAAAAGGCCGACCGTTAGCTGCCTCCAATTGATAATTTTGGGAATCGCACAAAAAGCAAATTTTCAGTCGCTTCAACCGGTGATGTCACGATATTAACATCGGGACCAAGCCATCAAGGATTAATTCGTCAAAAATCATAAAAAGGGCAGCCTATAAGTCGAGTTCGAGCAGAGTATCCATTAGATTACTAAGCCCAAGAGCTATCCGAGTTTGAGGAGTTTCTCGCTCGAGAACAGTGAAAAGGCCTATGGGCTATCCTTATTACAAGTTCGAGCAAATACTGCAAAGCCCAAGGGCTACCCGAGTTGGAGAAATTTTTTACTCGGGGACTACAAAAAGATATAAGGATTAACTTCATTTCGAGATCTCGCTCTCACCTAATTCGGCTCGGGATTCACGATGTTCCGAGTTCACAATTGAGCTCAACTCGAGGATTAACGAGAAACTCGAGGGGTATTATATTGATTAATTAAAAACATAAGGGTTTATTATGTCTTGAGCTTGATATTTGGGCTAGCCATTGAAACCATATAATTAAGTCTTTTACAAATAAAGATAGAATAAAATTCAGCATGGACCGATAATTATACAAGGATCCTTTTATACTTCCAAGAGTCGTTTACAAAGTAGAGATACGGCACCCATGAATGATACTTACACAGGAATAAAGAAGCAAAAAACAAAAGCCAAAGAACCTAATCCACTTCTAAGACCATGTCCTCGAAAGCATCATCTTCGGAAATCCTCTTCTTGGGGGCACCATTTCAGATCTTTGGAAACGTTTATATAGGGCAGAAGGACCTCTGTAGATGTAATTATATCTCCAGCAGCCGAGATTGAGCATTCCGTTGAAGCTTTGGGACACAATACATTAAGAAATAACAAGTAAAAGGAAAAAACCAAAAGGGGTTGCAAGATGCACGAGCAACAATCCAAGAGTGTTCATCCTCGAAACTATGTTCCGGTATGGGATGCAAAAGTTAGTAGATAATAGTGCCACCTCATTCCATGGAAAGCAAAAATGAATGAAGCACCACACCAGGTTGAATTTAAGAGAGATGAGCAGCAGTGTAGAGGTCGCATATCTCCTGATACGGGAGGGATTTGGTGCCTTTCTCGTTGTCTCGAGCCGAAGTTTTGAAAAAGGAAGCCTTGGCGTAGCTGGTAAAGTCGCTGCCATGTGACCTTGTGGCCACAGATTTGAACCATGGAAATATGTGACTAGAGGAAGAGGTGGAGAAGGGAAATGACTAAAAGTAGATAAAGAATGAATAAGTGTAGTTTTTGTTCAGCCAAGTAGCCTCTTATTTATACGAAGCCAGCAATGGGACCGGCGCCGCAAATGGCCGACATAGGCTGAAACGTATTTGACGTTTTGGAGAAGCATGCTGACATGATATTTTCGATCACTTCAAGCGCCTACGTCACGGTCATGATGTCATCACGAGTGGTTCGGGAAAATCGAGGTTCAAATCGTTTCTTATCATCTTATTCTAAGAAACGCGGGGACTATCTGTATACAGTGGAGACCATAGAGCTCAATTTCTATAGTTAGATTACACTCCGAGCCGAGTTCTAGAAGCTCGAAGTAAGAATCAAGCCGGGCCCGGATGAGCGCACCTCGAGTATGTAATATGTGTATAATCATATATAATTTATGCATATCGATTAGGACAAGTATAACAGTAAATCCAGCTACCTATTTGTTTAAAGATTCCTAGAAAAAAAATCAAAATCAAAATATTGGACCACTGCCTTTTTGACTCTTGATGAATGCCACAAAAGCTGGTAAATGTTGTTCCACACATCAAAAGACTATGGAATATATAGCACTATATTTTAACTTCTCTTTTCCACAATTAAATAGAAAATAGAAAAAGTCCAATCCTTGTGAAATTCTAAAGCTCTTTTTTTTTAATTATATATTTTTATATTTTTTATAAAAGAAAGTCTTAAAGACTTATTTAATGCACCTTAAGACCCATCAACCTCTTTCTTAGTCAAGTGATCTCTTACACCACCTAACTAATTCAGACTACGTACACGATCAGAAAATCTACATATCTTAGTAAAGATATAATTGTGATGCAAACCGAAGTATTCAATTTGTAATGAATATTGTAGGGTTGAATAATATGAGGTGCGAAGTCATGTATGTACCAACAATGGCGGAGTAACATGTTGTACATTAAAGAGAATTAAAGGGTTGATGGTGTGCCAGTAGTAATTCCACGTAAATATTATAATTATAAACACAAGATATAATCAATGTGATGATACCACGACGTATATGCATGTGATGTTATAATTAGGTCAAATATATGTTATTTATGACAAATCAGTCGATAAATTCAAGGGTGGGCTTGCGAGAGTGTTGTTTGAGATTGCGATGTATTGGTCAGAGATATTCTCTAGCAGTAGGCATCATTTAATATTCCAAACAATATTGCTTCACAATATGTATATTTAACCAATATATTTTTAAAGAATTTTTTTTTAAAAAAATAATATAAAATAATATTAATTTCCTTTTTGAGAAAAATAATTTTATTGATGAACTTTGTAGGTACAGTTCTATTTGTTCCCTTAATTCTTCCTCCGCATTGTTCTCTGTGATTCGAGGGTTGGATCAACATATATATATATTTATCGAACGTAGATACGGACCTCCCTGAAATATCATATTTGATCTCCATAAAAGTCGAGCATTGTGTGGATCTTCTTCTTGAAGTATATAATTATCAAGAAGTCTGGTCGCATTTCGAGTTGATCATTGAGGAAGATCGTCTTTTGATCACTTCAACTTTAAAAAAAATTTGATCTTTTTGTGAATATTCCAATACTTTATGTGAGTAATCCGAGAAAGGAAGTAAAGTCTTATTCTAGATCCAATTGATCACTTATCATCAATACATTGACACTTTTTGCGCAAAATTTGGCGTACAAATACACGAGATTGGATGAGTTTGACATTGAAAAAAGAAAGGGTAGGGAGGTGGGGAGCAATAATATAGTATTAGTTTGGATGACCATTAAAATCAAATAAATGAAAACAGTAAATTGAGACGGTTGAGATAATGACGTCGTTACTTCAGATGATAAATACAAAATTTAATGTTTGTGTTCATCTCTTGTACTACCATCTTCCTTCATTTGATTTTTATTAAATGTATTTACATCATGACACAACAGTCTTCAACTAAATTATTTTCTTAGGAGCATGACATGAATGTTACTCCCTCCGGTCCATAATAATTTGCTTTTGGCACGCCCATTAAGAAAATACTAAATTCTATACAAAAATACCTAGTATGACTAAACTACCCTTAATTAAATATTTAACGTGAGGAGTATGAAAACTTTTTAGGGATATGCACATAAGGGTAATTTTGTATAAACAAATTGAATTATTTCTTGATTATATAAATGGACACTTATTTTGGACCAAAGTAAAGAAGCAAATTGATCACTTATTGTGGACCGAAGGGAGTAGTAGTATAGTATTAAAGATGACTCTGATTAATTTTGCCAGAAACATGACCAACAAATTAGTAGTATAGTAGTAAAGATGACTTTGATTAATTTTGCCAGAAACATGACCAACAAATTAGTAGTATAGTAGTAAAGATGACTTTGATTAATTTTGCCAGAAACATGACCAACAAATTGTTTTATACGTTCCCTTATTTAATTCTATTCAACTCTCTTCAGATAAGCAATCTTCAACTTTCTGCTTTCTAACATTTTTTCTGGAATTGCAATTTTTTTTTGCATGCATAATTAAACTATTTTAAATATTCGAAGGATCCATTAAGATTGAATTTATGTCAATGGCTGTTAACTTAAAGATCGTTTGGGGGATCGGGAACCGAAAGTGTCACAAGTAGAGATTGTATATCATAGAGAGAAGCTCATGATATACGAGAAGAGAAGCTTTGGCGTAACTGGTAAAGTTGTTGTCATGTGACCAGGAAGGTCATAGGTTCGATCGAATCGTGGAAACAGCCTTTTGCAGAAATGCAGGGTAAGATTGCGTACAATAGACCATTGTGGTCCGACAATTCCCTGGACCCCACGCATAACGGGAGCTTAGCGCACTGAATTGCCCTTTTTAAGCTCATGATATACGGAGTAGATACATGATTTGAATAATAAGGTTTCGAGTTCGGAGTTCTACCATATTCCATTTGACTTTCTGAATTTCAACTTTACTATTTATACTTATTTAATGGATTTGTTAACATATATACAAGGTTTGAATCGAATCTACTTGAACCCGTAAATCATGGACTACATCCATCCATGCTCATATACATACACTTATATATACATCTAAATGAGCCTAACTTAGTCAAGATTGAGCCCTCATATTGAATGGGGGACATAAATGCTATTTGCAAGGTGATGTAACAAACTCAACAAATCAATTCTGGGACAGAAAACAGGGAAGGGAGGGGCCCTAAAATGAGAGGATGAGCTGAAAGTCAGGTACTTATATTGATCAATCATGTCAGCATTCATTCCATTGTTACCTGCTACCTCGTAAGAAGCATATTTGATACTATCCGTCTTCGGGTTCATATTATTTGTCCTTTAAAATTTTGCATATATACTATTTGATAATTTTAATCATAAGAGTAACATATTCTTTTCACTATTTTAGATGTCTTAGTTAAACAACACACCACTAATAGAGCAGTAAGAAAAAATTAAAAATAAGTAATTATTTCTTGTTTTTCTAAAATGTTGCAGTAACTATTTTCAAATAAATTCAGTTCGCCAAAACAAATAAAGGCTGATACTGACGGGAATACTAGGAGAAGAACTTTTTCTTTTCATTTTCTAGAGGCAGCATGAACACCAGCACACCAAGAATTAGCACCGAATCAAAATTAATAAACACTTTTTTTTTTTAACGTTGATGTTTGGACTTGCGTACACCTAAATTAATATTCCTTGGAATACTTGCTACCTCCGTTTAGTAAAGGTACAGAATAACTCCATACCACCATAGCGAAACAATTGAAATGAAATAACTTATCATTTGTTTTTTGGTTGCCCAAATTAGTGAGATTTGGACATTCTTTGACAGTAAACTACACCTTCTGTGGCTGTTCTTTTACTCTTCTAACTGCCTGTAGAAATTGCATACTTAAAGACTTTTTGATTTGCTTGCACAATTGAGCAGCTTATGATTAGCTGGCAGTAACCCAAGGTTTCATCAAGTAAAATACGTAGTTATTGTTGTTGGACTTTAAAGCATTGGTTTCAAAGACTTTAAGCATTGGGCTTTAAAGTCTAAGAGTGTGAATTGAAAATGGAGGGAAATGAAAATTTGAATGAAGTGAGCTTTTGTCTTGAACTTTGTCCCTCATTGGTGAGGGACAACTACATTTGTGTGTATATATATAAAGTCACTTCTTAAAGCTCTTAAAAGGAGTTGAAGAGAATGAACCCTTGCGCCGTCGTCGTCGCTCGCTCGGCTCGGCTTCGGCTTCGGAGATCGATAAGATTATTTTTGGACAAAATTTATTTAATTAATTATTTAATAATTAATTAAATGTCAGTTAGTTAGCCGTTGTCCGGGCGTGACCGCGGTAGGACCGCGCCAGAACACCGCTGCAGATTCAGAAGGCCACTCTGGCCGCGGTCCTGGCGTAACCCCGGTAGGACCGCGGCAGGATGCGCAAACTTCTGAACAGACACCTTTTCCAGAACAAACATCACACCTCTTCCAATAATTGCCTATAAATTCTGAGGCATGGCTTCGTTTTTAAAACACTGAAAAAATTACAAAACTTCCTTCTTTCTGAAAATACTGCATTCTAATTCGCAGTCTCTCTCTCTCTCTCAAATTTATAAGTGTGATTTTGCTCCGTTTTTTGAGTTCGTCGGTATCCTGCAGTTTGTATTGCCACTGTTGCAGGAAGGTTTATTCTGTTTCATCCTGGGAGGATTTAATCCATTACCTTGGCAACGTGTGAGGGGGTTAAAATTCCTTAAGGACGCACAAGCAAATTGTGGACTCGGAATATTCTTATTCTTTACTGTTTTCTAGTTTCTTTTATTCTTCTAACAATTTTTTTTATTTTGTATTTTAACACAGTAGCGGATTACAAGCTTAAGGAATTTTATACTAACGTTTCTGTGTTGAAATATATATTAAACTGTTATTTATATTTTATATACTGGTTTGGAGACTAAAACCTTCGTGCTTTCTACTCCAATAATTGTTCTATCCGGTTTAAAGTATATCAAAACTTTACCGGAATAATAAACGTACGGGTTTGAAGTATATAAAAACTTCACCATTGTTACGTGTTGTATGTTTGGTTTGGTATTCAGTTTGAAGATATCAAAACTTCACTGATTTAACAAAGTTCCGTTTTGTTTCCAACTTTACAGAAAAATGACGAATGAAAACCAAACTAATGGAAATGTTGCGGGAACGGGTGCTACTGTTACGAATGTTGTTGCCTCGTCAAGCCGTTCAACTCCTGCTCATGCTATGGCACCAGCAGAAAAACCCGGAAAGTTCTCCGGAATCGACTTCAAACGTTGGCAAATGAAGATACTCTTCTATCTTACTACGTTGAGTTTGCAGCGATTTATCAAGGAGGATCCTCCGGTCCTGGCTAAAGACACTCCGAATGATGAACGATTTGTTGTAACTGAAGCATAGAAGCATTCTGATTTCTTGTGCAAAAATTACATTTTGAGTTGTTTGGAAGATAGCTTGTACAATGTCTATAGTGTCATGGAAACTTCAAAAGCGTTATGGAATGCGCTTGAGAAAAAGTACAAGACTGCGGATGCCGGACTTAAGAAGTTCGTGGCTGCAAGGTTTTTGGATTTCAAGATGATTGACACGAGGTCGGTCATAACTCAAGTCCAAGAATTACAAGTCATTGTGCATGACCTCCTTGTTGAAGGTATGGTCATAAATGAGGTCTTTCAAGTCGCTGCTTTCATTGAGAAGTTACCTCCATTGTGGAAGGACTTTAAGAACTATCTAAAACACAAGCGGAAGGAGATGACACTTGAGGACTTGATTGTTCGTTTGAGGATAGAAGAAGACAACAAAAATGCTGAAAAGAAGTCACGTGGAAACTCGACAATAATAAGGGCTAACACTGTTGAGGAGGCGCCACAAAATAAGAAGACAAAGAAGGCTTCTGGACCAAAGAATTACCCAAGAAAGAAAAAGTTCAAGGGTAATTGCCACAACTGTGGAAAATCTGGGCATAAGGTCTGGATTGTCGTGCACCAAAGAATGATAAGAAGAAGAATCAAGCTAACATGGTTGAAAATGCTGAAGAAATGGAGGACTTGTGTGCCATGTTGTCTGAATGCAACTTGGTAGGAAATCCTAAAGAATGGTGGATACATTCTGGAGCCACCCGCCATGTTTGTTCTAACAAGGAGTTATTTTCTTCTTATGCCCCCGCAGGACCCGACGAGACAATTTTCATGGGAAATTCGTCTACAGCCAAAATTGAAGGAGTTGGCAAGATTGCATTGAAGATGACGTCGGGAAAAATAGTGACTCTAAACCAAGTTCTCCACGTTCCAGAAATTCGCAAGAATCTTGTGTCTACCTCACTTCTTGTCAAGAATGGATTCAAATGTATTTTTGTTTCTAATAGTGTTGTACTAAGTAAGAATGATGTGTATGTAGGAAAAGATTACCTGAATGAGGGCCTTTTTAAGCTAAATGTAATAGCAGTTCCTATCAATAAAGTTTATGTTTCTTCTTACTTACTTGAGTCAAACACTTTATGGCATTCACGCTTAGGTCACGTCAACTTCAAAACATTGCGAAAAATGATAAATTTAGATGTATTGCCAAAATTTGATTGCATTAATTCCAAATGTCAAATATGTGTGGAATCAAAGTATGCTAAGCATCCTTATAAGTCCGTTGAAAGGAATTCAAGTCCTTTAGACTTAATTCACACAGATATTTGCGACATGAAGTCAACACCATCTCGCGGTGGGAAAAAGTATTTTATTACTTTTATTGATGATAGCACGAGATATTGCTATGTTTATTTACTTAATAGTAAAGATGAGGCAATTGATGCTTTCAAGCAATACAAGAGTGAAGTTGAAACACAACTAAACAAAAAGATCAAAATGATAAGAAGTGATAGGAGTGGCGAATATGAATCTCCTTTTGAAGAAATATGTTTGGAAAATGGCATTATTCACCAAACAACTGCCCCTTACTCTCCACAATCTAATGGAATTGCGGAGAGAAAGAATCGAACGTTGAAGGAGATGATGAATGCATTGCTAATAAGTTCTGGCTTACCACAGAACTTGTGGGGGGAAGCTATACTTACAGCTAACTGAATAATCAACCGTGTACCTCATAGTAAAACACAGTCCATTCCCTATGAAAAATGGAAAGGAAGGAAGCCCAGCTAGAAATACTTCAAAGTGTGGGGGTGTTTAGCTAAGGTACAAGTTCCTAAACCTAAAAGGGTTAAGATAGGTCCAAAAACGGTTGATTGTGTGTTTATTGGATATGTAACCAATAGCAAGGCATATCGTTTTCTGGTTCATAAGTCAGAAAATCCTGAGATTCACGTTAATACGATAATAGAATCAGATAATGCTGAATTCTTTGAAACTATTTATCCGTATAAAAAGGAAAGTGAAGTGAACTACCAAAAGTCAAAACGACCTCGGGAGGAAATAACAGATGGTATGCCTAATGAGGAAAATCCGAGAAGAAGTAAACGTCAACGGACATCTACTTCATTCGGTCCAGATTTTCTGACTTTCCTGCTAGAAAATGAGCCTCGCACCTTCAAGGAAGCAATGTCTTCCTCAGAAGCACAATATTGGAAAGAAGCTGTCAATAGTGAAATAGAATCCATATTGAGCAACCATACCTGGGAATTGGTTGATCTTCCTCCAGGTAACAAAACATTGGGTTCTAAATGGATTTTCAAGAAGAAAATGAAAGACGATGGTACTATTGACAAATACAAGGCAAGACTTGTTGTCAAAGGATTTAGACAGCGAGAAGATCTTGACTATTTTGACACATACTCGCCGGTAACAAGAATTACATCCACTCGGATGCTAATAGCGTTAGCCGCCTTGTATGGTCTTCAAATTCATCAAATGGATGTAAACACAGCCTTCTTAAATGGTGATCTAGAGGAAGAAATTTACATGAACCAACCTGAAGGGTTTGTGGTTCCGGGAAAAGAAAAGAAGGTGTGTCGACTTGTTAAGTCCCTTTATGGACTAAAACAAGCACCCAAGCAATGGCATGCGAAATTTGACCAAACAATGTTGTCAAATGGCTTTAAGATTAATGAATGTGATAAATGTGTTTACATTAAGAACGTTCCAAATCATATAGTCATTGTTTGCTTATATGTTGATGATATGCTAATAATGAGCAAAGACATTGCCGACATTCAAGCTACTAAGCGTATGCTTGCTAGTAAGTTTGATATGAAAGACTTAGGAGTTGCCGATGTAATTCTAGGAATTAAAATCCAGAGGACTCTTCAGGGTCTAGCTTTGTCTCAGTCACATTACGTGAAAATGGTACTTGAAAAATTCAAACACTTGGAATTTAGAAGTGCAAGAACTCCAATTGACTTAAACCATCATCTTATAAAGAATAAAGGTGAAAGTACGTCTCAATTGGAGTATGCTCGTGTGTTGGGAAGCTTAATGTACATCATGAACTGTACACGACCTGATATAGCTTGTGCAATAAGTAAACTTAGTCGATTCACAAGTAATCCAAACAAACATCACTGGGTGGCAATGAAACGAGTTCTGGGATATTTGGAATATACCCAAGACTACGCTTTGCACTACAATAAATATCCTGCGGTTATCGAAGGATATAGTGATGCAAATTGGATAACCGGCTCAACAGAAACAAAGTCCACAAGTGGATATATTTTTACTGTTGGTGGAGGAGCAGTATCTTGGAAGTCTTCCAAACAAACGTGCATCGCTCGCTCTACAATGGAATCAGAGTTTATAGCTTTGGATAAAGCCGGTGAAGAAGCTGAATGGCTTCGAAATTTCTTAGAAGACATTCCGTTCTGGCCAAAACCTTTGGCTCCTATTTGCATACATTGCGATAGTGAGGCTGCAATAGGACGGGCAGGGAGCGTTATGTATAATGGAAAGTCTCGTCATATACGACGAAGACATAACATCGTTAGACAACTACTTTCTAGTGGAATTATCACTATTGATTATGTAAGATCAAAGGATAATATGGCGGATCCGCTTACAAAAGGCATAACTAGAGAGGGAGTTGAGAAATCATCTAAGGGAATGGGACTATGGCCGAGGACAAGTCAACATGGCGGTAACTCTACCTAGAATTTTGGATGTTCCGAGATCTAGGTTCAAGGAGCTCAAACAAAGTTGTGATTGACCGGTTCAACATTGTCAAAGTAAAATCTTTGGTCCCTTCTCGTGATGAAGACAATGTTCAGTAACAAGGATAGAACTTTACACGTTCTTTAATGATTACCTAAGTTTGATGTGGTATTTATCAAATAGTGTCAATCTAAAGGATTACACGTTTAGGAATCACCTATGTAAGTGTAAAGTGGAAGCCGCTTCAATGAGAATTCTGTAAGGCCAATTCTCTATGCACTTATGAAACCAGGCGGTGTTCATGGCTGAAACGAACACAACAATGAAAACCAAAAGACGGTTAAGGATTGGTTGTGTGACATATGGTTGTCTAGGTATACACAAAAGTTCGACGGTTCAAAGATATCAAATCTACCAATTGACCGAGTATATCTGACATATGTTCACTACGGAAAGTTCAAAGGGAAACCTACTTATCCAGATGCAATTAATCCTTACTTGCAAATCACACAGCTTTCATCTATGATCATTCTTGTTACAACCATTCCCATTCATGTGGGGGATTGTTGGACTTTAAAGCATTGGGCTTCAAAGACTTTAAGCATTGGGCTTTAAAGTCTAAGAGTATGAATTGGAAATGGTGGGAAATAAAATGGAGGGAAATGAAAATTTGAATGAAGTGAGCTTTTGTCTTGAACTTTGTCCCTCATTGGTGAGGGACAACTACATTTGTGTGTATATATATAGAGTCACTTCTTAAAGCTCTTAAAAGGAGTTGAAGAGAATGAACCCTCGCGCCGTCGTCGTTGCTCGCTTGGCTCGGCTTCGGCTTTGGCTTTGGCTTTGCCTTTGGATTTGGATTTGGATTTGTCAAATGATCGATCGATAAGATTATTTTTGGACAAAATTTATTTAATTAATTATTTAATAATTAATTAAATGTCAGTTAGTTAGCCGCTGTCCGGGCGTGACCGCGGTAGGACCGCGTCAGAACACTGCTGCAGATTCAGAAGGCCACTCTGGCCGCGGTCCTGGCGTAACCGCGGTAGGACCGCGGCAGGACGCGCAAACTTCTGAACAGACACTTTTTCCAGAACAAACATCACACCTCTTCCAATAATTGCCTATAAATTCTGAGGCATGGCTTCGTTTTTAAAACACTGAAAAAATTATAAAACTTCCTTCTTTGTGAAAATAGTGCATTATAATTCGCAGTCTCTCTCTCTCAAATTTGTAAGTGTGATTTTGCTCCATTTTTTGAGTTCGTTGGTATCCTGCAGTTTGTATTGCCACTGTTGCAGGAAGGTTTATTCCGTTTCATCCTGGGAGGATTTAATCCATTACTTTGGCAACGTGTGAGGGGGTTAAAATTCATTAAGGACGCACAAGCAAATTGTGGACTCGGAATATTTCTTATTCTTTACTGTTTTCCAGTTTCTTTTATTCTTCTAACAGTTTTTTTTGATTTTGTGTTTTAACACAGTAGCAGATTACAATTGTCACGCCCCGATCCTAGGCATCGACGTAAAACGACACTCGGTGCCTGACTACATGTGACCGAGCGAAACAACTGGCTGGTTGAATCAACATGTGATATCATAACATAATGGATGCAGAAGATAAACTAACACATGCTGATATACTGAAAATCTAAATGATATAAATCAAAGTGCGGAAATACTAATACAATTCTGAAACATATTTGTAGCCAACATAGCTTAATATGAAAATCCTGCAACTCTGTCTAATTGTTACTCTAGTCTAAGAAGCCTCTAATGAAATACTGAAAACACTGACTGTCTGAAAACACCGAAGACTGTAAGGTAATGATAATGCCCCGAAAGAACTGGGGATCACCAAATAGCTGGTACGAGAATCCTAGCGCTCTGAATCATCAACCTGTAAATCAATACGTGCATCGTGAGATGCAGGCCCCGAGGCAAAAGGGACGTCAGTACATTTGAATTGCACTGGTATGTAAAGCAACTGAAAGAAAGAATTATAAATGCTGAAACTGAAACTAAGCTGATAACTGGGAATTGATAATTGGTATGAAATGATAACTATTGAAAAGAAACTGAAACGATAGCTGATAACTGATAACTAAAATGATAAGTGATAACTGATAACTGAAATGATAATTGATAACTGAAATGATAACTGATAACTGATAACTGAACTGATAACTGATAACTGATAACTGAACTGAACAAAGGATGTAAGAATATGAATACTCCCTCTTCAGAATGATGAACAACCTGTTTATCTGAATAAGCTACGGCCTCGGGCCCAATATAAATGTGCACAAGCTACGGCCTCAGGCCCAAGTATACATATACATAACTACGGCCTCAGGCCTAAACATGCATAAAGCATAAACTACGGCCTCAGGCCCAAACATGCATAAAGCATAAACTACGGCCTTAGGCCCAAATACACCCCAACACCCTTAACCAATAATCAACAATCAACACCCCAAACCTATAATCGTTCATGCTTTTCTATCAAACCCATCAACTCATATCTCATGAACTGGGGTTTATAATCATTAATTCAATGATAGAATCAATTAGGAGGGCGAAGATATTACCTTTTTGACGTTCAATCTTCTTGAATTCGAGTTCTAGGGTTCCTTCTCTCAACAATGATGCCCCAATCGAATATCTAATGATTTGGAGGGTTTACCCATGTTAATAAGTTGTTGGGAAGTTGAAATTAATTTAGAATCACCATTAGAACTTACCATGGATGGTGGAGGGACCCTTAAGGAGTTTGGTTTTTGAGAGCTTTCCTTTCTAGAGTAAGTTTTTATGTTTTGGGGCTGTGGGGAACGAAATAGAGCTAAAAAACGACTTCCCAAGTCGGCCACCGTGTCCCAGTAAGCCTGACCGTGGTCCCGACCACGGTAAATAGCTGGAACATTGCCTCACGACCGCGGTCGCGGTCAAACGCGGCCGAACGCGGTGATTATACACTATTTTGTAAAATGGGCATAACCTTTTGCACAGAGCTCCGTTTGGGCTCCACAATATATATTTGGAAATCTATTTCAAAGGCCTACATCTTTCATGCTTTATGTTTTCCAAATAACTTGCCCATTCTCACTAAACCCTGCTGGAAGACAGAACTTCTGCAAACTTAGTCGATTTTGTCGAATCTTATGCACCTCACTCTCCGTCTTGATTCTAAAACAACTATTTTTACCCATACTCATCCCTCTAGGACTTCATATGTCTAAAATATCAAATTAATACCCATTTAATATGTCCACACCTAGTCCGAATGTACGGGATGTTACATTATGTCCCCCTTGGGATCATTCGTCCTCGAATGATTGTCCTGACTGTAACTTCCGCTAACTCCGAACCTTAAACGGTTCTGGTGGAAACATGAGCTTTGATTAACAATTGCATACTAAACATAATGAATACATGATTACTGAACTGTTGAGATACTGAACTGAATGATTACTGAATTGACTGAATATTGGTCTGCCATGGATACGTGAATACTGAACTAACATGGATATCTAAATATTGAACTGGCATGAATAATTGAGTATTGAACTAACATCAATATCTGAGTACTAAGTTGGCATGAATATCTAAGTATTGGACTGATATGAGTAGCTGAGTATTGAACTGACATGAGTATCTGAGTACTGAACTGACATGAGTATCTGAGTACTGGAAACTTGAATGTTATAACATGACACGTGAAATACTGGCTGTACCACCACTAATTATGGTGGCAACTCTAACTCATAAGCTAATTGACCGATCCTTCGCAAGAATCTATATGGCCCAATAAAGCAGGGACTATGCTTCCGCTTCTTCCCAATCTCATAACGCTTTTCATAAGCGAAACTTTAGAAACACCCAATCATCAACTTGAAACTCTAGTTCTCTATGCCGCACGCTCGAATAGGACTTTTGGCGGCTCTGAGTTTTCTTCAAACGCTCTTGAATCAACTTAACTTTCTCTATAGTCTGATAGACCAAATCGGGTCCTAACAACTCCACTTCTCCAACTTCGAACCAACCAATTGGTGATCTACACCTCTTCCCATATCTCGCACGGTGCCATTCTGATAGTAGAACGGTAGGTGTTATTATTAGCAACTCAATAAGAGGCATGTGATCATCCCAATTACTTTTAACATCAAGGACATATCCTCAAGTGTCTGAATAATGTGCTCTGCCTGGCCATCTTTCTGAGGATGAAAAACTTGTGCCTAATCCTTTATGAAGGACTTCTAAAGTTCATTGTAAACTGAGAACCATGACATACAATAATGGACAACGGGGTCCCATAACTCTGACGATTTCTTGGATATACAACTTGGCATAATCCTCTACTGAATCTGTAGTCTTTACTGGCAAGAAGTGTGCTGACTTGGTAAGTCAATTTACATTCATCCAATCAAATCATGCTTTTAAAATGAGTAAGATAATTGATAATAGGTGAATTTCACTATAATCACACCTTAAATAATCACCTTCTTGTGTAGTTTTAATGTTAAAAGTAATGACAAAATGCTCTTATTAGTGTCTTTCATGATTTGTAGGTGATATATGTATAAAGACGGCTAAGGAGCAGTTTTGGAGTCAAAAGTGATGAAAAAGAGGACAACTGTGAAATTTCCTAAGTGACCCGTGCAAAAAACAGGCCGAAGATTCAGAGAATTGGATCCACCGCGGTTTCACCGCGACCGCGGCAGAACCGCGGTGGGAAGCAGCTGCAGAAGTTCAGAGATTCCGCGAGGGTGTTTGGCCGCGGTTCTACCGCGACCGCGGCAGAACCGCGGCAGGCGCAGTAAACTTCAGGGACCAAAGTGTCAATTACGGGATTTTTAGACCTAAACCCTATTTAAAATATTAGACTTCGCCCAAGAGAGGCATGTATTGATTTTTTAGGTTTCTTAGCAAGGAAAAAGATTGTGAGAAAATACTCTAAACATCTTTCTTCTTTTCTTTTGATTTTATGATGAATTCAATCTTAGTTTATTTTCCCATAGCCATGAGTAGCTAAATTCCTTGTCTAAGGCGTTGATGGAACCTATTGGGTGATGAACTTCTTGTTTATGTGAATACAGATTGCTAGTTTAATCTTTATTTGTTCAACTTCGTGTTCGTTGTAGTTAATTGACAGGATCCTCAATTAGCTGTGCCTATTTAGTGTGCATAACTTGGAAAAGAGTGCATATTTAGGGTATTGTTGAACAACACCACTCCTAAATTATTAGAGGAATCTATAATTGCGGGTTTAAAGGCGGGATTAGGAATAACGAAGCCTTGGGTGCAATCTAAATTGAATTGTGCTAAATAAAGCAAGCTAGTGTATCTCGGGAGAGTGCAATAGTAGATTACTGTGATTACTCGGGAGAGATTTGCGGCAAGATTAGCGTTCATGATTGATAGAGATGTGTGGGTAAATTTGTATGAGCATAAACATAAGGGATTCCATCAATAGGGGAAATCATTGCCTTAGCTTTTTCTCATAATTGTTTACAACCCTTATTTTTTTAGTTACAGCCATTTAGTTACTTGCAAGCTAGTTGTTAAAGAACACTCAACTGAGATTTGAATATTTGGGAAGCTGGTTCTGAAGAATTAGTGGGTCTGAAGATAGCGGTTGATAGGTTAACTCTCTGTGGATTCGACCCTGGGCGTAATACTCGGGTTATATTTGCAACGTCCGCAGAGTCCTTTTTATAAGGCATAGTTGGGCGTGATCAAATTTTGGCGCCGTTGCCGGGGAGTTAACGGAATTATCAATTGCCATTGACAGAAATACAAAGATTCTTGTTGTAGTCAGTTTTCTCTCTACCAACTTTTTCATTGAAAATTTGACGGTTGTTGATCTGGGTGCACAGGTGCATGCCTAGAAATTCTACGAGGACTGGAGAACTGCTTGAAGGACTCTCGGACCCCGAGAAGACATTCCGGGCATTGAATCGTGCAAACAAAAGACTTCAACAATCACAACAAATACACCAACTCGAAATTGACATGGGCGACATAAACGACCCCAACGGGAACGTCAGGAATGAGCAATTGGCACCTCCTGTGCCTGAGGGTGCACTTTATGACTGGGCACAACCCACAGCTGACAATCTGGCCACTGCCATTGTTGTGCCCGCAATACAAGCTGAATCGTTCCAGATCACAAATAACATGCTACACTTGTTGCAGAACAAGGGACTCTTTTCTGGGACACAAACAAAAGATCCTCAGCAACACTTAAAGAACTTCCTGTCTATATGCAAAACTCAAAGGCAACCGAACGTGACTCCGGAAGCAATCAGGCTATTATTGTTCCCATTCTCGGTGACAGGAGCTGCTCAGGTTTGGCTAAACTCGCT
>NC_031995.1:93637332-93667165 GCF_001879085.1 Nicotiana attenuata | reverse complement strand
TAATAGGATCCAAGGTAATCGTATACTCTGACCATGCAGCTCTTAGATACTTAATAGAAAAGAAGGACTCTAAGCCACGCCTGATTCGTTGGGTGTTGCTACTGCAAGAGTTCGATCTTGAAATTCGTGACCGTAAGGGCACTGAAAATCAAGTTGCTGATCACCTATCACGACTTGAAGGAGCTGAAAATGTAGTAGAAGTGGAGGAAATTCTGGAAACCTTTCCAGATGAGCAGCTGCTCGTTACCACTCATCAGGAAGTGCCTTGGTATGCAGACTATGCTAATTACCTGGCCAGTGGTATTGTTCCTCACGACCTGTCATCGGTCCAGAGGAAGAGATTCTTTCGCGAAAGCCAATGGTATTACTGGGATGAGCCCAACTTGTTTAGAATATGCCTTGATAACATGATCCGGAGATGCGTCCCCGAGATCGAACAATTTTCTGTCTTGCAGGCTTGTCACGCTTCAGCGTATGGCGGTCACTTTGGAGGCATCAGGACGGCAGCTAAGGTGCTAGAGGCCGGATTTTTCTGGCCAACGGTATTTAAAGATGCTCACTTATGGGTCAAGAGCTGTAATGAATGTCAACGCACCGGGAACATTTCCCGGCATCACGAGATGCCCATGAACCCAGTTCAAGAAGTGGAAGTGTTTGATGTTTGGGGGATAGATTTCATGGGTCCCTTCGTCAGCTCCTATGGCAATAAATACATTCTTGTGGTTGTAGATTACGTGTCCAAGTGGGTGGAAGCTGCCGCATTACCCACCAATGATGCTAAGGTGGTAGTCGGGTTTCTAAAGAAGAACATATTCACCCGCTTTGGGACACCGCGTGCAATTATTAGCGATGGAGGAACTCATTTCTACAACCGGGCCTTCGAGAAGTTGTTGGCTAAATATGATGTGCGCCACAAGGTGGCTACTCCGTACCACCCACAGACCAGTGGACAGGTTGAGGTGTCCAACAGAGAGATCAAGAGCGTATTGACAAAAACTGTAAATGCTACAAGAACTGACTGGTCAAGAAAGCTGGATGATGCGCTATGGGCTTACAGGACAGCATTCAAGACACCAATTGGTATGTCACCATATAAGTTGGTGTTTGGGAAGGCCTGTCACCTACCTGTAGAACTGTAACATAAAGCGTGGTGGGCACTGAAACAGCTAAATTTAGACTTGGAAGCTGCGGGCACGTCGAGAGTCACGGAATTACATGAGCTAGAGGAGTTCCGGTATCTTGCTTTTGAGAGCACAAGGCTATATAAAGAGAGAATGAAAAGGCTTCACGATCAGAACATCATTGAACGAAATTTCAAACCTGGGGACAGGGTACTGCTTTACAACTCAAGACTGCGGTTATTCCCAAGTAAGCTAAAGTCAAGGTGGTCTGGACCATTTCGTGTGGTTGAAGTGTTTCCTTCCGGAGCTGTGGAAGTTTCTACTGAAGATGACTCTCGTACATTTAGAGTCAATGGTCAGCGGTTGAAATTGTATGTGGGCATGAACGAGCCTAAGGAGATGACCGAGCTGCATTTGAATGAACCCCAGAGGTCGAGCGAACCTTAATTTCGCTCACATGAGTCGTGCCGTGACGTTAAATCAGGCGCTACATGGGAGGCAACCCATGACATTGTTGTAATTGTAACCTTTGTAATCTAAAAAAAAAAAAAAACTGGGCGTTAGAATCGGAGAGGGGCTTCGACCGCGGTTCCACCGCGATCGCGGTGAAACCGCGGTCAAAGTTTCACCGCGATCAAAGGGCCTCGTGGAAACTCTTTGCCGCGGTTCTACCGCGACCGCGACAGAACCGCGGCAGATGCAGTAGCGGCCAGGTAAGTACGTTTTCTTTTATTTTGTTTGGTGGTTTGGAGGCCTAAATTTCGATTTTTGTGGTATAGTATGGATTGGGTCATGTGTTGGCCGAAAATTGTGGCACTAAGTTGTATATTTTTTGGGGTGTTTAAGCCAACCTAGGTTTGAGATGTTGTAGTTGATGGTTGTTGTTGTGTAGTTGATTGTTGGTATGGTGATAGTTGTTGTAGAGTGGTTTTTGTTGGTATGGTGATGTTTGTTGTAGAGTGGTATCTGTTATATGGTGGTGTTGTATGTCATGGGTACCAATGAATGGAAAAAGTGTGGGGTGTATTATGTCGGAAGTGGTACGAAGAATATGGAGCTGTTGTAGGGTTTGTTATGAGTGAAGTCAGGAGCTATATTTGGTGTCATTGGGTGGTGAAGTCTGAGTAACCACCTTATTGGCACTAGCTAGGGCATATGTTGATGGTTTGTTTGATTATTTGCAGGTCCAATGGCTCCCAAAAGGCACAGGCGCTCTGGAGGCACATCCCAACGACCTGCGTATGATGAGTCCAGATTCCAATCGGAACTGGCAGAGGACGATTTCAACGCCAAGGCTACCAAAACTTTTATCCCTGAAATCCCGATCGATCCGGCAGCCCTCCGAGCCGAAAAAGTGGAGATGTATGAGGAGATACGGAGGCGGGAAATGGAGTTCTTATTTGCTGACCCTGCACCAGTTAACAAGATGCTGGTTCGTGAATTTTATGCCAATTGCCCATTGAACTTGGGTAGGGAGGTGATTGTTCGGGGTATGGTGGTCAGTGCTCAAATTCAAATAATTCACCGGGTGTTGCGGCTGCCTCCGTTCACCAGTGATGTCGATTATTACAATGACAGGCCCGGGGTGACATGGGAGGTCATGATGGATGTACTTTGCACAGGGGGGCAGCCCCTATGGATACATGACAAAATAACCCTCAACTCTAACTCCTTCACTCACCTGGCCAAGTGTTGGTTGACTGTTATCTGTAGCAGGTTCCTGCCTTCTAGCAATACCACGGACGTGAACTTCAATAGGGCACTGTTGACTTGGTGCTTTGTGACAGGGATGGATTTTGATGCGGCACGGGTAATTGGAGACGAAATGGTCTTACGGGGCCCGCTGCTGACAAAGGGATTCTATTTCCCTTCCTTGGTGACCACATTGTGCTTGATGAGAAACACCCCTACCAACCCTGGTGATGGCGATTTGCCTCCCAAAGAAGCTTTCAAAGCTTCTAGCATCAGAGTGGGTTGGGGCACCCGCACTACAATTGAGATTGATGATGAGGAGGATGATCCGGTCCCTGTTGCACCGTCCAGGAGGTCTGTTGACAGTGCCGGGCCCTCTCGGCGCCCCCATTCTGGAGCAGACCTATCACGCTCACAGTCCTCCCGGCCTATGCTGCGCTCCTTGGCGGAAGAGGTCGCGGATCTCTGCACCTTGGTGGATGGTCTACACACACGGATGGACGCCATGTCACAGAGGCAGGCTAGATCTGAGAGCCGGTTTATGGCTTGGCTACGCGCATTGGGGAGGGCCTGCCATGTAGACCCCAGCACCGTCTCCGACTCGGATTGAGTCTCAGGGAAGTCTTCTCACTCTTCTGTTCTTTACTGTATTGATATGACATGGGGACATGCCATGATTTTAAGTGTGGGGTGGGAGACTTGCTCTAACTGTGTATTGAAATGTATATAGCTGTTGTTGTGTGGTAGCAGTAGATGTGGTGTACATATGTGAGTAAGTTATATTAGGAGTAGCTGACTTGGCCCAACGACGGACACTTGTTGACGGGTCTCTTGAGGGTCAAAGTCAGATATATATATATATATAAAAAAAAAAAAAAAAAAACTTGTAGAGGACTCTTCCTGATGACGGACTATGTGGACAGTACTCTTGAGGGAAGTAGTCCATGTAGAATTTTTTTTTTTTTTTTTTCTTCTTTTAGGTAGTGTAGTACCTCCCCCTTGGTTTTTCTTTTGACCACGGTTCTTTTCCAAGGGTTTTTCTTGAACCGGGTTAGGTAGATTTTTCTTTTATAGTTTTAGGATTAAATGGGTGAAGGTCAGAATGTAACCCCAAATGTGCACACTTGCAAAGAAAACGAACTAAGGGTGTAAGGTCTAAGCTTGTTTGTGGACTCATAATATATGCCTTAATTTTGCACATCTTGTCTGGCTTGAACACTCGTATGATTGTGTTGATGAACTGATTCGGAATGAGTTACATGCTAAGTGTGTGTGAGTTGTTACTTGCATCCTATGCTTGCATATGATACCTAGAACTTGCCCTGTGTGTTTGCAAAGCGAAATAGAAGTCGTTTGGTTTTAGAGATGATTGAGGCATTTCTTTGTGCAACCCTTTATACTTGAGAATCCACCTGTGAATATTACCATAGTTAACCCCTTTGAGCCTGAAGCCTATTCTTTGATAACCCTATAATGATCTAAATCGCTGTGTTTGAATAAGCTAATTGTTGAACCGTTACCTCCTAGAAGCACTTGAATCACTAAAGAATATACAAAAGTCAAAAAGTGTGGGGTGGGAGAGAGTTAGTGAAAAAAGGGGGATCAAGAATGAAGGTTCTGGTTGGTGAACTGGCAGTGTACAATCGATATGAAAAAAAAAAGCCAGTTGTACCTAAAGAAAAGTGGGGGTCACAAGTGAAACAAAATGTGGAATAATGATTGGGTTGAACATGAAGGTGAAATAAAAGGAAGTGTGTATTAAAAGTGCTTAGGGAGGCTAGTCACTATATCCAAATATATCCTACCCGTCCCTTAGCCTACATTACAACCTATAAAGACCTCTTGATCTTTGACTGAATGGCTCGATTAGTGGAGTATTACACTAGGGGCAAGCTTATGGTGTGTCTGTGTGGCATGTGAATGCTCTTTGCTGAGAGTGAGTGAATTCTTTCTATATATGGTTCCTTATTGTTGAATTTTATGTGTGTGGAACTTCTCTCAGATTTTGTTTATGTGAGGGCATGTGACTCAGGAAGAAAAAGTGAGTCTTCACTTCTGTTAGAGTAATTAGAGTGAGCACAAGTGTGTCTTGGTATGAGAGTCTGCATTTGAGATATGATTGTGCACTGCTTGGGTCGATCATTGATAATAGCAGGTGTGACATAAATTGGGGCAATGCATTGAGCAGTTAGGCCTAGAAGTGTGGTTTAGTTGCTCGAGGACGAGCAAAGATTTAAGTGTGGGGTGTTGATAATAGGTGAATTTGACTATAATCACACCTTAAATAATCACCTTCTTGTGTAGTTTTAATGTTAAAAGTGATGACAAAATGCTCTTATTAGTGCCTTTCATGATTTGTAGGTGATATATGTATAAAGACGGCTAAGGAGCAGTTTTGGAGTCAAAAGTGATGAAAAAGAGGCCAACTGTGAAATTTCCTAAGTGACCCGTGCAAAAAACAGGCCAAAGATTAAGAGAATTGGATCCACCGCGGTTTCACCGCGACCGCGGCAGAACCGCGGTGGGAAGCAGCTGCAGAAGTTCAGAGATTCCGCGAGGGTGTTTGGCCGCGGTTCTACCGCGACCGCGGCAGAACCGCGGCAGGCGCAGTAAACTTCAGGGACCAAAGTGTCAATTACGGGATTTTTAGACCTAAACCCTATTTAAAACATTAGACTTCGCCCAAGAGAGGCATGTATTGATTTTTTAGGTTTCTTAGCAAGGAAAAAGATTGTGAGAAAATACTCTAAACATCTTTCTTCTTTTCTTTTGATTTTATGATGAATTCAATCTTAGTTTATTTTCCCATAGCCATGAGTAGCTAAATTTCTTGTCTAAGGCGTTGATGGAACCTATTGGGTGATGAACTTCTTGTTTATGTGAATACAAATTGCTAGTTTAATCTTTATTTGTTCAACTTCGTGTTCGTTGTAGTTAATTGACAGGATCCTCAATTAGCTGTGCCTATTTAGTGTGCATAACTTGGAAAAGAGTGCATATTTAGGGTATTGTTGAACAACACCACTCCTAAATTATTAGAGGAATCTATAATTGCGGGTTTAAAGGCGGGATTAGGAATAACGAAGCCTTGGGTGCAATCTAAATTGAATTGTGCTAAATAAAGCAAGCTAGTGTATCTCGGGAGAGTGCAATAGTAGATTACTGTGATTACTCGGGAGAGATTTGCGGCAAGATTAGCGTTCATGATTGATAGAGATGTGTGGGTAAATTTGTATGAGCATAAACAGAAGGGATTCCATCAATAAGGGAAATCATTGCCTTATCTTTTTCTCATAATTGTTTACAACCCTTATTTTTTTACTTAGTTACAGCCATTTAGTTATTTGCAAGCTAGTTATTAAAGAACACTCAACTGAGATTTGAATATTTGGGAAGCTGGTTCTGAAGACTTAGTGGGTCTGAAGATAGCGGTTGATAGGTTAACTCTCTGTGGATTCGACCCTGGGCGTAATACTCGGGTTATATTTGCAACGTCCGCAGAGTCCTTTTTATAAGGCATAGTTGGGCGTGATCAATAATCCTGTTATAAATTCCATATTTACCATCTTCACTCAAAATATGTGTATTCTGTGATAAAACACTAGGCTTTCTGCTGCCCGACTTTTACTTGCTAACAATTCGGACAATTTGGCCACAAAGTCTGTGACGTTCTTTTTCTGTCGTTCAACCAATAAATCCCCTTGGTCATGATGCATATTTGGGAAACCTGGATGTAAAGAATACCTGGAATTATGGGCTTCTAACATGATCTTCCCTCTTTAAGTCCATCTATGTCTGGAACACACAATCTGTCTTGGTACCTCAAAGTACTATCATTTCCCCCTTGTCAAAAGCCATCGTCTTATACTTGTGAATTTCCTCTCTCAACTGCAACACGTAGGATCATCAAACTATTTCTCCTTCACTTCGCCTACTAAGGGGGAACAAGGCATATTCTAGACAACAACTCTACTATCTTTGGAGTACGCAAATTGAACTCCTAGATAGGCTAAGCGGTGAACTTCTTTCACCAGAGTTGTCTTATCTACCTCAATCATGAGTTATACTTCCTACACTTGATTATCTTCTTAAGCACTTCCTGAAAATACTTATAGAATTGTTGTGAGCTAAGTCTTTGACCAGTACTCCGAAGACTAGAGTCTCGTGCAATGACTACCCTCGTGACACATAAATAGGCATGATCTTACAGCTTTTCTGTGATCACTTTATCATCAATAACTAAGCTCGGTGATCATTCTAATCACTTTGTGTTTCTTACACATGCTAGACATAATCCCTGTGGTAATTACACAATTTTCCCTCATTACCGAACTGATTCTCTTTTTCATATTTCATGCTGACTATTAGAGTTTCATATCCCTATCTCGACTTACTGATGTTTTTCACATCACCTCATAGACCAAAGGTCTTATACTTGGGGATTCTTCCCTTTTTTTGTTGGGATCCAAATAACTTTCCTTATTTTCTGCAATTCTTTGCACTCTACGTCAATGACGACTCATCTTCCAACTTACTTCTGAGAAATCTTTCTTACTAGGAAAAACTAAATTATTCACTTAACGGAAAGCTAATGTATTCACAACTATCATACACAATCTTAATAATTTAACTCTACTCACACTGTCAATCCTGGAGAAACCACATTACGATGACTCTTAAAGGTTATTCTTCTGTTGTTTGCTCTCTTACTGCCTAGCTGATTTTTTTTCCCACTGTCACTGAACTTCTGCTTTAACTTAAACTCTTTGGGTTCTAACACGTGTTTGGTATTTCAGACTGTCATCCACTCACTAGAGTTAACCTGGCTAAATAAATCAAATTGTACCTCTACTAGCTCTGCTGAAAGTGCTAATTCACTGTATCAACTCAAAACTTACTTACTATTCTTTTAGTAACCACCTGCTACCATCATGTTTTCTTGCTCTTCTTTGAATAACTAAAGTGAAGCATAAGGTTATTTTAACTTCCCTCACCATCCGGCCCCGTTCTACGGTCGCATACTATCCCTTTTTTTCCTTCTAAACTATGTGCGTGGATCACATTTAGGGAATTCATCTGCCTTAAATGAAATTGGAATATCTAACCCCAAACTTTCTATACAATACTAAATCATATCATACTATAAACATCCCGGGTAAATCAATTAGTCACATAACCTAAGGGGGAACTGCCATATCTTTTATCTTACATCAATAGCTGCTTCTTATAGTAACTTACTAACGTGGTACTTCTAGTTCTGATTTGAATAAATATGAACAACTTAAAATCGTTCCCTGAAATTCACTATTGGCTGCTCTTGGTTCTCATTGCATACATCATATCTTCTCGTCATTTGCATGAGTTCTACGAAAAATACTTCTCTAATAATAACAATCGTTTTTTGGCTCCTAGGTATTTTACCCTTAGGCTCTTTTCTGTCCAAACTATAGTGACCAATGTTAGGGTCTGACATCTGAACTATCATCATCCAACTTGTGGCTCCAATTTCCAAAAATTAAATGAAGTTGTTCTAGGAGGTAAAACACATACGAATACACTACCATGTACAAACTTATCCTTCAAAGTATACCATCATTTGATAAATCACTTCCTGCGCCCTCTGGTGAGTCTTGGTCTTAATTCGGACCTAAAATGCAAAGATTTCGCTATGACCACTGTTACTTACATTTTCTTTGAGAACCCACATCACTATATACTCACAAGTCACCAGAAATTTTGATACACTGAAAATTGGATGTTTGGTAAACATATAATTGAATACTGGCGTACTGAATAACCATAAACTTGCTAACTGAAAGACTGTATAACTGGTAACTGAGGTAAACTGATAACCATAAGAAATGATAATTGCTTTTGTACTTTCTAATAAGGTTATGCTCTAATCTGTACTTCTATCCGTGGCATCCCACTTTTAACATCCTCTCAAGTCTCATATTTACCAACCAGTACTCCATAATTATACCCCAAAGGGGGAATTATCCTCTCTAGGACCTTAGGTTTCTCCTGGGCGTCGCTCGGGCATCCAATACGTTTGAAATTCGAAAGGAAGAGAAGGCTAACTATTGCTCTAAGCTTCATGGCATGATCTAGAGTAGAAAGAAATGAGACAATTCTAGATGTCTTGGTAGTTAACCGTTTATATGAGTGGCCGGCACACACATATAAAGGAAAATTCACTAGACACGGCTTCATAGACTCCCTAGGACTCTTCAACCTAGTGCTCTGATACCAAGCTTTGTCACGCCCCGAACCTAGGCCTATACGTAACACGACACTCGGTGCCTAACTACAAGTGACCGAGCGAACCAACTGGCTGATACTGACGGGTATACTAGGAGAAGAACTTTTTCTTTTCATTTTCTAGAGGCAGCATGAACACCAACACACCAAGAATTAGCACCGAATCAAAATTAATAAACTCTTTCTTTTAACATTGATGTTTGAACTTGCGTACACCTAAATTAATGTTCCTTGGAATACTTGCTACCTCCGTTTAGTAAAGGTACCGAATAACTCCGTACCACCAGAGCGAAACAATTGAAATGAAATAAGTTATCATTTGTTTTTTGGTTGCCCAAATTAGTGAGATTTGGACATTCTTTGACATTAAACTACACCTTCTGTGGCTATTCTTTTACTCTTCTAACTGCCTGTAGAAATTTCATACTTAGAGACTTTTTGATTTGCTTGCACAATTGAGCAGCTTATGATTAGCTGGTAGTAAAGACCCAAGGTTTCATCAAGTAAATATGAAGTTATTGTCACGCCCCGAACCTAGGCATAGACGTAAAACGGCACTCGATGCCTGACTACATGTGACCGAGCGAACCAACTGGCTGGCTGAATCAACATGTGATATCATAACATAATGGATGCGGAAGATAAACTAACACATGCTGATATACTAAAAGTCTAAATGATATAAATCAAAGTGCGGAAATACTAATACAATTCTGAAACATATTTGTAGCCAACATAGCTTAATATGAAAAGCTTGCGACTCTGTCTAAATGTTACTCTAGTCTATGAAACCTCTAATGAAATACTGAAAACACTGACTATCTAAAAATACCGAAGACTGTAAGGTAATGATAATGCCCCGAAAGAACTGGGGATCACCAAATAGTTGGTATGAGAATCCTAGCGCTCTGAATCATCAACCTGTAAATCATTACCTGCATCGTGAGATGCAGGCCCCGGGGCAAAAGGGATGTCAGTACATTTGAATTGCACTGGTATGTAAAGCAATTGAAAGAAAGAATTATAAATGCTGAAACTGAAACTAAGCTGATAACTGGGAATTGATAATTGGTACTGAAATGATAACTATTGAAACAGAAACTGAAATGATAGCTGCTAACTGATAACTAAAATGATAAGTGATAACTGATAACTGAAATGATAATTGATAACTGATAACTGATAACTGAAATGATAACAGATAACTGAACTGAACAAAGGAAGTAAGGATATGAATACTCCCTCTTCTGAATGATGAACAACCTGTTTATCTGAATAAGCTACGGCCTCAGGCCCAATATAAATGTGCACAAGCTACGGCCTCAGGCCCAAGTATATGTATACATAACTACGACCTCAGGCCCAAAAATGCATAAAGCATAAACTACGGCCTCAGGCCTAAACATGCATAAAGCATAAACTACGGCCTCAGGCCCAAACATGCATAAAGCATAACTACAGCCTCAGGCCCAAATACAGGTGTTCAACATTCAGGAACTGAGAATCAAACTGCAATACATGATACTGAAATACTGAATCACACTGAGTTACATGATACTGGAATACTGGATCACACTGAGTTACATAATACTGGAATACTGAATAGGACTAGACTGAGACATGTATTCTTGAACTGATTATGAACACTGAAACTTCAACTGTTTATGGCATACTAAGTAATCTATACTAAGACTCGGGGGCATCAAACCCAAGTCTATATTGAATACGCACTGAGCTCACAACGTTCAGAATGAAAGTGGTGAACGAGTTATGAAGCTAGAGAATAGAAGTTATGCAACTATACAAGGAACTAGGCTTAACTATATTTCTGAGGCAATTGGTAACGTCGTAAAAGAAACGTAGTGTAGGGAGAATCATTAAAATTCCCAAACATAGAGAGTTAGCCTCACATACCTTAACTTCCTGCTCTTGAGCGTAATACAATATTCGCCGACTCTTTCAACTTTAATCTATATCAATACAAGTCAAAGGATTCCATACTAGCGATAATACTCATGTTTTGGTTACTTAGGCATCTTATCAACACTTGGTGAAAATAAAGCTTCATAGTCCTTACTAATGGTGTCTCTACACCCAATAACCTATTCTCTTGTTCCTAGATAAATTCTAAAGTCTCAAATGATTATAATCAACATTATTCTTTATCACCCATAAGGTAAACAACACCCTTAACCAATAATCAACAATCAACACCCAAAACCTATAATCGTTCATGCTTTTCTATCAAACTCATCAACTCATATCTCATGAACTAGGGTTTATAATCATTAATTCAATGATAGAATCAATTAGAGGGTGAAGATATTACCTTTTTGACGTTCAATCTTCTTGAATTTGTGTTCTAGGGTTCCGTCTCTCAACAATGATGCCCCAATCGAATATCTAATGATTTGGAGGGTTTACCCATGTTAATAAGATGTTGGGAAGTTGAAATTAACATAGAATCACCATTAGAACTTACCTTGGGTGGTAGAGGGACCCTTAAGGAGTTAGGTTTTGGAGAGCTTTCCTTTCTAGAGCATGTTTTTATGTTTTGTGGCTGTGGGGGACGAAATATGACTAAAAAAAATAACTTCCCAAGTCGGCCACCGCGTCCCAGTAGGCCTGACCGCGGTCCCGACCGCGGTAAATAGCTGGAGCACTGCCTCACGACCGCGGTCGCGGTCAAATGCTGCCGAACGCGGTGATTATGCACTGTTCTGTAAAATGGGCATAACATTTTGCACAGAGCTCCGTTTAGGCTCTACAATATATCGTTGGAAAGCTATTTCAAAGGCCTACAACTTTCATGATTTGAGTTTTCCCAAATTCATTACACATTCTCACTAAACCCTGATAGAAGATGAACCTTCTGCAAACTTAGTCGATTTTGTCGAATCTTATGCACCTCACTCTCCGTTTTGATTCCAAAATAACTATTTTTACCCATACTCATCCTACTAGGACTTCATATGTCTAAAATATCAAATTAATACCCTTTAAATATGTCCACACCTAGTCCGAATGTACGGGATGTTACAGTTATGTTGGACACCAAATGTGATCGGCTTCTTCAGCTGAGTCAAGCCGGACTTCCTATTGGGCTTCGTCTTGGCGTGTGTCAAAGTGGATGATAAACAATGGATGAATTTTCAGAAATCACAATTGTTTAGTAGCAATTAGCATTATATAGCTACCATATACTTCATTCGTTTCAATTTATGTGAGCCTATTTCCTTTTAATCCGTGCCAAAAAAGATGACCCATTTCCCTATTTGAAAACCATTTACCTTTATGCAATGATTTATAGCCACATAAAATATATTTGCCTCATTTTACACCACAAGTTCAAAAGTTTTCTATCTTTTCTTAAATTTCGTGCGCAGTCAAATGAGTTCACATAAATTGAACAGAGGGAGTACTAACTACTCTCTATAGCTACTATTTAGTTGTTACGTAATTGTATTCGCTGTAGTTGTGCTACTGTATTCTTGAATACAGTAGCGAAATTCGCCTAAAAAATAGGAGAGTCTAGTTGTTTAATAACTGAAAGAGGATCAATTAGCGTGTATCACTCCTAATTTAACTCAATAGCAAAGAAGAGAAGAAGTTGGCCGGAGATGACGTTTTTCGGCCAAGCAAAATACTGTATACATTGTATTAAAACTAAAAATGGAGACGAACAAAAATTCGGCCCTCAAATCTTCTCCAGCGAGGCTGTGGTCAGATATACTTCCTAAACCGGGGAAAAAGGAATTTGCTGCTTGCTTCAGCAAAATCTTCAAAAGGGAAAGACTCACTTTTGAATAAATTTTTTTTATATAAGCATAAGCAAAGAAAATTCTTTTCTTTATTTGTATGTTCAATTTATATTGTGGTTGTTTCGGTACTTCTGTCAGCCTTGCACCTCTATTGAGTAATGCCTGAGTCGCAGCATCAAGGTCTGAGCCAAATTGAGCAAGGGTTGTTCGTCTAAGAGGATGAGCCAATAGTGGATGATGAAGCCGACGATGATGACGCCGACGACTTTGGTGATTTGAGGGAGAAGAGAGAGGATTGATACGATTCTGCTGATTTGAGGGAGAAGAGAGAGGATTGAGAATCTTGCTGATAGAGAGAGAGAGTTATAACATAATTGGCGCATTTCATGCCTCAATGGTAGGTATAAAATAAATATCTATTTTGCTATAAAATAAAAAAATAGAAAAAATAACTATAAGTAATAATATTTTGAAATGGTTTTGATTTATAATAAATAGAGCGTAATAGTTGCTATATGAGGTAAAATTTCCTAAACGATACAATTGGCTTCTCGGACTTTTGATTTTGGTCTCTAAAGTGATAAACTCATCATCGATAAGAACATAAATAAATTATGCTTAAAAAACACACTTATGGCTTCATTTTTTATACTAACAATTAAGAACTTTTTGTTCCAAAACCAAATCACAAACTTATGATAAGATATGAATAGTTCTAGTAACAAATATAGTATGAACACCCTTTTACTTTGCAGAGATACAAAGTGTCATTTTAGGATTCTATTTCCTAGTATCATGAGCAAAATAAACTCATACTTTTATACTATTTTAACATCTTCTGGTGTACGACACCACTAGTTTTCTAAGGTAAACTTGCCTCTCTGTTTGGCTCCAAGATATATCAATACTAGTATATCTAAGAATGAAGTTTATCCGAGAAATTTTGATCTTAAGAGAATAAAAAATTAAAACTAGACACATTACCACATTGAAGAACAATGGAAACTTGTATATAAAGTACACTTATTCAAATGAATACTCGAACTAAATGCGTTATGAGGGAATCTCCGAGATATTTGTGAAAAAATTAGTTTCTCAAATCCTGTTTTTGTTCCGTACATGTAATGTTGCATTTTGACTTGCTATAACTTATGCCTCCAACATTTCCAATGTTGATTTGTACAAGGGTTTCTCATTCTCATCTAATGCATTTTCATATATACATTTTTAGAGCAAATTTAGCACGCACGAGCGGAACCAGATAAAAGAAAGTTCAGTTTGAGCAGTTAGGAAGTGCAATTGTCAATTATCAGCATGTGCAATCTTTTGCCCCTGCTTCCCTTGTCTTATATATTCCTTGGTTTTACACCAGATTTATTTTAGTTGGCGCCAGCTACATATGTATCACTTCCTAATTTATCCAATGGTCATTATCATGTGATGATGTTCATACCAATAACAATTAAGCAGTCAATAAAGCCAACATTTCTACATATATTAATTGTGGCAAAAAGATTTATATGAACAACTTTAAGGGGCTAATAAAAAGAATTTCAGAACTACATATACATAGGCTTAAAATGAATTGTTAACAGGTAATTGCAGTCTTGCATTGGTCGGTCAATAAACCAATTACGAGGGCATTGTTGCTAATTAAACAAAGAATGAAAAGGCAAGTAAAAAGGGAATTCCTCCTGAGACAAATTAAATTAAAGCTGATATTAGCTTCCTATGAAGTTGAAGCTTTCGGTTTCAATATTGGTAACGAATGGCAATCATACAAGAATCTTATTAAATTAGGAGTGTCTAACTCAACAGCAATATCACATTATGACAATCAAATACTCTGAGCTGTTTAAGCTGGATGGTTGAGATCTTCATAGTCTTTAATGTACCGCGCGCAAGAATTAAGTCAAAATTTTCTAGATTTTGTAGGCTGGAAATTTTTTCCTATAACCATTTTTTAGTCACAGCAGACTTGTTGTATGCCCAACTCAAACTCCAACATGTTAATGGTTGGGTAAAATTATTTAGAGACCAGAAGATGCTAAAATTATTCGTATGCCAGATACAAATCTAGATTTCTTTCCTTTTTTCACTGTATCAAATTAACCACCTTGGTATAAAATGAAAGGATTAAATAGTACTACTTAATTACAAGTTACTCTTAGTTTCTTTTCATGTTATAATGCCCTCTTTTTTCTTTGACATGTTATCTGCATTGGTAGAAATTTTGCATTTTCTATTTATTATCTATGCCATTGCAAAAGTACGAAATTTTAACATTTTTTTGCTTCTCATTTTATTTCATTTCATCGGTTTACATTCTTTTAGATTACATATGATGAAGCTGTTATAATGTCTTGATTTTTATAATCCCACTCCAATTGGTATTTGTTGTTATTTACTACTCCTATAATAAAGTGTTTTTACGCGCGTTTGTACCTTCATATTCAACTTTCAGCCATTTTTAATCAATATTTTTATTAGAGCCCGTTTGGCTTAGCTGATTTAGAGTAGCTGATAAGCATTAAGTGCTGAAAAATATTTTTAAGTGCTGAAGCTGATTTAAAAAATAAGCAGTTACGTGTTTGGATAAAAGTGCTGAAATTAATAATAAACAGCTAAAGAATTGGGTATACGAAGAGTTTTGTTTTAAAAAGAAGTATTTTAGGGATAAAATAGTAAATATTTTGGTCAAACCTAAAGTGCTTATAAGCTGAAATTTGATAAGTTGGGGGAGAACAACTTATGGCTTTTGGCTTATTTTTGGCTTATAAGCACTTAACTTATAAGCACTTTTGATTTTACCAAACGCGTAAATAAGTCAAAAAGTGCTTATAAGCCAATTTGACCAGCTTATAAGCTTAGCCAAACACTCTCTTAGTCTCCCCATTTCTACATTAGATGCTTTCACCTCATGTAGCTTGTTTATTCTTTTTCTCATTTGATAGCTTTACTTTTCAGGTTATTATACATCTACCCCAATTTTTCTTTTCCCATATTTTTTTTTTCGTTCTTTTTTTCCCTTTTTGAGAAATTTGCCTATTTCCTATCAATCATATTTTCATCTTTTTATCAAAAATAGTAATCGGATGGTAATAAATTTTTAACTAGATATTTCAAATTAACTCATGGTGGAGTCACTTTTCATAAGAACTTTGCCCTCAAAGGGTATTTTTCTGGTGCAAATTCGGATCCGATACCGGGTGAAAACCAAAAAACTAAAAGGCGTAATGGTTTCCTGGCCACTTAAACTTGCATGGCTTTTGAAATCGATACACAAAGTTTCGTCTTTCCCATTTAAACACTCAAACTTGTGAAACCTATAACTAATAAACACATTTGACCGTTGACCCATCCCATGTGGCTTCAGTTGGTCCTAGTCAGCCTGCTGCATGAGTCTCACGACGTTTAGAAGTGTGAGAGCCCCCTTCCCAACGCCCAACGGTAAAAAATGGGGCCTATTTAAGTGGATTTTTATTCCTTCAATGTAAAACATATTATCCCTCTATTATATAGCATTTGAAGCTTCATTCCTTCATATTTCTTATAATTTGAAGCTTTCTTTAATTTTTTTTCTTTTTCCAGACTGTGATAATGAATCAAAGTCCTGTATTTTGTCATTGTGGAGTCGAAGCTCATATTTGCATCACTTGGAAGCCAACAAATCCAGGAAGAAGGTTTTATGGGTGCTCAAACTATGGTCGAGCCAATTCTTGTAATTTTTTTAGGTGGTTTGACCCACCTCTTCGAGATCACTATAAACAGGTGATTTCAGTGCTGTTATCAAGAATTAGAGAGAGAGAGAGAGATCGACTACAGCGTAGGAAGAGGGTGAAGATCATTGTAACTTTAGTTGTTGTAGTAGCACTAATAATTGTAATTTTCTTCTTAGTCTAGTTAGCACTAATCAGTGTCTTCATAGCCCTATGTACAATGATAATGACAGAATGAATGATGTATTTTTTGTGGAATGAAAATCAATTTTGACATAAACAAGCACACATATATAAAAAACCAAGTTCGATCAGCCTTCTTGGTTGACAAAATTAGCACTGAACTAATGCCTAGTAGCAGAAATAGTTTAAACATTGTTCCAAAAGAAAAGTCATAGTTAAATAGACTTAAGTTAACCTACAAATTAAGTTCTGCAACTAACAGACTTAAGTTATCACAAAAACAAACATTCAGTCATCTTCAAGGTTGAGATTGGTTGATGTTTTGCTGAGATTGACTCAAGTTTGGACATGGAGACTGGCTTGACTGAGATGAAGAATGGACTTGATGTTGGCTAAGGCTTGCTTGAGTTTGTCTTCTCCTCAGCTGTTGTTGAAGTTGCCTTTGTGATATATCATTTCTTCCTTGCCACCTTAGTCCAGGTGCACTGTATCCAAGATCGATATTGGTCTGCCCAGTATCCACTACTTTTGTATGAGCAGGTACCCTATCTCTTGATCCACACTGCATAGGAAGCCAAATTAGCACCCAAACTACTAATATATAAATAAAAATTCAAATCCTCAATAATCTTACCCTTTCTATCACTGTTCCTGTATCATAAACAATATACCAAATCCAGTAGTTCTTGGTCTTCCTCGAAGTCCACTACCTTTTGGACTTCCTCTAACACTAGCTATAATATCCTCAGAAGTTCTTGATCTCATACTTCCAGTATCCTGATGTACGATAAAATACTATCTAAAGATCATGGTCCTAATACAGATTAACTAAAGTAAAAAAATGAATACTTATAGATGCACTTGCAACAACTGATGGTTGAGTATTTCTGGTCCTGGCAGTTCCAGAATCACTTGTAGGACCTGAGTGTTGAGTTATTGTTTGAGCAGCCTGTGATGGTTGAGTAGCACCAGCATTACTGGTTCCTGCTGTTCCAGATCCTTGTCCTTTCTGAAATTTCCAAAATACAAAATGAGATATAGAAACAACCAAAGTACAAGACACAATCAGAAACAAATTGAATACATTACCAGGATAGGACACCTCTTCTTGTTATGGCTTACTGTCTTACAATTAGAGCATGTCATTGGTGTCCCTTTCCTTGATCTTACCAAACTTCTTTTTAGGTTCATCTTGAGCTCTTTTTCTATGTTTCTTAGGTCTACCAGGCATCTTGGTAATTACAGGAGGCTCAACAGTTGGATACTGTGTTGATGGCCACATCTCCATGTTGGTTACTGGCTGTATGTAACAACTAAAAGCCTTCAGGTATATTTCTTTCTTGTACCAGTGGGTTACATAATCAGCAGGCTCAAATCTTTTAAAAAATATTACATATATTGCATGGGAGCATGGTATTCCTTTGAGCTGCCATGATCTACATGTGCATGTATTGTTGGAGAAGTCAACAATATGTTTGTAAACCCCACGTTGTATCTCATACCCAGTGTCCCCATTCCATTTAAATTCATGCTTAACAGCATATTGAGATTGTTCCTCTATGTACCCCATTGCCATAGGACATACATCAGAAATCCACCTTGTTGCAAATTCTCTCATGGTAGTCATCCTCTCCATCACCTTCACTCTAATCTCTTTTAACATGGTTATGATAGACTTCTGCCTAGCAGACAAGATCCAACTGTTAAAGGCCTCACACATGTTGTTCTCCACAGAATCACATTTACTCTAATCTTTGAAGAATGCTCTACACCAACATTGTTTTGGGTATCTCAGCAAATCCTCAATGATCTTACTATCACCTAATTCTGCCAGCTCATCTATCTTAGCCTTCAAATATGCTTCAAATGAAGCCCTTGCACAGGCCCAGAACTTCTTCCTTCTTTCCTCTCTTTTCACTTTTGTTTCCAGTTGCTCCATATGTGTCTTGCACACATTCTGTGCTCAGCATTTGGCAACAACTCAAAAACAGATGCAACAAGTCCCTTAAGCAACAAGAAAAATAATTAGAATATCCTAAACATATATGAAGTAGACAAGTAATTAAAGGAAGAGCAGGGGTGAAGTAAATACCTTCTGCATATCAGAAATGATGGTCAGCCCCTCACCTTGGGATTCTGTGAGCTGCAGATCATGCATCAGGCACCTAAAAAACCATGAACTTGTGTGTTTTGTCTCCTTTTCAACCACTGCCCGGGCAACAGGGTACATTTGGTTGTTACCATCTTTACCAATGCATGATAGTAGCTCACCCTTACAGACACCCTTCAGAAAAGCTCCATCAAAGCCAATAACATTTCTACATCCTTCCAACCAACCAACTTTGTAAGTATGTAGACAAATATAGATACCCACAAACACCTCTTTACCAGGTATTGTCTCCTTAGAGGTCTTCACAACAACAGTGCTGCCAGGATTTGTAGACCTCAACAAGTCAGCATAATCATATATTCTAGCAAACTCCTGCTTGTAATCACCAAGATACTGACCCGTGACCTGATGTTTAGCCCTGGCACATATGGATTTTTCCACATACACACCATACTTTATCCTAATCAAATCCTGAAACTTCCTAAGCTTTATGTCAGTTTGGTTGATAATCTTGTTCTTGAAATGTTTAGCTACCCATGTTGTATTAGCCATCTTGTTTCTGGTTGCTCTAAAATACTTATGAACAGTATAGTAGCGCTGACAATGAAATTCCCCGTGTGTCCCTCCAAACTTCCCAAAATATACCATCTACATCTTGTTGAGTTCACACATTTTTCCCTAACCTTATGTTGCTCATTAGGCATCAACTTAATTTGAACTCTTCTTTGTATAGCATAATCTTGCAAAGCAGATCTGAACTGTTTCATATTTTCAAACACCATTTCCAACTGGAAACAAATTTTCTTACAAGAAGGATCAAAGTATACTCTGCTGCTGTATCTTCTTGGTTGAGGGTTATGCACCCCATCTTCTATAACTACTTCATCATCTTTATACATTTCTTCAAAACCAAGGTCTATACCTATAGGTCCAATAGGTATCTCATCAGTATTAACTTCACTAGATCATAATTTACTACTCTTTGCATGCACTTTAGCCTGTCTAACAGCAATAACTTCAGGTTCTAGGTCACTTGTGTCTCTAATAATATCCTCATCAGAACCATATAATGACTCATCTGTATCATCATCATCATCTTCAGAAATAGCCTCATAATCTTTATCCTCACTCTTAGTACTTAGCTCATCACCCTCAGCATCACCCTCAGAATCAGTTGCTAAATGAAAGTTATAGAACTCACCTTCATCTTCACTAGATTCTTCTGTTTCAGAATCACTTTCAGCATCCCTCTCTTTACCCTTCCCATGAGTGTTATCACCCCTATTTATATCATTGTTAGGTGAGTGTGTTGCCCTAGTATTAACATCACTTGTTTGCCCATGTGGCATTTTATTAAAGCCAAAAGGTTGAACATTAGTGGGGTGCACATTTAAACCACCACTACTTAACATTTCATCTAGGTCCAAATCAAGACATGGTGTATTAATTGTGTGACATATATACACATCAATAAAATCCCCATCCTTAAGGTCTTCACAGAAAACTAACACATCAGTATCATATTTCAGAAATCTAAATTCTCCTTTTTGATTAATTTTACATGCATATTTATCTACTGTTAAGTACCCATTGTCCTTAGCCCAATCATGAAAATGAATTATATGTAATTCATCAATGTTAGCTTGAAGAACAACTGGCCAAGTTTGCCCATTTACATACCTCATAAATGGGTCAGCCACTAACCACCCTAGATGATGAAACTGTAATTTCACATAGACAGCCATTGAAACCTATAAAAAAGGGGGGGGGGGGGGACACAAGTCAGATACACTTTAACCCTAAAAAGTCATAAACTTTAACAAAGTGGGAGACAAGAATATTTTGATATTCAAAAAAGTCCTAATTTTTTGACCCTAAATGCCATATCACTCATGAAAAAGACAAACCCCTACAATAAAGTGAATATACGATTGTTTTCCCCAAAATCCTAATATAAAATCCCATAATTTGTGCATGCAGACAAAAACCCTAATTTTTTAACCCTAAATGCCAGATCAGTCATGAAAAAGACAAAACCCCTAAAATAGAGTGAATATTCGAGTGTTTCCCCAAATATAAAATCCCTAATATAAAATCCCAAAATAACAGATGAAAAATTGTGCATGTAGACAAAAATAGATTTCACTATCAAACATTACCCATATTATTTCACACAAAATTAGAAGACAAAACAGAAAACGACATCAAAAGAAACAAACTAACCTTCAGAGCCTATAACGTGACTGAAATCGAAAGCTTAGACCAAACGAAGCTCGATCAGCTTTTGATTAAAAGAGGGGGGGACCCCAATCAGTTGGTTTTGGAGTGATTACGATAATTCTGAAAGGGGATGACTAATTTTCAAGCCATTGCTTTAACCTAGGTTTAAGAGGTGAGGGTTGGTTAGAGAGAGGAAAAGAGACGAAAAGTGGGGAGGGTTTGTCGGTGTACTGATTAAAAGAGGGGGACCCCAATCGGTTGGGGTTTAATTTCGCGCCCTTGACGTGTACCAGTCTCATTGGTCATTTGCTGACTGGATGGACACGTTAGCGAATGTGTAATACACACGCATAGGGTCAACGCTAAAATGTGTTTATTAGTTATAGGTTTCACGAGTTTGAGTGTTTAAATGCGAAAGACGAAAGTTTGTGTATCGGCTCTCAAAAGCCCTACAAATTTAAGTGGTCAGGAAGCCATTTCGCTAAAATAAAATAATAATAATAATTAAAAAAAAGAAGAAGAGAAAATTACCTCTTTATTCCATTCTCTTTCTTTTTGGCCCTTAGTTGCGTTTTTCTCCATTAGATTCTGCGCCTCTCTTGACTTTGCCTCTTGTTGTATTCCATCATCCATTGTACACTATTTTTCCTCCATCCAATCGATCTCCTTACAAACCCTAAAAACCATTTTGCAATTAATCAGCTATGACGCTTGGCTCAGGAGGATCTAGTGTCGTGGGTGAGACATTTTTCCAATTATGCCCTTAATTTTTGCCTCAAATCTGATCATGGGTTGTTCTTTTTTCTCTCTTTATTGCATGTTTTATGTTTATATCTTATGGATATGTACTTATCAATTAATTATTTTCTGGTCTTTTATCTCTGTTCTCTTAAAAATTACAACTTTGCAATCTTCTTTTAATTTTTTATCATGTGAGTTTTTTTTTTTGGCTGAACCCATTTATTGTAGTGAGGTATTAAGATGAAATTTGTCATCAATTGACCTTTATTTCATGTGAGGTATTAGTAAAAGTTAGTCTAAATCCTGTAGGGATAACTCTATTTTGGTGTGTTGGTACATCTTTTTAGTAGTGGAGTGGATATTATAGTTTAGTAAGTATTGTTCAGTAAAATCATCGCCGATTTGTTAAAAAGAGTGCTTATTACAGAAAAATTCCAGTTGGAGTTCGGATTTCCAGATCTTAAAATGTTCAAATTTAGATGAGTATTTGGACAATGCTTGGGGCTGAGAGCACGTTTGGCTTAGCTGATAAACACTTTCGATGTCTGCCAAATGCTTAAATAAGCTAAAAAGAGCTTATAAGCTGACCCAAATACCATCTTATTTATGTGACTGTTAATTTGTCTTACCTAATGACAGTGTTAAAATCTCATCGTAATTAAATGAAAATGAGTTTATACGTGTTCTTCATATCCGAGTATATGAATGTCCCTGTGCTTATCAGCTTATATCATAAACGCATTTTGTCAATGTTTGATCGGTATTAATTGTCAGGCATCTTTTGTTTCCTCCTCCTTTGTAGAAGCATTTAAATTCCCCCTCCCCCGCTATGAGGGAGGGTGAGGATTTTGGACATGGTCTGAGCCAAAGTTAACACACATACAAGATTGAGCCAAAGTTACTGGGTTCGGATAAACCTTAACATATGCTATGCATCATCATAATTTGTTAATTCACAAGCATAGAGGAGGAGAATTTGGGCACGGGGGCACATTTATATCTATATATACAGTGTGCATGCTACATTAAATGGCATATCGAAGTTGCAATGTACTTTTTCTTGTTAAGTCTAAGACCCTAAGGGGCCTCCTAGTTATCGGGATAAGGATATTAATTCTGGTTTAAAATTTGGGATTATAGTTATCTCAGTTTGGTTGTGAGCATTTATTTTTGGTTATTAGTTAGATTTTTATTACCAAAATTGGAGTTATGTACGATACACAGACACTGAATGTTGGACTTCAAGTCCCAACCTTCAGTCTGAGCTTAGAAACTAAAACAGCAAAAAGATCATCTCAATAACAAAACTAATTAGGCTGGGTAGTAGTTTAAGCTCTCCAGCCACTTTGTATAGTGGATTTCCTGAACTATCTGTCTAGCCAGTACCTCAATACTCTGTTTCTTGCTCTGAAACACTCTATTATTTAATACTAGTATAGATTCTAATAATCCTTTCTTATCATCCAAAACAACGAAAAGGGAGCTGCCTACCATATCTAAGATGTTAGATAAAACTTTGTGGTTGTTCTTGGCATGATGGCAGAGTTGCTCCTTTGGTAAACAAGGTCAAGGTTCAAGGTCTGTAAAAAACCTCTTTCCAGAAATGCAAAGAGAAGGCTATGTACAGTATACAGCCACCTTCTCCTTACCTCTACTCAAGCCGTGAGCATTTGAGGCAAAGGGTAAGTCCTTTTATTAAATGAAGAACCCTCATTCAAGCCACTCGCCATATATTCAAAATGTCTACTTTTTCCACTGAAATGAGAGTTGGTGATGGAGCCTAACATTCATTTGCATTTGAAGTGGTACTTTTCTATGAGCTTATTAGGTCATTGGAACTGCTACTGTGATTTGACATACGGTAACTCCTTCAACTATTTGGATCTGGAAATGATAGGAACAGCAGTAATGGTCAATGATCCTAGCACTCACCTTTTGTACTGTCATTAGCCTGTACATCTACTTGGGAGTTGGAAGCATCTGCAATGTTATGGATTCTTGGTTTACTTTTGTAAATCCTTCACTTACCAAAATTTTTAATTCCTTGCAGTCCCTCGGAATTTCAGATTACTTGAGGAACTTGAACGCGGTGAAAAGGGTATTGGAGATGGGACCGTGAGCTATGGGATGGATGATGGAGATGATATCTATATGCGTTCCTGGACTGGCACCATTATCGGTCCTCACAATGTTAGCATTCTTTTCTCTTTCCTAGTTCCGACCATCTCTAAGTTTGGTTTTAACTTTTAACATGGCTTTGTATGTGAGAGTTAATAAGTAAAATAAAATTCTTACTCTATCTTCTATTGTGTTTACTATCACATTACCTTTTTTTCATCATTTTGGTGTATTTTTTTCATGTTTCCAGTCCGTTCATGAAGGTCGCATTTATCAGTTGAAGTTATTCTGCGACAAAGATTATCCAGAGAAGCCACCAAGTGTCCGATTCCATTCTCGAGTTAATATGACGTGTGTCAACCATGAGACAGGAGTGGTGAGCAAATCTAGTATTAATATATTGCTTTGATGCATCACTGTTTTTATCAAGAAAATTTGTGTAACACTGTGTTATCATAATTAAACCTGGAAATGATAATCTGATTTTGCCTTTCCATGGTGGAATTTAGTACTTGCATAGTTATTCATTCTTATGACATTCCATGTAAAAGGGAATCATTGAGGGTAGGAGGCAATTTTTAATGTATCGTGCTCTGGATAAAGATCTTTCTCTATGCAGAGCAGAGATGCTGTGATGCAGAAAAAATTGATCATGAAAAAATTTAGGAAAACTGCAGTTACATTTTTTCCTTTGTAGATTTACTTTTGATGTCCTTGAGTATGTAGACTCCAACTTTACGATCTCCATGTTTTTAGCTGTTCATTCGTAATTGCCTTTAGATGTGGCTGTTATTTACGAAGACTCGAAATTGATTCTTGTTATATTTTCCCAAAAATTAATACCTTGGCTCAGTCATCCTTCTCAATGCATGATTAGCGGCTAACGCGATATTATATTCAAATGATCTTTTCCAGTTTAGACTTTAGAGCTTTCGATCTGGATAACATTCTGGACTTTTGTTCTCTGTGCTAAATGGGGTTTATTTCCACACTTGCATATTGTGTGAATAACATCACAAACATTTCCTACGTGATGCATTGTATACCAACCTAATTTACATTCTTTTGTTCATGTTTGTATTTTCTCCCCTTGACTTATTGCCTAATAAAACTGATGAACCAGTTGACGAGAAGCCACAACACTTGTCTTCTTGATACAGGTGGAACCAAAAAAGTTTGCTTTACTTGCAAATTGGCAGCGAGAGTACACCATGGAAGACATACTGGTTCAGCTGAAAAAGGAAATGGCTGCTCCTCACAATCGCAAGCTAGTTCAGCCCCCCGAAGGCACCTATTTCTAGCACAAGGACAATATATAGGTCCGGTCTACTATGTGCAAAATTGTGTTGCCGTGTCATGACATTGGAAGTTAAAATTTACAGGGGAGTGCCTTTAATGGCTTCTCTTACCTCCAATGGCATCTTGATCACTTCTGCTTTCATCCTTTATGAACTTTGTCACCGTGTGCTGTTTGATTAATGGGATTTAACGTGTGTCAAATATTAAACTAGTAATAGGGTCTTGTGCTGTCTAAATGATTTCTTTGCCTTTTTGTTTCTCCGCCCTTTTTGCTTGGCATTTATAAACAAGTATAATAGTTTATGTTCTTAATGTTGTCTTATCCCCCCTTATTCTTTCTTGCATATGTACTATTTCGTATGCATGGCTACAGCGATAAGCGCGACTGGTCCTTAGCCAGATTATCATTGGATCCCCTTTGATTGCGGAAAGTGGAAGTATCAATCGCATTAGATGAGCTCTTACGTTTTTCACTGCTGATTAATATATGTTGTATTGAGTTTTTTGAGGCTCTTCTCATCCCGAAAATATATACAATCTGCTAATTTGAAAAGAGACACTGTGACGACCCAAAGGTTCATCACCTATTTTCTTAATCATTCTGTGCTTCCGAGGCCTTGAAAACCTCATTTAGGGTCGCCTCGATTTGCGTGCACAGTCCGAGTGCATAGCCGCCGGCTAAATATGAAATTCTGTGAAAAATGCTAAGTTTTCATATTAAAATGAATAAATTTAACTTCGGTCAAAATATTTGGTAAACGGGTCCGGACCCGTGATTTGACGGTCCCGGGGGTCCGTAGGAAAATATGGGACTTGGGCGTATGCCCGGAACCGAATTCCGAGGTCCCAAGCCCGAGAAATGAATTTTTGAGTAAAATTATTTTTTCTGTAATTGCTAAGGAAAAATTGAAATGATATTTGATTAGAACGTGTTAGTATCGGGCCCGTATTTTGGTTCCGGCGCTCGGTACAGGTCTTATATATGATGTAAGATGTTTCTGTAAAGTTTGGTTAAAATCGGACGTCGGTTGAAGTGTTTCGGACTTGAAATCCTAAATGTGGAACTTGATGAAGTTATGGAAAAATGCTTTGAATTTGAGGTTTAATTTGTTGATAATGATGTTATTTAGGCGATTTGATCGCTCGGATAAGTTCATATGATGTTGTTGAGTTAGTTCATGTGTTTGGTTAGGAGCCCCGAGGGCTCGGGTGTGATTCGAATGTGTTTCGGGATGGTTCTAACCTTAGAGAATGTTGCAGAAATGACTGCTGTTGGCTGTCCAGTGATTTCCTCTATGCGATCGCATAAGAGGGGCCGCGATCGCATAGAGCAAACTTCAGGGGTTCACAAATCCTTCTATGCGATCGCATTCTCCTCTCCGCGATCGCGATGTATAAAGCCAGCTTTCATTATTTTCCTTCTATGCGATCGCGTGTTATTGTCCGCGATCGCAGTGCTCAGAAACTCTACTGTATGCGATCGCAACCTTATGTACGCGATCGCAGTGCACAGTAGGCCTTACCCTATGCGATCGCAATCTCCTTCCCGTGATCGCGATGAACAAATTCGGCCAGTTATTTTAATTCTTCAAAACAGAATGCAAACGGGATTTTCATGACACTTCTCAAACTCTTTCTTCTCCAGAGTTCTAGGGCGACCATTGAAGCATCCTTTCATCATTAACTCTTGGGTTAGTAATTTTTAACTCGTTTTCTTCATTTTCCATCAACATCTATTGAATTCCTAGGCCTAAAACATGTAATTTAGGGTAGAATTTGGGGATTTGGGTAGAATTAGGGCTTTTTGATTTTTCTTGATTTAGACCTCGTTTTGAGGTCGAATTTGAAAACAAATTATATATTCGGGCTCGTGGGTGAATGGGGGATTTGATTTTGGTCCGAACCTCGTGTTTTGATCAAGCGAGCCCGGGGTCAATTTTTGAGTCTTTGGGAAAAATGATGGAAAAACTATAATTAGGCATTGGGTTCGTATTGTTTAGCATTTATTGATGTATTGAAGTCATTATTGTATAGATTTGATTGATTTGGAGCCGGGTTCGAGAGGGAAAGCGGTGATTGTTGATTGATTTGGCCGTGGAAGTTTGAGGTAAGTGTTTGGTCTAACCTTAGCTTGAGGGATTAGGAGTTGCGTCCTATTTGCTAATTGTTTCTTGTTGAGTACGATGTATAGGCATGGTGACGAGTATCTATACGTCGGAGTCGAGCATGACCGTGAGTCTTATATTGTGATTTCCATGATTTCGTTGTATTATTCATGCCTTGGTGAAAATTTTTATTTGTTGTGTAAAGTTGTGAAAAGAATTGTGACTTATGAACGTTGAGGAGCGTTGGCTCCAGTTGTATAACGAATTGTTAAAGTATATGTGATAATTGAACCTCTAGAGCAGTGGCTCGAGTGATGAAGTGAATTGTGAAGTAAAAGTGAGAAAGAGAAGAGATCATTATGTTGCCCTTTGCCGGACTATTGTGAGTTGTGGTTCCCTTGTATTGTGTTCTTAGTTGATACTACGGATACTTAGGTTGATGATTCTTTGTGTTAGTTAAGGATTATGGTTATAGCCGAGGTAGTTAGGTGTTGTAACAAGTTTTTGTTAGGACTGAGGTAGATAGGTGTTGTGACAAGTTTGGTTATAGCTATTTCTTTTTCTCTTGCCGGGATAGTGTAGACCTTTTGATCCCTTGTCGGGACTCTTGTTATATTTGTAAATATTATATATGGATCGGGTTGCACGCCGCAACAATATTATATATGGATCGGGTTGCACGCCGCAACAATATTACATATGGATCGGGTTGCACGCCGCAACAATATAATGAAATGGGAGCGGGTGGTACGCCTACCACGAGATATAATTAAATGGGAGCAGTTGGTACGCCTACCACGAGATATAATGAAATGGGAGCGGGTGGTACGCCTACCACAAGATATAATGAAATGGGAGCGGGTGGTACGCCTACCACGAGATATAATAAAATGGTAGCGGGTGGTACGCCTACCACGAGGTATAATGAGATGAGAGCGGGTGGCACGCCTGCCACGAGATACATGAAATGGGATCGGGTTGCACGCGTGCAACGAGATATGTATTGACAGTGAAACCTGCTTTTATTTCCCTTATCCGTGTTAGAGTTAAATTATTGATGTTCTTTATTATTCTCTTGATATTCTGTTTTTACCCGTTATCCCCCGAAGCATGTTTCCCCCATCCTTACTTGCTTATACCTGCTTTACTTTCCGCTGTATTTTATATAACTGCTCAGGTTTATTTGATAGTCTGGTCCTAGCCTCGTCACTACTTCGCCGAGGTTAGGCTAGGCACTTACGAGCACATGGGGTCGGTTGTGCTGATACTACACTCTGTGCTCTTTTGCACGGATCCAGGTTTCGGACAACATCAGTAGTTGGAGGGCTTCCTTCAGTCCACCCAGAGACCCAAGGTAGACGTGCAGGCGTTCGCGGGCCCCCGCGTCTCCCTCTATCTTTATTCCCTGTTTCATTTCTCTTTTGGTTCAGAAACAACCTATTGTATTTTCCTTCGGACTTTGTTTGTAGTGACTCTTAGACAGTCTGTGACACTGTGACAACAGGTTTTGGGTATTGAGGTTTTGAAAGTTGTATTGGACGTAGTATTGAGTTATAAACATTGTTGACTTCCGCTTATTTATTAAATCGCTGTTATTGCATTATCGCCTGATAATTTTAAATGAAAGTAAAATGAAAGTGTATTAGGTAGTCAAGGCCTGGCTTGCCTAGCTCCCACTAGTAGGCGCCATCACGACTTCCAAGAGTAGAAAATCCGGGTCGTGACAAACACCCAATTTAGAAAATCTCAGGTTTCTAAATCATCACCACAAGTACCTGAAAATGGCTGTTAGCGACGTAAAAAATGTTCCCAAGGATTTGATTCTGGTCCCTAAAGGTCAATAATGACTAGAAAGATTTAGTCGCTGCCCGTCGTTATAGGCCCCATTTCTGAAGATCAATGAACGAGGTTGTAGTTGCTGATCTTTTAAAAACGTTTGCTGCCAGTAAAATTATGCTGTTTAAAACACTTTTAGGATCATATTTATGATCCCTAAACATAAATCAATTGGTGCTTACAAATATTGGTTCGAGTACGCAAACATGTTTCTATCCACTATTTCACTTAGCCATGGGGAAAATTGGTGTCACTAAAAGGAGGGGTGGGTAGGGGGCTAGGATGTGGTAAGATTATTGTGTGACATTTTATGTTTTTTTCTTTTACATAGGCAGGGTCTCACCGTGCACAATTTATCTTTTGTACATCATAGAGGTTCCATGATATACTGTGGGAGGTCTAGATATGTAAATGAGTCGCTCAGATATATTGCTTTGTATATTACGAGGCCATGAGCTATTATTTAATTTAGAGATTTTTACATTCCTATACACTATATTTACCCTCCCTACTCAAGTTTTACTATAATGACATATTATATACCCAATTATCATTTATGTACATTTTAAGGGAATTAATGATAATAATTAGTGTTCTAAAATCACTCTAACGTATCTTCCATTCTCCCCACGTTTCTCTCTCCACATCCCTCCCCCCCCCCCCCCCC
>NC_031995.1:93634224-93634949 GCF_001879085.1 Nicotiana attenuata | reverse complement strand
TGACTTTTATAAGAACTTCATCAGTTTCCTTTGGGCCTCAAGCTTAGCCCAGGAAGAATACATAACCCAACAGATTCGTGGGGTCTCACACGATTTGATTTCAGCCCCAAAAATTAACAAATGGGCCTAAAAATTTGCAAGCTCAAAACAGCCCAGATTTTCAGATCAGTGTTGGATTTAATATCACAGCCTAATTACCTTATTTATTTACCTAACAGTGACTTCTTAGTTATTCAAATCAGTCAAATTGATATTGCATACTTAATTCAAGTGAACTACTAATATTAACTACTGACTTAGAATTGTCAACGCTTACATTGAAACAATGAACTCAAGGAAACGCATGCTTCGACATTAATAACTAATCTGCTTATATCAACTACTGCATTACGAAGTTGTTCAAGACGCACGTTCAGCTTAAAATTGAACTCGATGTGGCCATCACATTGATTTCAACTCAATTGCAGGTTTAAACTACTTCTGATTTTTAATTTTAAACAGAAAAATTCTAGACCAAAGCAAGTACTAGCTGTGCTAAGACTACAGCTAAGTAACCACAAATTTAACTGTCCAAATTAGTCCAATTAAGTGCATACCAAACCTGAATTATATCAGACACATTCACACTAACTAACATATTTCTAACTGTTAATATACACAGTTCAAATGAACACGTAGTGTGACGCAGAAAACGTGAACATGCTCATTTCTTTTCTATTTTCAAC
>NC_031995.1:93623102-93634124 GCF_001879085.1 Nicotiana attenuata | reverse complement strand
ATCGGAACGGGATTTATTATTAATATTCAGAGTCGCCACTTGGGAGAGTAATGGTGTCCCAAGTCACCGATTGAATCCCGAACCGAGGAAATTATGACTCTGTTAACAGTCCGCGAACCAGAAATCCGGATAAGGAGTTCTGTTAATCCGGGAGAAGGTGTTAAGCACTCCCAGGTTCCGTGGTTCCAGCACGGTCGCTCAACTGTTGTATTTGATTTTATCTGATTTTTAAAACATGTTCTAACCTATGTGCTTTAATAATAAACCGCTTTTATTTTTATTTTTTTAAGAATTGCAACGTCGTGAAAATGCGCCTCGAACCACGTCGCACCAGTGCACCCGTGATTGTTAACACATTTCGACTTCGTTGAGATTTGGATTTGGGTCACATAAATGTGCACCCACTTTTAGGAAGGTAAAATTATTTAAAATCGCGTGCCTAAAGAGACTATCGCGTTATTGTCTTTGGGGAAGGCCGTGAAATTCGCTAAACGGCCCATCCCGAAGTCTAAGTATTTTAGTATAAACATTTGTCGAGGGCCCCGCAATTTATTTGTTTTGTTTAGCGAGGCTCATCTCGTTTTATTTTAAAAGGACAAACCTAAAGTGACTATGATTTTCTATTTTTTACTTGTCTCTAAAAATATAGAAAAGTCCTACTTGGTTAATATCATTGGCCTAATGCAAACAAATGATGATTTAAATTAAACATGCCCTTAGGCTCCAAGAGAGGCCCAAAGAGTAAGAATAGCTAGCCAGCCTATAACCAAAATCAGCCATTTGTAGGCTTTGGCCCAGGCCCAAACGTACAACACTCAAACAGGACCTGGGCCACTCAGTAAGGCAGTGAGACCCAAATCGACAAAGCTGGGCCATTAAGCTTTGATTCTATCAGCAAAACTCAACCAAATAGAAATTCAAATGACCTTATTGGCTAAACTTATTTTTAGTATTCCAATTATACTCTGATCTTAGAATAGCGGAAAAAAAACAGTGGCTAATCAATGGCTATAACATTTGAAGAACTTAATGAGTTAATCAAGCAGTAGCTAATTTATTGATGTTAACATACATTTAATAGATCTGGATTCCACGTAGCATAGCCTATATTCTGTTTTACAGCCCAGTTCAGATTGAATATGAATCCAAAATATACTATTCTAATAATACGAACTAACACAAGTTAAAAACAAACTACTAACTAGGAGATCTACGTAGGAATGCCTTTAATGGTTTAACAATTCAAATCGTTACTTATATAAATATTCACAATAGACAATATACACATGAGCTTAAATTTGATGAGCAATTTCCAATTTGTCTTCAACTCAGAGTCACATCGAGGTGTTTCAACGAAGTGTACCTGGAAGTAGGAAACAATGGAGAAGAAGACAGGATCAGCAGCAATCAGCGGTTGATCACAAATAGCCCAAATAAGATCAGGCAGTCCAGAAATGTTAAACCAAACAGAGCTAACAAAGCAGCAAATCAACCAAAAATGAATACTGATGCACAAACAGCCAGCAAAACACCCAAACTAGATTCAAAACACCAATTTTAACTCGAAATCACCCAAAATAACTCAAAACTGAACTTAAAACCCTTCTGAAAGTCTTCTTGGTGTAAAGCTCAATTAAACCCTTCTGAAATTCAACAAGCAAAGCTAGCATCTACAGAATGCGAATCCACAACCAAAAGCTGAAATCAATTTCCAATTTCAATGGAACAGTACTTTTCTTTTTTGATTTTTAGTTTTTTTTTGTTTGTTTTTGGTTTTGAAATTTGAATTTTCTACTTCAGATTTGAAAAACTAAAGAGAAAGAGTGTTTTGGGGAAACTAGATGGCTGGAAAAAAAAACTGCTTCATCAAGGCAATTCTGATGCCTTTATAGGCAGCCAAAAATAAGCATCAGATTTCTGTTTCTCTTTTAGCCCCTCTTAATTTTCAATTTTTACCCCTTATTTATTGACTTGTGACTCAAGTTAATGCCTCAAATTTCCTAAAACTCCACTCATGCCCCTATCTAGTAAGATCTAGGGAGTTCTAGCACTATTATCCAATTCTAAATACCCAAGTTGCCCCTGACTATCCTTGAAATTACCTCTCTGCTTAAATGTCCCAAACCCCTTGTTACCTAAGGTCTGATTTATTCAGCTATCAGCTAAACCAATTCTTAACAATTACTTAAAACAAAACTGGAGAACATCATGCATCAAAAGAAACAAATCAATTGCTAAACTAACTAACACAATCAACTAATTACATGTTATTGAATAGCTACTAACAACTACTGACTTATTATACTGAATCAATTGTTAACGACCTAATGAAACCCTAATCGAATTACCACTGTTATTATCCAAAACTACATCAAGATTGAACAAATTTCGATCCAACTAATAACTAATTTATTGAACTAATTAGGCTATCGTTTAACACTTAAACTAACAGAACAAAACACAATCAATTAAAATTAAACTAAACTAAAGAAAATTCAAATCAGTGTGAGATTAAACAAAACCATAACTAATCAGAAATTTAAGAGACTTATTCAATTTTTAAACAGAAGAAGAAGCATAGAGCATAGAAAGATAAAGAGAAAAGACTCACTGGACACTCGACTGACTTTCATATTTTGAAATCAACCAGCTTGGGCAGGAATTGAACTTTAATAACGACGAATTCTCTAAGGGGAAAAACCCAGGGACCATACGGTGTCAAATTGCATGCATTTAGGCATTTAGGGTTTTGGCCGGAGAAAGCTCAAATGGAGATTCGAGTAGTTCCGGCAAGATTTGAGAGACGCGGTTAGAGGGGTTGGGTAGAGGAGGCTTAGGCGGTTCTATGGTGTTAGTTTGATGTCATTTGGACGAGGTAGCGTCGTGGCCAGAAACTTTTGAACGGATATTCGACGAGTTCCAGTAAGAATTGAAAGCAAAGGACAGTGGATTCAGGTAAAGGAGGAGAAGGGGAATCTAGGGTGTATTTTTTGGAGGCAACGGAGTTGGTGGCGTTCGCCGGCGGCGGCGTCGGTGGAGATACAGAGGAGAGGGTACGAGGAAGACGAGGAGTGTTTTTTTAGGGTTTAATTATTCGGACAGTTATATCATTCATCGAGAAAAGACTTGGGTCGTTGGATTAGGGAGGATGAATGGCCCAGATTTTGTGACGCCAAAACGGCGTCGTTTGGTGGGGAAAAGAGACTGGATCGGTTGTAGACGTTTTGAACTGGGCTGGGGCTAGGTTTGGGCTTGGGCGAAATTAATTAACTGGCCCAATTCTGGGCATTACTTAGGCAGCTTTTTTTTGTATTTTATTTATTATATTATATTCTTTTTGTATTTTCTGATTTTGTAAAAAAAATGCAAAAATTAAAATAAAATCCTAAATTATTTCCAACACTAAGCTAATTAATTCCTAAAAATTGATTAAATCCTATTTAAAGTAAAATCAAGACAAATTCAACAATTAACAATTAAAAATGCAAAAATAGACTATTTGTTATTTTCATTATATTTTGTTCTAAAAACAACTTAACCCTTAATGCTAAAATATGAAATTAAATCCTGAATGCAAATGCGTATTTTTTTTTTGTATTTTTCATACGAATTAAAATGCACAGATAAAATGCAACAATTACCAAAAAAATGACACCAAATTCACAAAAATTGTAAAAATAGAGAAAGATCATTTTGTTTGACCAAACATACACACAACCTCAAAAACATCCTACGGACTTACTCGTGTGACCAAATCGCCAAAATAACATCAAAATCTATGAATCAAGCCTCAAAACACATAATTTCTTCCAACTTTTCATAAAACTCAAATTTCTCATTTTTAGTCTGAAACACGTCAAACGACGTCCGATTTCGACCAAATTTTACAAAAAGCGCTTAACGCATATTTAAGACCTGTACCGGGTGCTGGAACCAAAATACGATCCCGATACCTATATTTTCTAGCTCATTTTCATTTCAAATTTTCATATCAAAATTCAGAAAACAATTTCTTTCAAAAATTCTTTACTCGGGCTCGGGACCTCGGATTTCGATTTCGGGAATACGCCCGAGTCCCGTATTTTGCTACGGACCCTCCGAGACCGTCACATCACGGGTCCGGGTCCGTTTTCCCAAAATATTGACCGAAGTCAACTTTAACAATATTAATATCAAAATTCTTCAAATTTTTCACAGAATTCACATATTTCAACATAAAAGCTTTCCGGCTACGCGCCCGGACTGCGCACGCAAATTGAGGCAACTAAAAGCGGGGTTTTCAAGGCCTCGGAAGCACGGAAAAAGGAAGAATTACGGTGATGACCCTTTGGGTCGTCACATCCTCCACCTCTAAAACAACCGTTCGTCCTCGAACGGACAAAAGAAAGAAGTACCTGGGTCGGGGAATAGATGAGGATAACGGCTCCGCATATCAGACTCGGACTCCCAAGTCGATGCCTCAAGAGGCTGACCTCTCCACTGAACACGCACTGAAGGAAAACTCTTCGACCTCAACTGTCAAACCTGCCGATCTAAAATGGCTACCGGCTCCTCCTCATAAGACAGATCCTTGTCCAACTGGACAGTGCTGAAATCTAACACGTGGGCTGGATCGCCGTGATACCTCCGAAGCATGGATACATGAAAAACTGGATGCACGGCTGACAAGCTAGGCGGCAAGGCAAGTCTATAAGCCACCTCTCACACACGATCAAGAATCTCAAATGGGCCAATGAACCTAGGGCTAAAGCTTGCCCTTCTTCCCGAATCTCATCATGCCCTTCATAGGCGATACACGGAGCAATACTCGCTCACCAACCATGAAAGCAACATCTCTGACCTTGCGGTCTGCATAACTCTTCTGCCTGGACTGAGCTGTCCGAAGTCTGTCCTGAATGATCTTGACTTTATCCAAGGCCTCCTGAACTAGATTTGTACCCAATAACCGAGCCTCTCCCGGCTCAAACCATCCCACAGGAGACCGACATCGCCTACCATACAACGCCTCATACGGGGCCATCTGGATGCTGGACTGGTAACTGTTATTGTAGGCAAACTCTGCTAAAGGCAAAACTGGTCCCACGAGCCTCCAAAATCAATAACGCAGGCTCGGAGCATATCCTCAAGAATCTGAATAGTCCTCTCGGACTGACCGTCCGTCTAAGGATGGAATGCTGTGTTCAATGTAACCTGGGTGCCCAACTCCTGCTGGACTGCTCTCCAGAAATGCGAGGTTAACTGCGGACCCCGGTCCGAAATGATAGATATAGGCACCCCATGAAGGCGAACGATCTCCCTAATATAAATCTCAGCTAATCTCTCGGACGAATAGGTGGCGGCAACCGAAACAAAATGCGCTGACTTGGTCAGCCTATCATCAATGACCCATATAGCATCAAACTTCTTCCGAGTTATCGGAAGGCCAGTAACGAAATCCATGGTAATCCTCTCCCACTTCCACTCGGGAAGCTCAATCCTCTGAAATAAACCGTCGGGCCTCTGATGCTCGTACTTAACCTGCTGGCAGTTCAAACAACGGGCCACATATGCAATGATATCTTTCTTCATTCTGCGCCACCAGTAGCGCTGCCTCAAATCCTGATACATCTTCGCGACGCCCGGGTGAATAGAATACCCAGAACTATGGGCCTCCGCTAAGATCAACTCCCGAATACCATTAACATTGGGCACACAAACTCGCCCCTGCAATCTCAATACACCATCATCTCCCAAGGTCATTTTCTTGGCACCTCCACGCTGCACCGTGTCTCTCAGGACACACAAATGGGGATCATCAAACTGTCGCTCCCGGATACGCTCCAACAACAACGATCGAGCGACCGTGCAAGCTAACACCCTGCTAGGCTCAGAAATATCCAACCTCAAAAATCGATTGGCTAAGGCCTGAACGTCCAAAGCAAGCAGTCTCTGGCTGACCGGAATATAAGCAAGGCTACCCATGCTGGCGGACTTCCTACTCAATGCATCGGCCACCACATTGGCCTTCCCTGGGTGGTATAAGATAGAAACATCATAGTCTTTCAGCAACTCCAACCACCTCCTCTGCCTCAAATTCAACTCCTTTTGCTTGAACAAGTACTGAAGGCTCTTGTGATCCGTGCACACCTCACACGTCACACCATATAGATAATGCCTCCAAATCTTCAAAGCATGAACGATGGCCGCCAACTCTAGATCATGGACTGGATAATTCTTCTCGTGGATCTTCAACTGCCTCGAAGCATATGCTATGACTTTGCCATCCTGCATCAATACTGCGCCAGCCCAATACGGGAAGCATCATAATAAACGGTATAAGGCCCTAATCCCGTGGGTAAAACCAATACCGGTGCCGTAGTTAGGGCTGTCTTGAGCCTTTGGAAGCTCGTCTCGCACTCATCTGACCACCTGAACTGGGCACCCTTCTGGGTCAATCTGGTCATCGGGGCTGCAATAGATGAAAACCCCTCCACGAACCGTCGGTAGTAACCTGCTAACCCCAAGAAACTCCGGATCTCTGTAGCTGACGCCGGTCGAGGCCAGTTCTTGACTGCCTCAATCTTCTTCGGGTCCACCTGAATACCCTCTGCTGAAATAACGCGACCCAGGAATGCAACAGAACTCAACCAGAACTCGCACTTCGAGAACTTGGCGTATAACTGACTATCCTTCAGAGTCCGAAGAACCACTCTGAGGTGCTGCTCATGCTCCTCCTGACTGCGGGAGTATATCAAAATATCGTCAATGAAAACAATCACAAACAAATCCAAATAGGGCCTGAACACTCGGTTCATCAACTCCATAAATGCTGCTGGGGCATTGGTCAACCCAAAGGACATGACCAAAAACTCATAATGCCCATACCGAGTGTGAAATGCTATCTTAGGGACATCAGACGCCCTAATCCTCAGCTGATGATAACCAGATCTCAAATCTATCTTCGAGAACACCCTCGCACCCTGAAGCTGGTCGAATAAATCGTCAATCCTCGGCAGTGGATACTTGTTCTTTATCGTCACCTTGTTCAACTGCCGGTAATCAATGCACATCCTCATCGACCCATCCTTTTTCTTCACAAATAACACCGGCGCACCCCAAGGCGACACACTGGGTCTAATGAAACCCTTATCAAGCAAATCCTGAAGCTGCTCCTTTAACTCTTTCAACTCTGGCGGGGCCATGCGATACGGCAGAATGGAAATAGGCTGAGTGCACGGAGCCAAATCAATACAAAAATCGATGTCCCTATCGGGCGGCATGCCCGGCAGGTCTGAAGGGAAAACCTCGTGGAACTCCCGAACAATAGGAACAGAATCAATAGACGGGACCTCAACGCTGGAGTCGCGAACACAAGCCAGATAAGCTAGACACCCCTTCTCGACCATTCGTCGAGCCTTCACGAATGAAATAACGCTGCGAGTGGTATGACTAGGGGTCCCTCTCCACTCTAGTCGGGGCAAATCTGGTAAAGCCAAGGTCACGGTCCTAGCATGGCAATCCAAGATAGCATGATACGGGGACAACCAATCCATCCCTAATATGACGTCGAAATCCACCATATCTAAGAGCAACAAGTCAACACGGGTCTCAAGACCCCTAAATACCACAACACAGGAACGATGAACCCGGTCGGCCACTATAGAACCACCTACCGGTGTAGATACATAAACAGGAATACCCAAGGCATCACTACGCATAACCAAATATGGTGCAAAATAGGACGACACATATGAATACGTAGATCCAGGGCCAAATAGCACTGAAGCATCTCTAATGCAAATCAGAATGGTACCTGTAATGTCTTCATCCGAAGACTCAGCCTCTGGCCTGGCTGCTGGCTGGCCTCTACCTCTGACGGCCTGAACTCCACCTCTAGGACCTCTACCTCCACCTCTATGTCCTCTACCCCCGCCTCTAGCTGGCTGGGCAGGCTGTGGGGCAACTGGTGCCTGCATCATAGGGCGAGGACCCTGCTGCTGAGAACCACCTGAAACTCGAGGGCAAAATCTGACAATGTGCCTCGGATCACCCCAAGCATAGCAAAACCTCGACTGCTGCGGCTGAGCACCCCTCAACCTCGGGCAAACCCTCCTGTAGTGACCATACTCACCACACTCATAACATCTACACAAACGCTGCAACTGAGGAAACTAGGGCTGACCCGGTCGACCTGAACGACCATCTGAAGTACCATGAGTGACAGGGGAAGCTGACTGAAAGGGCCTAGGAGGATGGCCTCTACCATAAGTACCTCTACCTCCAGACAAGGTACCACTGAATCTGCCTGCATGACGGGGCCTCTTATCCGACCTACGACCGCCTCCCTGTGGCAGAACCACCTCAACTCCACGGCCCATATTGGCCGCCTCCTGAAAAGTGACCTCACTCCCGGCCTAAGCCGCTGTACCCGGCTGACCTGCCACAGCTGGCTGAACCCCTGGAAGCAAACCCGCTCGAATGACGCTCTCCACTAAGCCTACCAATCTGACCAAAGCGTCCTGAAGAACTGGGGTGGCTATGATCCCCTCTGGGACCTGAGCTGGGCCCACCGGAGCTGCCGGAGCTGGAACCTCCTCTTCAAAACCTACTTGAGGCTCCGCCTCTGGGACTACTGCTCGTGGCTCGGACTGCTGAGCGGTGGATGAAGAAGCGCGTGTTCTCGCCATCTGTAAAAGAATAGAGTAGAAATTCAACCCGTGTTTAAGAAACGGATACGCGCGACAAGAATGAAAAAAGTGAAATTTTCCTAACTTTATAGCCTCTGGGGGATAAATACAGACGTCTCCGTACCGATCCCTCAGACCCTACCGAGTTTGTCCGTGAGTTGTGAGACCTAAGTAACCTAGGGCTCTGATACCAACTTGTCACGACCCAGATTTTCCACCATCGGGAGTCGTGATGGCGCCTACTGTCGGAGCTAGGAAAGCCAAACATATAAAAACATTCTTGATAATACTCGCAACAATATAATAAATAAAACGAAAATAATTAAATATAGCGGAAGACTTTAAGCTTATATATATGAAAAACAAAATGCGGATGTTCAAAAACATCCTCTACCCAAGACTGGAGTCACTAACTCACGAACATCTACAGAATGCTAATTACAGAGTTTGAATGAAATACAATACTGTCTGCTCCGATACAAGGAGAACAAACGGAAATAGAGATAGAAGAGACTCCGGGCCAGGCGGACGTCTGCAAGGCTACCCCGGTGTCTCCGAACAAAAGGCTCGCCCCCAGACTGCTACTCAAATGCTGCTCCATCACCTGGATTTGTGAAAAAAGATGCACAGAGTGTAGCATCAGCACAACCGACCCCATGTGCAGGTAAGTGCCTGGCCTAACCCCGGCGAAGTAGTGACGAGGCTAGACAGGACTATCACATAAACCTGTGCAGTTATAAATATATATCTACAGCGGGAAGCTAACAATAATAACTGTTTTAAATGGGAAGGGAACATGCTTCGGGGATAGCAGATAATACGGAAATTAAAGAGAATAATAAGGAACATCAATGAATTATCTCTAACACGGATAAGGAGGATAAAAGCAGATTTCACTGTCTGTACACATCTCATTGCAGGCGTACAACCCGATCCCATTTCTCAATGTTTCCGTGGTAGGCGTACCACCCGCTCCCATTTCATTAAATCAACAGTTCTTCCAAATGAAATTTACTCCAAATAATGCAACAGTTCATACGAACTCATAAGATAACAAGTACACAATAATAATGACTCACCAAAGAAAACAAGTAATGACAAGTAACACAATAAAGAAAAATGCCAACATAAGGAAACTCAGTAATAGCGGATTAAAACAACTAATGCACTTGAACTGATAACAACAAGAAAATCAATAAATAGAAGTAGAGGACAACGTAACACAATTATCAGCAAGAACGTCAGGAAAATCAAAGACAAGTGCACGGCATCACCCTTCGTGCTTTTACTCTCGTACTTACCAAAATAATCAAATAAAGTGCACGACATCACCCTTCGTGCTTTCCCTCACATAACTCTCATATCATGGCACGGAATGATCCTTCGTGCAATTATAATCAAATCAGAGCACGGAATGTCCCTTCGTGCATAAATAGTCAAAGCATGGCACGGAATGACCCTTCGTGCAAATATAATCAAAACATGGCACGGAATGACCCTTCGTGCAAATATAATCAAAACATGGCACGGAATGACCCTTCGTGCAAATATAATCAAATCAGAGCACGGAATGTACCTTCGTGCATAAAAAGTCAAACATAGCACGGAATGACCCTTCGTGCAAATATAATCAAGAATAGCACGGAATGACCCTTCGTGCAAATATAATCAAGAATAGCACGGAATGACCCTTCGTGCAATTTCACTCTTCCTCACCCAAATAACAGTCACAACCAAACGGGCAAGAGAAATAAACAAGTAATATGAACTATCCCAGCAAGGGAACAACACAAATAACAACCAAGACCCGGCAAGGGAACAATAACAACATCTTTCACAACCCGGCAAGGGCAATACTCACTGTAATCAAACCATCCCGGCAAGGGATTAATCACACCTCTTTTCTATACGTTCATCTCTTACTCAATGGTATTTAACACTCGAGCCAATGCTCCAAAATATTAATATTTCACAACTTATCCTCAAACTCTTCACAGTTGTAGAAAAACATGTTGTAGCATAGAAGAGTTCCAAATTATCTCAAAAACAAGTACAAACAAAGACCCACGGTCATGCTAGGCTCCGGTGTATAGACACTCGTCACCACGCCTATACACCGTACTCGATCAATTAGCAAATAGCATTTATGATACTCTAATCCTATTCCCTCAAGCCAAAGTTAGATCAAACACTTACCTCGGTCCGAAAATAGCAATCAAGCCTCTAACACCGCCTTTCCTCTAGAATTCGACTCCGAAACAATGATATCTAATCATAATTAATTCAATAATATCAAATGAGGCTCAACAACATAATCCCATAGCCTAGGAATGAATTTCCTACCATTCTTCCAAAA
>NC_031995.1:93433415-93623097 GCF_001879085.1 Nicotiana attenuata | reverse complement strand
TGGCCTAACCCCGGCGAGGTAGTGACGAGGCTAGACAGGACTACCAAACAAACCTGTACAGTTCAATATATATATATATATATATATATATATATATATATATATATATATATACAATAGAAGGAAACGCAGGAATTAAACAGTTAGGAGGAGGGGGAGCATGCTATGGGGAGAAGTAACAGTCCGGATATAAAGTCAGCAAAAAGAGAACAAAACTGCACAACCACATTCATTAACGAGAGCAGGATAATCAATATACAAGAACGAGCACGCTTAATCCCTAATCTGTATTTAGTGGTGATGCGGCGTGCAACCCGATCCATTTATATTTAGGAGTGATGCGGCGTGCAACCCGATCCATTTATATTTAGGAGTGATGCGACGTGCAACCCGATCCATTTATATTTAGATTTCAAATAACTACTCAGACAACATTCGCAAATAAGGGGCGAGGGGAGTAACAATTAATGTGAGAAATCCCGGCAAGGGTACAACTAACAGCTCAATTATCCCGGCAAGGGGGAGTACATGTAACACTTAAATCCCGGCAAGGGAGCAACCACAATAATAAAATACACGTCCCGGCAAGGGAACAATTACAACACTTCCTTTTTTGATCACTTACTTCTCAATTATCACATTCTCGTTCGAGCCAATGCTCCCGACAATATACCAACCACAATTCTTCCTCAAACAATTCACATTATATGAAACTGATCAATTAAACAAGGAAGATGTATCACAAAACCCGAATAAAACACAATTACGACTCACGGTCATGCTAGACTCCGGTGCATAGATACTCGTCACCATGCCTATACACCTCACTCCATATTAGGAATTAGCAAATAATATCCTAATCATATTCCCTCAAGCCAAAGTTAGAACAAACACTTACCTCGAAATCTCCAAACTCAACTCAAGCCTCTAGTATAGCTTTACCCTTCGAATTCACCACAAAACCGCTCGAATCTAGTCATAAATGACTCAAATGTATCAACAATTGCTAGTAAAATCAATTTGAATACATAAGAATGAATTTCCCAAAGTTTTGCCCAAAAATTCCCAAAATGCCCCCGAGCCCACGTGGTCAAAACCCAAGGTTCGAACCAAAACCCGATTACCCATTCCCCCACGAGTTCATATCTATGATTTGTTTTGAAATCAGACCTCAAATTGAGGTCCAAAATCCCCAATTTAATGAAAACCTAGGTTCTACCCAAAATCCCCAATTTCACCCATGAAATTCCTTGATTTTAAGATGAAAACATGTTTAATGATGTTAAAGATTGAAGAAATTAAGTAAAAGTTGACTTACAAATGATTTGGAGAAGAGAGAGTTCGTGAAAAATCGCCAATGGAGTTTGTGTTTTGAAAGAATGAAGAAAATGGGTTTAAATTCGTCTAAGTATAAAATGACTGAACCTCAGGTATGGGAATTGCGAACTGGGGTTCGCAATTGCGAACCCCGACCTGCTAACTTGGGAAATGCGAGAATTTGTTCGCATTTGCAAACTCTGACGTTGGTTGGGACTTTCGCATTTGCGGACTGGGTGTTCGCATTTGCGATCCCTGTGCAGGTGTTCCTTTTCTCGCATTTGCGGACCTGGGCTCGCATTTGCGAGCTCGCATTTGCGAGAAATACTTCGCAAATGCGAAGATAGCAGATCAGACCTGCAACAATTTTTCCCAAATTCAAAAATGCAACTCGACACCTATCCAAAACTCACCCGAGCCCTCGGGGTTCCAACCGAAACATACTCACAACCTCAAAAACATCCTTTGGACTTACTCGTGCGACCAAATCGCCAAAATAACATCAAAATCTATGAATCAAGCCTCAAAACACATAATTTCTTCCAACTTTTCATAAAACTCAAATATCTCATTTTTAGTCCGAAACACGTCAAACGACGTCCGATTTCGACCAAATTTCACAGAAAGCGCTTAACGCATATCTAAGACTTGTACCGGGCGCCGGTACCAAAATACGGGCCCGATACCTATATTTTCTATCTCATTTTCATTTCAAATTTTCATATCAAATTTCAGAAAACAATTTCTTTCAAAAATTCTTTACTCGGGCTCGGGACCTCGGATTTCGATTCCGGGAATACGCTCGAGTCCCATATTTTTCTACGGATCTTCCGGGACCGTCATATCACGGGTCCGAGTCCGTTTTCCCAAAATGTTGAACGAAGTCAACTTTAACAATATTAATATCAAAATTCTTCAAATTTTTCACAGAATTCACATATTTCAACATAAAAGCTTTCTGGCTACGCGCCCGGACTGCGCACGCAAATTGAGGCAACTAAAAGCGGGGTTTTTAAGGCCTCGGAAGTACGGAAAAAGGAAGAATTATGGTAATGACCCTTTGGATCGTCACAATTAGCGTCCCTTAAATTTTGAATAACGAGTTAAAATTATAGAAAAAGCGGCAATTAGAGGAGACGTCTATATAGGAAACACCTGCATTAGAAACAAAAGAAATTAATGGTATAAATGATGTAATAAATGAATAAGCGGTAGGTAAATGGAAAAAGGAGTAAAAGTATAATTTGTATCGATCAAAATAAATACATTCATAGAGGGGAAGGTGATGGTTTTCAAATCTGAAGAAAAAAAAGAAAAATATATTGATAGTCATAGTCGGATCCGAAGAAGAAGAAGAAGAAGAAGAAGAAAAGATAACACGGTGGTAGTAATGATGGTGGCTGGAATTTAAAGAACAAAAATGAGGATGAGGTGCTGGTGGTAGATATTGAGTATAGTTATTGGTTATTGTTTGTATGTATACATTCTTTATTGTGTATACTTAGTTACTAGCTTAGTTAGTAGTTAGTAATTAGTTTTGTCAATTGGTCAATGTGTATATATACTTGTACAGTTGAAGAAATGAAATCAAGGTTCATTTTTCACACAGACATTTCCCCGCTCATCTGTTCTATCCACTCCTTTTCTCCTCTTCTCTCAGAACCTTCCAGAAGACTCCATGGGAGCTCTGCAAATCTGAGCTTGCATGTTTGATTTGTTATGGTATCAGAGCCCGGGATATCAGTTCGAATCCTTCTCAGCGTTTCAAAATCTAGTTCTAAAGCTTAGTTAAGCTTTGTTGATCTCCAAAACTTCGGTCGCTGTTTTTCAGCCCAATTCTGAAATTTGTCTCAAAATTGACGATCTTTGATTCGATTTATGATATTATACCTCATGATTTCATCAAATTGGAACCTCGCACATGGCTGGCAATCAAAGTGAAGAAACGAGCCCTAACAAAAGCAGAAGTGAGCAATCGATCATCGATACTGGTAATCCCCTGTACATTCATCCTTCTGATAGTCCTGGAATGACTTTAGCAGTTCTGTTTTATGGAATTGGGTATCGCTCATGGAGAAGGAGCGTCTTGCGAGCTTTGTCATTTAAGAATAAATTAGGGTTTATAAATGCGGAATCTAGAAGACCTAGCCCCGATTCACCTCAATTCCGTCAATGGGAGAGGTGTGATGATATGGTAACATCGTGGATCCTCAATTCCCTCGCTAAGGAGATTTCTGATAGTGTGGAATATGTGAATGACTCAGCTGAGTTGTGGAGGGAGTTAGAGGATCGTTATGACCAAACGAATGGAGCAAAATTGTATCAGATTCAGAAGGAGATCAATGATCTTACACATGGTTCCTTAGACATTACTACGTACTATACGCGAATGAAGAGACTGTGGGAGGAACTGAACACTTTGAGCACCAAGTCTCAGTGCAACTGCAATTGCACATGTGGGGCAAATGAGGCAATGCATAAGGCAGAACAAGATCGAAGACTTATCCAATTTATGATGGGACTAAACGAAGTGTACACAATAGTACGAGGAAGTATCCTCATGATGAAGCCTTTGCCTTCTATGGGTCAGGCCTTTTCTCTCTTGATACAGGAAGAAAAACAAAGGGAATTCAAGCCCAATAGTCAGCTGAATTTGGATTCTACTTCATTGCATGTGAATGCAAATCCACAGCATCAAAATCCATTTGGGGCCAGAAACTTCAAGACACACTATACAGCTAACAACAATAACAAAGGCCGTCCATTCTGTGATTACTGTAAGAGACCAGGACATACAAAAGAAAAGTGCTATAAGTTGCATGGATACCCTCAAAGTAATTCTTACAACAATCAGAACCTCAATCGTGCCAATGCACAGCCATATAATCAGGGAAACAACCAGACCTACAAGTTCAATAGGGGAAAAGGGTCTGTGGCAAATGTACATGGGACTCCAGCTGATATAGGTCATGAGAGTGGAGATAATCAGGACTAGCAGGATGAGAATCAGAATGTCAACCTAACTAAAGAGCAATATGGGCAGATAATGAACCTGCTGCAGCATTTTCAAGTAGGAAATGTGGGAGGATCTTCCAGCAATAACAACATCACTACTGGCAGTGCAAACTTTGCAGGTATTGTTGTCTGTACTTCTTCTATTGATTTTGACAAGCCTTCATGCAAGTGCTTTGAATCAAAGGCTGATCTTTGGATCATAGACTCAGGAGAATCTAACCATATGACCTTTAACAAACATGCACTCACTAACATCACTAGATTGCCCTATCCTTTATTGATAAGTCTACCAAATGGTTATAGAGTGAAAGTTCTTGAATTTGGAGATGTGATACTCTCTTCAGACATTGTCCTATATGGGGTTCTCTAAGTTCCATCTTTCAAGTATAACATGATTTCTGTTCAATCCCTTGCAGTACATCTTAGATGCCTTGTATTGTTCAGTGATACTCTTTATTTGTTGCAGGCCCCTTCAGTGAAGAGGCCTCAGGTGATTGGTAACAGCAAAGAGGGTCTGTATTATCTCTGTTCCAGGTGCTTGAGGGGTAAAAAGACCACCTTACCTTCTACTATTTCAGCTTCTTACTGTAATTGCATTCCTTCTTCCAATGTAAATAGTCATGAGTCCATTAGTCATGCCCATTCATATCACACTCCTCAATATGTAGATACTTTCATTTCAAATAATAAGAATGAGTCCTCATGTGTGCTTGATAAACATGATGTGAATTTTCTGTGGCATAATAGGCTTGGTCATGTTCCTTTTGTTAAGATGAAAGGCATATCCTCAATCCCTACTAAGTTTGCATCAAGACAACCCTTCATTTGTCCTATATACCCTATGGCAAGACAGACCAGACTCCCATTTCCCCAAAGAACCAGCACCACATCCAAATTGTTTAAACTGGTCCACATAGATATATGGGGACCTTACCATGTAACCACACATGATAACTACAAATATTTCCTTACACTTGTGGATGACTTCGGTAGGTCCACTTGGACACATCTGTTGAGTTGCAAGAGTAATGCTCTTCAAGCTGTGAAAGCTTTTGTGGCCATGATTGAAAATCAATTCAATACCTCTATAAAGACCATTAGATCTGATAATGTCTTGGAGTTTACCAGTCATGAAGCCTCTTCATTTTACCAGTCTAAAGGAATCATACATCAAAAGACATGTCCTTATACACCACAACAGAATGGTGTAGTTGAGAGAAAACATGAATACCTTTTTGAGACTGCCAGAGCTCTGATGTTCCAGTCCAAACTCCCAACCAGATAATGGGGAGAAAGTATTCTGACAGCCACCTATCTGATTAATAGGCTCCCAACCACTTATCTTAATAACAAGTGCCCTTTTGAAATACTATACCAAAAGAAGCCCAATTATACTCATTTGAGAAGCTTTGGCTGCCTCTGTTACCCCACTGTACCCAAGATATACAGAGACAAGTTTGAACCAAGAACCAGCCCACATATCTTTGATGGATATCCCTTTGGGAAAAAAGGATACAAGGTACTAAGCCTAGCCACCAAGAGAATCCACATTTCCAGAGATGTGATTTTCCATGAGAATGTTTTTCCTTTTTCCTTGAGGTCTCCTTCCCTACCGTCCTTAAAACAGTCTCATTCCGTAACTATTCTGAGGACAACAGTCCAGTTTCCCCTACTGATATCGGACAAAGTACTAAGAATGTCACATCTCCAGGGATAGAACATCACTCTGAATCATCCACCAATGATACACCTTCCTCTAATAATAACAGTTCACAGAACTCACTTCCACATGAACAATCAGAAGCACCAGTTTTGAGAAAATCTAGCAGAACTCATCAAACTCCTACCTACTTAAAAGACTATGTTTACCAATTACCTAGTGGTGCCACTCAACTGTCCAATGTATCACACTGCACCCCTTCACTAAATGCCCTATTTTCTAATCACCATCATATCACTCTTGATGCTTTATTTTCTGAAAGTCAGCGCTTGATGCTAAGTGTCTGTCATGATAGTGAGTCATCTTCATATGAAGAGGTAACCCTCAATCCTGCTTGGCAAGCAGCCATGACACAGGAATTTGAGGCACTCCATGCCAATCACACTTGGGACCTGGTCCCTTTACCACCTGGAAAGCAAGCAATAGGCTGCATGTGGGTATATTTGATTAAACATAAAGAAGATGGAAGTACTGAGAGGTTTAAAGCTAGGTTAGTAGTAAAGGGATACACTCAACAGGCTGGGATTGACTATACAAAATTTTTTTCCCCTGTTGTGAAAATGACAACTGTTAGAGTTCTAATTACAGTGGCTGCCAAGAAAGGCTGGGACATATTCCAATTGGATATGAACAATGCCTTCCTCCATGGAGACCTACATGAGGAGGTATACATGAAGGCTCCACCTGGAGTTGTAGTTGATCAGTCTAGTCCAAGTAGAGTAGTATGCAAGTTAAACAAGTCATTATATGGACTAAAGCAAGCCAGTAGACAATGATATGCAAAGTTAACTGAAGCATTATCTTCAAAGGGGTATCAACATTCTGAAAATGATCACTCCCTTTTCTGCAAGAAAACTTCCACATCCACCATCTTTGTAGTTGTGTATGTTGATGAAGTTATCATCACTGGAACTGACTCAGAGGAGATTGCAAGCTTGAAGTTTTTCCTTAATCAAAGGTTTAGGATAAAGGATTTGGGCGGGCTTCATTATTTCTTGGTCTTAGAGGTCCTATACAAACCTGATGTCATCCTTGTGTCTCAAATAAAATTTGCATTGGATTTGCTAAAGGAGTATCAGTGTTTTGGTTACAGTAATGTTTCCTCACCTCTTGACCCTACTGTCAAGCTAAAGGCACAAGAGGGTAGCCTTCTACCAGATCCCACTTACTATAGAAAGCTAGTAGGAAAACTCAATTTTCTCACTAACACCAGGCTGGACATAGCCTATAGTGTGCAACTCTTAAGCCAATTTATGCAAACTCCAAGGGACACTCACTTGACGGCAGCATTCCATCTCCTTAGGTATCTCAAAAATGACCCTAGCCTGGGTGTATTCTTCTCCAACAGTCCTGACTGCTGAATCAAGGCTTATTGTGATTCAGATTGGGCTGCTTGCCCAGATTCTAGGAGATCTGTCAGTGGGTACATTGTTCTAGTAGGTGATAGTCCTATTAGCTGGAAGTCTAAGAAACAGGAGACTGTCTCATTGTCCTCAGCTGAAGCAGAGTACAGATCCCTCAGGAAAGTAGTTTGGGAGTTGGTGTGGTTGAGCAGGCTGTTTGCAGAGCTTACTCTTGTCCAATCAGGACCGATTCAGGTGTTTTGTGACAGTCAATCTGCTATACATATTGCCCACAATTCAGTATTCCATGAAAGAACTAAACACATTGAAGTCGATTGTCATTTTGTGAGGAACAAGCTACAAGAAGGCCTCATTTCTCTTCACCATGTAAGTACTCACAATCAGCTGGCTGACATCCTCACCAAGGCCCTCACAGGAGTCAAACACTCAGCTATCCTTGGCAAGTTGGCTGTGAAGACCTCACCTCCAACTTGTGGGGGGGGGGGGGTATTGAATATAGTTATTGGTTATTGTTTGTACTTATACATTCTTTATTGTGTATACTTAGTTAGTAGCTTAGTTAGTAGTTAGTAATTAGTTTGGTTAATTGATCAATGTGTATATATATTGGTACAGTTGAAGAAATGAAATTAAGGTTCATTTTTCACACAGACATTTCCCCGCTCATCTGTTCTATCCACTCCTTCTCTCCTCTTCCCTCAGAACCTTCCAGAAGACTCCATGGGAGCTCTGCAAATCTGAGCTTGCATGTTTGATTTGTTAGTAGAGGGCGAATGCGAAGAAGAAAGTGGTAGTGATGGTGGTTATGGCTGAATCTGAAAATGAGGAGGTGAAAGTGATGACAGTAGCGACAACAATACCGACAATAGCAGGTAAATATAATAAATGATGATGATGATGATGAGGAATAGGAGGAGGAGGAGGAGGAGGAGAGTTGATGATGATGGTCGAATATGAAGAAGTAGAAGGTAGTAGTGATAGTGATTTTGGCTACATATGAAGAATAGGAGAAGGAGGAGATGGTGGCTAGAGAAGAAGAAGAAGTTGCTAATTTTGGGCAAGAAATTTACATTTTTTAGTAAATAAATTTTATAATTTAGACTTTAGCATAACGCAATTTTTGGATATTTTATTTCACGATAATAACTGTTGTATGGAATATTTTAGAAAATTATATAAAGATATCATAATAGACTTCACTTGTTCTTATTTAACAATTTGTCCACAAGAAAATTGATACTTAAGTTTTCATTTAAAAACTTACTATATATCAAGAATATGAAATTAATTGAGCTTCTCAATTTATCCAAGTCGCAAGTTACTATTAACACTTGCTAGGAGAGTAAATTGAATATCTATTCTAGTTGACAATATAGATCGAGAATATTTATATCGAGAAAGCAAGGAAAGAAAACATGTTCTATCTTATTATTAATCAACTGCTATTGAGCAAGAAAATATATTTTTTTAAAAGAACCAGTTATAAACACTAGAGCATGAAATAAAGAAGATGCCAATATAAATTATGCCCTAAATAATGTTATAATGGTTGACACGCATGTCGTACGTTGTTGCACATATGTTGCACGTACATTAAACAGTGTAAATGCTATACAACAAACTTCACGAACCAAAGATGAATGAATGTAAAAAAAATTTAAACTTGTTTGGAAAATTGATGAACACTTCATAATAGCCTTAAATGTCTTTAATGATAATCTGAAGAGAAAGAAACCAAAAAACGTGACTCGTGTAACGCGTCTTGTAAAAAAAAGAAGTAATGCGTTTTGCCTACAAGAGATGATGTCACAAGCTATAAATTGAGTTTCTTTTCTTTCTTTTTTTAGAAAATAAAATGAAAGTTACCGCTTCATATCATCAATCATGATCATTTATGTCTCAATTTCAAATAAAGTTAGCATCAATTAACTGAGACCAAACTTCCATCAAAATAAATTTTGTGCAACTTAATTTGTTACGGTCTTGCGCATAAAATGGTTAACTTTGTACATTCTATATAATAAACTACGAACTAAAGATTAATGCATAGAAGATATTTTATTAACCCTTTTAATTGAAAGTAAATCGATGATAAAAAAAGAGCAAACTAAAAAAAATTAAAGCGACTCTTGAGATAGGGACACAATTATCAACTTGTCACTTTAAGATTTACTAATAAGAATAAAAAAGCTGACTAATTAGTCTCTCAATTTATCTGAGTCGAGAACATTGGACAAGTAAGTTGCACACGAATATTACATTCAGGTCAGTTGTCACGACCCGATTCCCAACCCGGTCGTGATGGCGCCTCTCGTGAAGACAAGGCCAGCCAACAGAATAACAACGCCTCTTTACTTAATTATTAAACATAAATAAATGGATAATTACGACTTAATGGCAATAATAATTGATATTTACAACCCAACACAACCCGACCGGGGTGTCACAAGTCACAAGCATCTAAAGAAAACTGAACACCACTATAGGGCCAATAACATATACAAAATAAAATCTGAAGTTCAAAAGACGAAATCCGGTGCCACGAACGCTGGCGGTCACCTTGCTCAGCTACAATAGTATTACCTTCAATCTGCTAATAACCCGCTACCGGGTGAATAATGCCTGCAACTGCACTCGAGGTGCAGGGAGTAAAGTGAGTACTCCAACCCAGTGAGTAATAAGAGTAAATAATAACTGAACGGTAAGAAAACACGTAAAGCACTCCATCATGCTATATAGGGCAGTGCAAATCTTTGAGAAAAACAGTAAAACCGTGAAAATCTTTTAGAAAATATCTAACTCAGTTAAAAACCTCTTTTGAAAATATCATTTTCCCAACAGTCAAGCAAATGAATGCATAATCAGATAGTGCAAGTCCGCAGAAGTCAGCCCCTCGGGCACAACACTCCATTAACAAATAACACCAGGGTATCTGGTAACAGTGCAAGAAATAGCATGGATGCCAATGATATGAGAGTGCTGAATGTCATGCCACGTAGTACAAACAAGAACCAATGCATGAATGCAAAGCAATGCACATGACCGCTGCGACGCGTAGCCCGATCCATTTGGGTACCCGCGCTCACTGTGGGGGTTCAGACTCCGTAGGGGCTCCTACAGCCCAAGCATAATATAAATATCACACCGCTGCGGCGTGCAGCCCGATCCATGCACAGACCAGAAATGCACATAAGCCACTTGGTCAATATTAAAATAACAGTTCTCAGCTCAAAACGTCAGTAAAATATCATTTAAGTTTTCAAATCTTAGAAAGATGGTTGAGTTTGCAAAACAGTATTTAAAACTTTGGACCGAGATCAAATAATATGCAGAGTAATGCAAAAACAGTAATATCAATCCCTGAAGGATTCAAATAATCGGCACGAAGCCCAAAACATGGCAATCAGCCCAAATCATGATGATAACAAGTAGTTTCAGTCAATTACGCGATAAAAATCAACAACCGGGACAGACAAGGTCACAATCCCCACGGTGCTCTACCCCACGCTCATATCGGCGTGCAAGTCACCTCAATACAGCACTATGATGTGCAAATCCGGGGTTTCTAACCCTCAGGATATCATTTACAAGTATTACTCACCTCGAACCGGCGAAATCTCTAGCCCGCGACGCCTTGCCCCTCAAACCGGCCTCCACGCACGTCGAATCTAACCAAAATCAGAGCGAATACATTACAATATGCCAAGGAAACAATACCCAATCGAAAACAACCGAGAAATAGCAGAAATCTCGAAACTAGCAAAACTCGAGCCACGAGCCCGCTTCTCGAAAAATTACAAAACTCACATTACCGAATTCCTCGTCTCGCCACGAGTCCGTACATATCAAATTTACCAAAATCGGAGTCCAAATGCTCCCTCAAATCCCAATTTAAATTCTCAAAATCCCAAGCCCTAATTCATCAATTTTAGGCTTAATTCCATGAATTTCTAGGTAGATTTCTCAATAAAAACGAGTTTTAGGTTCAAGAATCTTACCTCCAATCATTCCTCCTTGAATCCCTCTTCAAAATCGCCTCAAAGCTCTCAAAACTCGCTCAAAAATGGAGGAAAATACATAACCCTCGCGGATGAAAAATAACATTTAAACCTACTGGCCTTCAGGGGTTTCCGCTTCTGTGGTCCCCACATCGCTTCCGCGTGACCGCTTCTGCGGTTCTTGTTGCTTAAGCGGAATCTCATTAAATCCCAACGGTCACTTCTGCGACAAAATTCTTCGCTTCTGCGAAGCCTCACCTCCAAGCCCAAACCGCTTCTGCGACTCGTTGTCCGCTTCTGCGGACTCGCATAGGCGAAAATACTTCCGCTTCTGCGGAACTGCTCAACCTCACCCTCTTTCGCACCTGCGATGACATCTCCACTTCCGTGCAACCGCATCTACGGTCTCCTTTCCGCAGATGCGGAAACACCTGCTGCAACCAAACCTGCAATTTTTCCAACCTCAAATTCTTTCCGTTAGCCACCCGAAATCACCCCGAGGCCCCCGGGACCTCAACCAAAGGCACCAACATATCCCAAAATATCATACGAACTTGTTCCAACCATCAAAACACATCGAACAACACTAAATCATCAATTCACATCGGATTCAAGCCTAAGTTTCTTCAAAACTTCGGAAACTCGCATTCGATCAAAACCCCGACCTAAACACCTCCGAATAACCTGAAACTTTGCACACATATCCAAAATCACCTAACAGAGCTACTGCAACTCTCGGAATTCCATTCCGACCCTCGGATCAAAATCTCACCTATCCACCGGAATTTGCCAAAATACTAACTTCGCCAATTCAAGCCGGATTCTACACCGGACCTCCAAAATCAATTCCGATCGCACTTCTAAGTCACAAATCATCCCCCGAAGCTAACTGAATCACCGGAAACCACATCCGAGCCTTCTAACTCAATAGTCAACATTCGGTTGACTTTTTCCAACTTAAGCTTTTCCTTAAAGAGTCTAGGTGCCTCATTTCTTATCAAAACCATTCCAAATCAACTCTCACACACCACATACAGATAATGAAATATGAAGAAGCAATAAACGGGGAAAACGAAGCAGTAACACATGAGACGACGGGTCGGGTCGTCACATCCTCCCTAACTTAAACAAACGCTCGTCCTCGAGCGTACCCAGAGTTGTCCTAGAAGCCAACCAATAGCTAAATGACCTTACCAAGCATATACCCGGGGTGATACCACGTCACCCTATCTCTCATAGGTCCGATAACACAATTTTAGCTGAAATTTCACAGTCCATCTAACCCATAAACCGTAGGACCGCATTGCACTTTCCGAAATCATACACAAGATCAGAACCTCACATCTATACTCAAAATAAGCACGAACCAGCTGTAATAACCCATACCTGCAACCTCAGGTGCAATCATATGATATACTACATAACCCAAACACTCGAAACGATAACTTCTATTCACAGCATTTTCCCACAACACCCGGATACCGGTGGAACAACCTCTCATCAACCAAGGTCTTATTCCAACACTTTCATATACTGCCAACGATAAATGACACATGCGACAAACGGTAACAATTTCTCAGATCAACCATTCATGAAGTCACTTCCCTTTGGACTACTACCCCAACAGATTTCCGAGGCGAACCTCGATATTAACCTTCCAACAAGCTGAAACCAAATCCGTTCGTATTTATTAATGACCCCCAACGTTCGCTTCGAGTCCAATACACCACTCTGGTGATATGACACCTCAACACCGGCCTAAGCCACAACTTGCATAATACACGCACCAATAAGAGATGGCCTGAACATACTCAAATCATGAAAATGATTAAAACGAAAGAGTTGTACCTTAAGCTCATCAATACCATTACAACACAAGGCTGAGACCCCGTCTCACATCATAGAAATAGAGCACCTGAATCTACCCCGAAAGGTCATATCTCCACGTAGCCTCGCTACAATACGCGACCCTATCCAAACATTGTTACACATGAAGTACCTCAAGTCGCCATGCTCAAAATCAACAGCCACGCACAAATAACATAAGGCTCGCAACCCGATAGGTCATAACCACTACTCCATTTACCGAGCAACACTCAATTACTCTTCCTGCTCGACTTTCTGTATGAATCCTCAGTAGAACCGCACCATATGTGCCCATATCCAACCAATCATGACGTCTCAAAACACCAAAAAGCACTCATAGCTCTCCTTAGATCACTAGCAAGCTCAATGACGATCGAATCAACCTATCCCTCAACATACAATTCGGGGCCAACCAAGACAACTCAAACTGAACTCGTAGCCACATCGGCCTGCCAACGAACTCATTACCAAGAAAGCCTGAAGCTGCTCCTTCCACTACTATAACTCCTGCTGGAGTCGTACGATATGGTTCCCGGCACGAATCAATACCGAAATCCACAATCTCGCCCGGCGACTTGCCCGGCCACAAGAAACACATCCGAAAAAGTCCCTCAACACCGAAACTGAATCAATGGTAGAAATGTGATGACCCGGCCCGTCGTCACGTGAGTTACCGCCCCGTTTCCCCCTCATATTATGTTTCTCTATGCTTCTTTATCAGTATTTGAGGTGATCGAGTAGAATTGGACTGGTTTTAGATGGAAATGAGACACTTAGTCTCTTTAAGGAGAGTTTAGTTTGGAATAGTCAACCGGATGTTGACTTGTGAGTTAGAGGGCTCGGAATGGGTTTCCAACGATTCGGTTAGCTTTGGGGGATTATTTTTGACTTAGGAGTGCGATCGGAATTGAATTTGGAGGTCCGGTGTGGAATTAGGCCTGAATTGGCGAAGTTTGAATTTTGGCGAATTCTAGTTGATAGGTGAGATTTTGATCCCAGGGTCGGAATGGAGTTCCGAGAGTTGCAGAAGCTCCGTTAGGTGATTTTGGATATGTGTGCAAAGTTTCAGGCCATTCGGAGGTGGTTAGGTCGGGTTTTTGATCGAATGTGCAATTCGGAAGTTTTTAAGAAACTTAGGCTTTGATTTGAGGATAATTGAGGATTTTGATGTTAACGATAGTGTTTTGATGGTTCGAGCGAGTTTGAATAAGGTAATAGATCATGTATGTGCTTTTGGTTGAGGTCCCGGGGGCCTCGGGGTGAATTCGGGTGGTTAAACGGAGAATTCGGAGTTTGTTGCATGTTTGAAGTTTGCTGGTTCTGTCATTTCTGCATCTGCGGAAAAGGGACCGGCATAAGCGGTTACGCAGATGTGGCGTATTGGTCGTAGAAGCGGTCCTTGGGGGACCAGGGTTTTCCGCAGAAGCGGACGTGGATCCGCAAATGCAGCGACCGCAGAAGCGGTTCTAGACCGCATAAGCGGTCCGGGGGAATTTAAGTGAGATCGCTGAAGCGATCGTTTGGTCGCATACGCGGTGATCGCAGGTGCGGCATATTAACCGCCGAAGCGGAAAAACGGTCTGGGTTTAAGTGAACAGTGGTTCACGAATTTGAAAGAGAAGAAAAATATTTTGGACTTCGGCTTAGGCGGTTTCTTGGGCGATTTTGAAGAGAATTCAAAGGGGCTTCATCAGGAATGAACTATTGGACTCGGATTATGTTTATATAGTGTAAAATCATGGATTGAACACTGAATTCAAGGGATTAAATGCTAAAAATGGAGGTTAGGGCTTGAAACTTAAGAGATTTTAAATTGATGATTTGAGGGGTCAAATAGACTCCGATTCTTGTGAGATTGATATGTATAGACTCGTGGCGAGATAAGGATCGTTTTGATGTAAAGTTTTTTGGATTTCGAGAAGTGGGCCCGGGGCTCGGGTTTTGCTAATTTCGCGATTTTCGATATTTTTCGAGTCTTTTCGATTGGGTTATGTTTCTTTGGCCCATTGTAACGTATTCGTTGTGGTTTTGGCCAGATTCGACGCGCGAGGAGGTCGATTCGAGAGGAAAGGGCATTGCGAGCTAGTCTTCGGCCGGCTAGAGGTGAGTAATAGATGTAGATGATGACCTGAGGGTTTGAAACCCCGATGTATCACACTGTGACGCTATATTGAGGCGAGACACGCACTCCATGACGAGTGTGGGGTCGATTGTGAGTGGGGATTGTGGCTTAGTCCGCCCCGAACGGTGTCCAAGCTTTGGACTATAGATTGATTTGTAAACATCCTACTTGGATTGTTATGATATATTTGGGCTGTGTGCCGACTATTTGAATCCCTTGGGGATTATTATCACTGCTTCCATGATATTCAGCATGCTATATGATTTCAGTCCTGAGTTTTAAACACTGTTTCGAAATACTTAGTCACCTTCCAAAGGTTTTAAAGACTTAAACGATAATTTCCTAATAATTGGAACTGAGAATTAAAATCTGACTTTGCTGTATAACTCACATGCATATTCTGGACTGAGTGTGGATCGGGCTGCACGCCACAGCGATGTCACGATGATATTGCGCTTGGGCTGTAGGAGCCCCTCCGGAGTTTGAACCCCCACAGTGAGCGCGGGTACCCAAATGGATCGGGCTGTACGCCGCAGCGGTCATGTGCATTGCATTGCATTCATGCTTTGATGTTATCTGATCTATTTGATTCTGTTTTGTTGCCATTTTAACATTAATTATTCTAAATTGTTAGTTTTAGCTTTACATTGTGGTATTTTTGAGATTTCTTACTTTCAGCCATTATATATGTCTATTACCACTGAGTTGGAAGTACTCACTTTACTCCCTGCACCATGTATGAAGATTCAGGAGCATCAGGAGCTTAGTCGAGCTGTTTGCTGTTTCCAGAGCTTCAGGAGTTGTCGAGGTAGCTGCCTGACGTCCGCAGAACCCGACTCCTCCCCTTATCCCTTTTATCTTTTCGCATTCTAGAACTCTGTATTACATGAGGATTTGCTACTCTGTTATCTTAGAGGCTCTAGACTCATGACCCCAGGTCTTTGGGAGATGTTGGTTATGTCAGTGTTTCATACTGTTTCTATTTAAATTATTCGGTTAATAGACTTGACAAACTGCTAAATTCACGTTGTTACTCGGTAATGGGATTTGTGATTGGGATGTGAGTAATGATTGGTCGGGCTTGCCTAGCAATTGTGTTGGGCGCCATCACGATCGGGATTGGGGTCGTGACAAGTTGGTATCAGAGCCCAAGTTACTAGGCCTCATGAGTCATGAGCCGGTTAGTAGAGTCTCGCGGATCGGTACAGAGACGTCTGTATTTATCCTCGAGAGGCTGTAGAACCTTTAGGAAACACTTCATATTCATGAACTCTTGTCGTGCGGCTTTGTTGATCCGAGAACTAAACTTCTGTATTCTATTCTCTTGCAGATGGCGAGAACCCGTGCTACCGGATGTGACGGACGACCACCATTGCCACCCGCTAGATGCCGTGGTCGTGGTCGTGGTCGAGGCAGACCACCGAGGGCAGCACCTGCAGATCCACTGGCTGCCTAGGTTCCGGACCAGCCTCCAGCTGTAGATGCTCCAGCAGCACCTGTTCAGGCATCGGCAGTGCCCATCGTGATTCCTGGTCTCCAGGAGGCTTTAGCTCAGATTTTATCCGTCTGTACTGGCCTGGCTCAGGCCGTCTCAGCCACTACTGCAGCAGCTACTTCTCAGACCGGGGATGGTCAGCAGACCCCCGCTGCTCGCACACCCGAGCAAGGTGTTCAGGGATTGCAGACACCGGGAGCAGCCCCAGCTCAGCCAGTTGCACCAGTTGCCCCAGTTGCACCAGTTGCACCAGTTGCCCCAGTTGCGCCAGTCGCACCAGCTCCAGACTTTGTGGTTCCAGCTATGCCCGACAACGAGCAGCGTCTCCTGGAGAGGTTCGGTAGGCTCCAGCCTCCGACGTTCAGTGGTACTGAGGGCGAGGATGCCCAAGGATTTCTAGACAAGTTTTAGCGTATGCTTCGCACTGCAGGGATTTTGGAGTCGAGTGGAGTGGCTTTTACTACTTTCCAGTTCTCAGGGCCTGCATTTACATGGTGGGAGGAGTTTTAGAGGCGTAGGCCTGTTGGAGCAGCGCCCCTTACTTGGCAGCAGTTCTCCACTCTCTTTCTGGAGAAGTATGTACCGCAGTCTCGCAGGGAGGAGCTGCGTCGTCAGTTTGAGTGGTTGGTTCAGGGAGACATGACGGTGACCCAGTATGAGTTGACATTTACGCAGCTAGCTCGGCATGCTACTTGGATGATCCCGACAGATCGGGAGAGGATTAGGAGGTTTGTGGATGGTCTTAACTATCTAGTCCGCATTTTGATGACTAGAGAGAGAGTTGTGGCTACCTTGTTTGAGGAGGTAGTTGATATGGCTCGACAAATTGAGGCAGATCGCCGTCGGGAGCGTGAGGAGAGGGAGGCCAAAAGGCCTCGAGGTTCAGGTAGCTTCAGTGGTGCTCCGTCTAGGGGCCAGTTCCAGCGCAGCAGAGGTCGTTCCTTCAGACCTCCTCAGTCAGGTCGTACAGAGTCCAGTGGGGCTTCTTCAGGCCGTGGTCATCAGGGTTATAAACAGAGCCAGTCTTCACTTAGTGCCCTTCCAGCTCAGAGCTCTACTCTTGCCTCTTCAGCCCAGGGTTCATCTGCAGCGAGGGGTTCCCTTCAGTCCCCTCCTCCAGCTCCGGGACGTTGCTACGAGTGCGGTGAGTTTGGTCACATGAGGAGACGGTGTCCTCGGCTTCGTGGTGGTCAGTCTCAGCAGAGGGATCTGCCCTCGTCTTCTGCTCCTGTTTCATCAGCACCCACTCAGTCAGCTAGGGGTGGAGGCCAGGTAGCCAGAGGCCGCCCCAAGGGTGGAGATCGAACTGGCGGTGGTCAGGCTCGATTCTATGCTCTTCTAGACAGGAGGGACGCCATTGCATCAGATGTTGTTATCACAGGTATTATCTCAGTCTGCCACAGGGATGCCTCTGTTTTGTTTGATCCTGGATCTACCTATTCCTATGTATCTTCGTATTTTGCTCATCATTTGGGTACGACCCGTGGTTGTCTTGCCTTGCCTGTGCACGTATCTACCCTGGTGGGTGATATTATTATTGTGGATTATGTATATCGATCGTGTCTGGTGACTATTGGGGGTCTGGAGACCCGAGTTGACCTGTTATTGTTGGGCATGGTAGATTTCGATGTGATTCTGGGTATGTATTGGCTATCCCCGTACCATGCTATTCTGGACTGTCATGCCAAGACAGTTACGTTGGTTATTCCGGGTGTTTCGAGGATCGAGTGGCGGGGTATGACTGATTATGTGCCCAGCCGGGTGATTTCTTTCTTAAAGGCCCAGCGGATGGTTGGGAAAGGTTGTTTATCGTACTTGGCTTTTGTTAGAGATGTTGGAGCTGAGACTCCTAGTCTTGATTCGGTTCCCGTTGTGAGGGATTTCCCTGATGTGTTTCCAGCAGACCTGCCGGGCATGCCGCCGGACAGGGATATTGATTTCGGTATTGATTTGGTGCCGGGCACTCAGCCCATCTCTATTCCTCCCTATCGTATGGCGCCAGCTGAGTTAAAGGAGTTGAAGGAGCAGCTTCAAGAACTCCTAGATAAGGGGTTCATTCGCCCGAGTGTGTCACCGCGGGGTGCACCGGTCTTATTTGTGAAGAAAAAGGATGGCACGATGAGAATGTGCATTGACTACAGACAGTTGAACAAGGTGACAGTGAAGAACAAGTATCCACTACCCCGTATTGAGGATTTGTTTGACCAGCTTCAGGGGGAAAAGGTATTCTCTAAGATTGATCTCCGTTCAGGCTATCACCAGTTGAAGATTAGGGATTCAGACATTATGAAGACGGCTTTCAGGACGAGTTATGGGCACTATGAGTTTCTGGTTATGTCATTCGGGCTGACTAATGCCCCAGCCGCGTTCATGCACTTGATGAATAGTGTATTTCGGCCGTATCTGGATTCATTTGTGATTGTGTTTATTGATGATATCCTGGTGTACTCGCGTAGCCAGGAGGAGCACGCGCAACATTGAGGGTGGTATTGCAGAGACTGAGAGAGGAGAAGCTCTATGCAAAGTTCTCCAAGTGTGAGTTTTGGCTTAGTTCTGTGGCTTTTCTGGGACACGTGGTGTCCAGTGATGGTATTCAGGTTGACCCAAAGAAGATAGAGGCAGTGCAGAGTTGGCCTAGACTGTCCTCAGCCACTGAGATTCGGAGTTTCCTCGGTTTGGCGGGTTATTATCGCAGGTTCGTTTAGGGTTTTTCATCTATTTCTTCGCCTTTGACCAAGTTGACGCAGAAGAATGCTCCATTTGTGTGGTCGGATGAGTGCGAGGAGAGCTTTCAGAAGCTCAAGACAGCTTTGACCACAGCTCNGTGAACAATGTATATGCGAGGTGACATGTGCCTATACGTCGTCAAATTAATTGTTTGCATATTATCTGAAGATCATAAATTATTTTAAATCATGAATTAGTTATTATATTAATTGTTCCTCTCGTATTGCTTGCTCAATATTATGCCTTGAATCCATGCTATATTTGCTACATGTTTAATTGATTTATTTGACTAAATTGTTACTTGACATTTAGCATATTAAATATTAAATTACATATTTCTTCTCTAATTCCACAATTAATTGTTACTTGTCATTACTTGTTTCCCAAATAAATCATAATTATTGTACGCTTGTTGTCTCGTGATTTAATTTTTAATTGTTGAATTGATTGGGGTAATTTCTTTAATGAGAATTGATAAATTATATTATTGGAGAAGCGGGTTGCACGCTGCAACAGAAAAGAAAGTAAATATATATATTGGAGGAGCGGGTTGCACGCCGCAACAAAATTGATTGAAATGAATATATTGGAAGTGCAGGTTGCATGCCGCAATAGAATTAAATGAAAATGAATATATTGTGGGATCGGGTTGCACGCCGCAATGGAAATGAATATGATTATATTGTGGGATCGGGTTGCACGCCGCAACGGAAAGTGATTTAAATAATAATTGGTTACGACTGCCGAGTTGGCTTGATTGTTGATATGATTTATCGGTTTAATTTCTATTCATGTTCTCCTATATTATTGTTATTATTATTATTGCGTACAGGTTAATGTAAGTGACCTGCCTTAGCCTCGTCGAAATCAAAATTCACACCCCGATTCGGACTTATGAGTTTCAAACATTGCAATTTACAAAACTCGTAGTCGAAACATATTAAATGAATCCGGAATGACTCAACTTTGGCACACAAGTCATAAATGACATAACGGAGCTATTCCAATTTTCGGAATCTCAATCCAAGTCTGTTATCAATAAGTCAAATCCGTGGTCAAACTTTGGAAACCTTTAGCCTTTAGATTTGTAGTTTCCGTTAGATGGTGATAATTTGAGCTAGAGACCTCCGAATTCGATTTCGGGCATACGCCTAAGTCCCAAATTACGATACGGACCTACTGGAACAGGTTATATGACGAGTGCGGGGTCGATTGTGAGTGGGGATTGTGGCTTAGTCCGCCCCGAACGGTGTCCAAGCTGTGCTTTGGACTATAGATTGATTTGTAAACATCCTACTTGGATTGTTATGATATATTTGGGCTGTGTGCCGACTATTTGAATCCCTTGGGGATTATTATCACTGCTTCCATGATATTCAGCATGCTATATGATTTCAGTCCTGAGTTTTAAACACTGTTTCGAAATACTTAGTCACCTTCCGTAGGTTTTAAAGACAAACGATAATTTCCTAATAATTGGAACTGAGAATTAAAATCTGACTTTGCTATATAACTCACATGCATATTCTGGACTGAGTGTGGATCGGGCTGCACGCCGCAGCGATGTCACGATGATATTGTGCTTAGGCTGTAGGAGCCCCTCCGGAGTCTGAACCCCCACAGTGAGCGCGGGTACCCAAATGGATCGGGCTGTACGCCGCAACGGTCATGTGCATTGCATTGCATTCATGCTTTGATGTTATCTGATTTATTTGATTCTGTTTTGTTGCCATTTCACCGTTAATTATGCTAAATTGTTAGTTTTAGCTTTACATTATGGTATTTTCGAGATTTCTTACTTTCAGCCATTATATATGTCTATTACCACTGAGTTGGAAGTACTCACTTTACTCCCTGCACCATGTGTGCAGATTCAGGAGCATCGGGAGCTTAGTCGAGCTGTTTGCTGTTTCCAGAGCTTCAGGAGTTGTCGAGGTAGCTGCCTGACTTCCGCAGAACCCGACTCCTCCCCTTATCCCTTTTATCTTTTCGCATTCTAGAACTCTGTATTACATGAGGATTTGCTACTCTGTTATCTTAGAGGCTCTAGACTCATGACCCCAGGTCTTTGGGAGATGTTGGTTATGTCAGTGTTTCATACCGTTTCTATTTAAATTATTTGGTTAATAAACTTGACAAACTGCTAAATTCACGTTGTTACTCGGTAATGGGATTTGTGATTGGGATGTGAGTAATGATTGGTCGGGCTTGCCTAGCAATTGTGTTGGGCGCCATCACGACCGGGATTGGGGTCGTGACAAGAAACCTCTGCACTGACATCCGCCACGAAGGCCCAATTAAGGAAAGCAATCCTTCTCAGCCGTCCGCTGGGCTTTGGAATATATCCACTCTGCTAGAACATAATCCAATGCACCTCGCCACTCGACCCGTGGCATTACCGACATAGCAAAACTCGAGCCCCGGGCCCGCTTCTCGAAAAATTACAAAACTCACATTACCGGATTCCTTGTATCGCCACGAGCTCGTACATATCAAATTTACCAAAATCGGAGTCCAAGTGCTCCCTCAAATCCCAATTTAAATTCTCAAAATCTCAAGCCCTAATTCATCAATTTTAGGCTTAATTCCATGAATTTCTAGGTAGATTTCTCAATAAAAATGAGTTTTAGGTTCAAGAATCTTACCTCCAATCATTCCTCCTTGAATCCCTCTTCAAAATCGCCTCAAAGCTCTCAAAGCTCGCTCAAAAATGGAGGAAAATACATAACCCTCGCGGATGAAAAATAACATTTAAACCTACTGGCCTTCATGGGTTTCCTCTTCTGCGGTCCCCACATCGCTTCCGCGTGACCGCTTCTGCGGTCCTTGTCTGCTTAAGCGGAATCTCATTAAATCCCAACGGTCGCTTCTGCGACAAAATTCTTCGCTTCTGCGAAGCCTCACCTCCAAGCCCAAACCGCTTCTGCGACTCGTTGTCCGCTTCTGCGGACTCGCATAGGCGAAAATACTTCCGCTTCTGCGGAACTGCTCAACCTCACCCTCTTTCGCACCTGCGATGACATCTCCACTTCCGCGCAACCGCATCTGCGGTCTCCTTTCCGCAGATGCGGAAACACCTGCTGCAACCAAACCTGCAATTTTTCCAACCTCAAATTCTTTCCGTTAGCCACCCGAAATCACCCCGAGGCCCCCGGGACCTCAACCAAAGGCACCAACATATCCCAAAACATCATACGAACTTGTTCCAACCATCAAAACACATCGAACAACACTAAATCATCAATTCACATCGAATTCAAGCCTAAGTTTCTTCAAAACTTCCAAAACTCGCATTCGATCAAAACCCCGACCTAAACACCTCCGAACAACCTGAAACTTTGCACAGATATCCAAAATCACCTAACGGAGCTACTGTAACTCTCAAAATTCCATTCCGACCCTCGGATCAAAATCTCACATATCCACCGGAATTCGCCAAAATACTAACTTCGCCAATTCAAGCCAGATTCTACACTGGACCTCCAAAATCAATTCTGATCGCACTCCTAAGTCACAAATCATCCCCCGAAGCTAACCGAATCACCGAAAACCACATCCGAGCCCTCTAACTCAATAGTCAACATTCGGTTGACTTTTTCCAACTTAAGCTTTTCCTTAAAGAGTCTAGGTGCCTCATTTCTTATCAAAACCATTCCAAATCAACTCTCACACACCACATACCGATAATGAAATATGAAGAAGCAATAAACGGGAAAAACGGAGCAGTAACACATGAGACGACGGGTCGGATCGTCACATCAGTCGTTATGAAATTCATATTAAAAATAATAATGAGTATATCAATAAACAATAAAGCCATTATCAAGTTCTTATTGGCTTATTAGTATCCTTTGAATTTTGAATAAAAATTTAAAAATATAGAAGAGACGGTAATTATAGGAAGTGTATATATATGAAACACTTACATTAGAAAAGAAATTGATGATATAAATAACGTAATAAATGAGTAAGCGACAGGTAAGTGAGAAAAGAGTAAAAATATGATTATATTGATCAAGTCAAGTATTTTCATAGAGGAGAAATTGATGGCTTCCAAATTTGAAGAAAAAAGGAGGATGTACTAATAGTGATGGTCGGATCTGAAGAAGAAGAAGAAGAAGAAGAAGATGACATGATGGTATTAATGGTGGTGGCGGGCGTATATGAAGAACAAAAATAAGGAGGATGTGCTGGTGGTAGTGGGCGAATTTGAAGCAAAAAATGATGGTGACTAGTTGTTATAGTTGAATCTGGGTAAAAAAGATGAGGCGGTAATGGTGACGGTAGCGGAAACGAACCGACGATAGAAGATAGATATAATGAATGATGATGATGAGGAGGAGGAGGAGGAGAAGGAGGAAGAGGATGAAGGAGGGCTGGTGGTGATGGTCGGATCTAAAGAAGCAGAAGGTAGTAGTGATGGTGATTTTGGCCAGATTTGAAGAAAGAGGAGACAGAGGACGTAGTGGCGAAAGAAGAAGGAGAAACATGGTGAAAACTGGCTGATTGTGGCAAGAATTTTTCATTTTTAGTAAGTAAAAGTATAATTCTAACTTTAATCTACTCAGTTGTTGGTTTTTTTTTCACGATGAAAACTGCCATGTGGAATATCTTAGAAGATTTTATAAAGATTGCGTAGTAGACTTCACTTGTTCTGATTTAAGAATTTGTTCATAAGAAAATTGATAATGAACTTGTCATTTTGAAAACTTAATGTATATCAAGAATTTGAAATTAATAGAGCTTCTTAATTTACCTAAGTCGTAAGTTACCATTTATACTTAATAGGAGAGAAAATTGAATATCTACTCTGAATGACATTATAGAAATCGAGAATATTTATATCGAGAACACAATTTATTATTTCAACTGCTATTGAGTACGAAAATATGTTTGTCAGAAGAAATAATTATACAATAAACATTAGAACAAGAAATAAAAAAGATGCCAACACAAATGATGCCCTAAATTATGTTATAATGGTTGACACGTATGTCGCACGTATGTTGCACGTACATTAAACACTATAATGATATACAATAAACTTTACGAACCAAAGATTAATGCATGTAAAATGTATTTTTAACCCTTTTTGGAAAGTAAATTGATGATATGTAATAAAGGAAACGGAAGCAAATTAGTTTTTAAATTTATCTTCGACTCATTGACACGTAAGTTGCATGTATATTACATTCTGGTCAGTCGTTATCAAGTTCATATTAAAAAATAATAAAAATATGTAAATAAATAACAAAGTCATTATGAGTTTATATTGACTTGTTTTCCTTATTAGCATCCCTTGAATCCTGAATAAAGAGTTAAAAGGGTAGAAAATTAAAAATTATAGGAAACACTTATATTAGAAGCGAGAAAAACAAATGGTATAAATGACGTACTAAATGAGTAAACGGTAGGTGAATGAAAAAAGGAGCAAACGTATGATTTGTATCAATCAAACCTACATTAATGAAGGAGAAAGTTGGTGGTGGTGTCTGTGTCAAAAGAAGAAGCACGACTATAAATTCGGCCAAAACTTAGCATAGTCAACCGACCGAAAAACTCACATACGTCGGTCGGTTTTAAATATATTTTCTTTTATAGTTTTTTTATGAAACCTAGGGAATTCGGTCGGGTTTCTTGGGCGCCAAATGCGGAAAATTATTTGTGTCACATGAAATATATTTTTTAAGAAACCGACCAACGTTTGTTAGTTTTTCATTTAAAATAAATTAAAATTAATATTTAAAATATCAGCCAAAATTGGTCATTCATTTCGGTCAGTCATTTTAAAAAATATACCGATTTTGGTTGATATTTTTTTTAAAAAAGACGAAATAGGTCAGTTATTTCGCGCAAAAATATAATTAAATAATATAAATAAAATAAAAGAAAGTCTTAAACCAAAAGGCACTAATAGTCTAGTGGTAGAATAGTATCTTGCCACGACATAGATCCCGGTTCAATTACCAAATGGTCCATTTTTAATTACATAATTTTAAAAAATTGATCAAAGTCGGTTAGTTATATTCTTTTGGCCGATTATGGAATTTAATTGACCGACCGAAGTCGATCGATTGGCTCTACCGACCATAATGAATCGGTCGATTTTATGTCGATTTTACCAATTATTGACCAACATCGGTCGATTTTTGCCCTGTTTTTAGTAGTGAATGAGGAGGATGCACTAATGATGGCGTTCGATATCAAGAAAAATAAAGATGATGTGGTGGTGGACGAATCTGAAGAATGAAAATGAGGAAGGGGTGCTAGTGGTAATAGGCGATTTTGGAGAAGGAAATGGTGGTTGTGGCTGAATCAAAAATAGGAGCAGGTGATAGCAGTAGCGGCTATGATAACGACGATGGAAATTGGATCTAATGAATGATGATGATGATAAGGAGGAGGAGGAGGAAGAGGAGGAGAGATGGTGGTTGCGGTCAAATCTGAAGAAGAAGAAGAAGAAGAAGAAGAAGAAGAAGAAGAAGAAGAAGAAGAAGAAGAAGAAGAAGAAGAAGAAGAAGAAGAAGTGTCACGACCCAAACCCCGCTCCGGTCGTGATGGCGCCTCTCGTGAAGAAAAGGCCAGCCAACCAACCCAAATTGCATTTTCAAAAATAGTTAAACATGAATAAGCAGTCTAATATGATTTAATAATAATAAATAGCAGAAGTACAACCCAAATACAGCCCAACCAGGGTGTCACAAGTCACGAGCATCTATAAGAGTCTAACTACAATTACAGGCCTGTAATATACAGAATGGAATTTATAATCAAAAGGAAGAAATACGGTGCCGCGAACGCTGGCGGTCACCTTGCTCAACTCCGATAACTAAATCTCCGATCAGCTCGAAACCGCTACCGGGTGAAACAAATACCTGCATCTGCACACGAGGTGCAGGGAGTAAAGTGAGTAGTCCAACTCAGTGAGTAATAAAGGTAAATAATAATTGCGCAGTAAGAAATCACGTATAACAAATCATTATGCTGTATGGAAGCAGTGTAAAACTCTTTGAGAAAAGCAGTGAAACAGTGAAATCTTTAGAATTATCTCGGCTCAGTTTAAACCTCTTTTGAAAATACCTTTTTCAACAATAATGCAAATGAATGCAAAACAAATGGTACAGATAAGCACAGAAATCCGCCCCTCGGCACAACACTCAGTTATCAGATAAAACCAGGAAATCAGGTAGATATTGCATGAAGTAACATAGTCAACAGGTAATGGCAGACAAATGAAATAAAACACATAAAACAGTACCAGACCGCTGCGACGTGCAGCCCGCTCCACATATTGCTGCGGCGTGCAGCCCGATCCGCTTAACGTCGACGGCACTCACTGGGGGTGTGCAGACCCCGGGAGGGGTCCCTTACTGTCACGACCCAATTTCCATACCCGATCGTGATGGCGCCTCTCGTGAAGACAAGGCCAGCCAACTAACCCAAATCCTCTCTTTAGCAATTATTAAATATAAATGAATAGAAAGTATAACTTAATCGCATTAAAAACTATTAATTACAACCCAACTCAACCCGACCGGGGTGTCACAAGTCACGAGCATCTAAAGAAGACTGAACACCACTACAGGGCCAATAATATATATAAAATCTGGAGTTCAAAAGATGAAGTCCGGTGCCGCAAACGCTGGCGGTCACCTTGCTCAGCTACAATAGTAATACCTTCAATCCGCTAATAACCCGCTACCGGGCGAACAATATCTGCAACTGCACGCAAGGTGCAGGGAGTAAAGTGAGTACTCCAACTCAGTGAGTAATAAGAGCAAATAATAACTGAGCGGCAAGAAATCACGTAAGAGCACTCCATCATGCAATATGGGACAACACAATCCTTTGAGAAAACAGTAAAATCCGGGAAAATCCTTTAGAAAATATCTGGCTCAGTTAAAACCACTTTTGAAAATATCCTTTTCCCAACAGGCAAGCAAATGAATGCATAATCAGATAGTGCAAGTCCGCACATAAGTCAGCCCTTCGGGCACAACACTCCATTAACAAATAACACCAGGGTATCTGATAACAGTGCAAGAAATAGCATGGATGCCAATGATGTGAGAGTGCTAAAAGTCATGCCACGTAGTACAAACAGGAACCAATGCATGAATGCAATGCAATGCACATGACCGTTGTGGCGTGCAGCCTGATCCATTTGGGTACCCGCGCTCACTGTGGGGGTTCAGACTCCGGAGGGGCTCCTACAGCCCAAGCGCAATATCAATATCACACCGCTGCGGCGTGCAGCCCGATCCATGCACGGTCCAGAAATCACTATAACACTGTTGTGGTGCGCAGCCCGATCCATGCACAGTCCAGAAAATGCACATAAGCCACTTAGGCAATATTAAAATAATAGTTCTCAATTCAAAACGTCAGTAAAATATCATTTAAGTTTTCAAAACTTAGAAAGATGGCTGAGTTTGCAAAACAGTATTTAAAACCTTGGACCGAGATCAAATAATATGCAGAGAAATGCAAAAACAGTGATATCAATCCCTGAAGGATTCAAATAGTCAGCACGAAGCCCAAAACATGACAATCAGCCCAAATCATGATGATAACAAGTAGTTTCATTCAAATACGCGGTAAAAATCAACAACCGGGATGGACCGAGTCACAATTCCCAACGGTGCTCTACCCCACGCTCATATCCGGCGTGCAAGTCACCTCAATACAGCACTATGATGTGCAAATCCGAGGTTTCTAACCCTCGGGATATCATTTACAAGTATTACTCACCTCGAACCGGCGAAATCTCTAGCCCGCGACGCCTTGCCCCTCAAACCGGCCTCCACGCACGTCGAATCTAACCAAAATCAGAGCGAATACATTACAATATGCCAAGGGAACAATACCCAATCGAAAACAATCAAGAAATAACAGAAATCTCGAAACTAGCAAAACCCGAGCCCCGGGTCCGCTTCTCGAAAAATTACAAAATTCACATCACCGGATTCCTCGTCTCGCCACGAGTCCGTACATATCAAATTTACCAAAATCGGAGTTCAAATGCCCTTTCAAATCCCCAATTTAAACTCTCTTAAGTTTCAAGCCCTAACCTCCATTTTTACCCTTTAATTCCTTTTCAGTGTTAATCCACGATTTTACACCATAATATCATAATCTAAGTCCAAAAATCCATACCTGATGAAAGCCCTCGAAACTCTCTTCAAAATCGCCCAAAAACCCTCTTAGTCCGAAGTCCAAAATGTTTGTTCTCTTTCAAATTCACGAAATCACTGTTCATTAAACACAGCCCAGATTACGCTTCTGCGGTTCCAATTACCGCTTCTGCGGTACCGCTTCCGCGTCCCAATATCCGCTTCTGCGGTTTTCACTTAACTCCTCCACGACCGCTTCTACGACAAGGGTCCCGCTTCTGCGGATCCCCCAAATCCGCCTCTGCGGCTAAAAGTCTGCTCCTGCGGACCCGCTAATGCGGACCAAGTTCCGCTTCTGCGAAACTCCTCATCTCTGCACCATATCGCTTCTGCGCTCCTTTACCCGCTTCTGCGGAACCTCTTCTGCGGTCCATTTTTGCAGAAGCGGAAATACCAGATGACAGCAACACAGACCTGAAGCAACTTCCGAAAACTCTCGTTTTAACACTCGATCTTACCCCGAGGCCCCCGGGACCTCAACCAAAAGCACGGAAATGTTCAATTACCTTATTCAAACTTGCACGAACCATCAAAACACTATCGTTAAGATCAAAATCTTCAAATTTCATCAAATCAAAGCCTAAGTTTCTTAAAAACTTCCGAATTGAACATTCGATCAAAAACCCGACCTAAACACCTCCGAATGACCTAAAACTTTGCACACATATCCAAAATCACCTAACGGAGCTACTGCAACTCTCGGAATTCCATTCCGACCCTCGGATCAAAATCTCACCCATCAACCGGAAATCGCCAAAATACTAACTTTGCCAATTCAAGCCTAATTCTACACCGGGTCTCCAAAATCACTTCCGATCACGCTCCTAAGTCACAAATCATCCCCCGAAGCTAACCGAATCACCAGAAATCACATCCGAGCCCTCTAACTCAATGGTCAACATTCGGTTGACTTTTCCAACTTAAGCTTTTCTTAAAGAGTCTAGGTGCCTCATTTCTTATCAAAACCATTCCAAATCAACTCTCACACACCACATACCAATAATGAAATATAAAGAAGCAATAAACGGGGAAAACAGAGCAGTAACTCATGAGACGACGGGTCGGGTCGTCACACTTACGGCTCAAGCGCAATATCAGGCTATCTCGTGGCATCAAGTCTAGGCCCTCGACCTCATATCAGTATCAGTATTACATTGCTGCGGCGTGCAGCCCGATCCAAAAGTATCCTCACAACTTAGGCTCTCGGCCTTACTCAGTCAAAAATCACATAAGCCCCTCGGGTAACATTAAAACATGTTGCTTAGCCCAAAAATAGTATTGGAAATATCATTTCAAGTGTTTAAGCAAAATAACCTTGGCTGAGTTTTGAAAACAGTGAAAATACATGACTGAGTTCAAGTATAAAATCAAAACAGTGAGGAAATAACAACAACCATCCCCGAAGGGGTTCAAATAATTGGCACAAAGCCCAAATATGGCAATAAGCCCAAATCATGATGATAACAAATAAGTCTCAGTCAAATATGCGGTAAAATCATCAATCGGGACGGACCAAGTCACAATCCCCAGTAGTAAAAGACCCCACGCTCATCATTCAGCGTGTGTCTCACCTCAATATAGTACTACGATGTGCAATCCGGCTTTCAAACCCTCAGGATATCATTTACAATCATTACTCACCTCGAACCGGCGAAATCTCTAGCTCGCAACGCCTTTGCCCCTCAAATCTGCCTCCACGTGCGTCGAATCTATCCAAAATCAGAGTGAATACATCACAATATGCTAAAAGAACAAAGCCCAAGCGAAAATAATCAATAATGGGCACAAATCCCGAAATTACCGAAACCTGAGCCCCAGGCCCACTTCTCAAAACTCAAAAATTTTCACATCAACGGGTTCCTTATCTCGCCACGAGTCCATACATATCAAAAACTCTCAAATCCGACCTCAAATGGCCCTTCAAATTCCAATTTAAAATGTCAAAAACCCAAGCCCTAATTCTTCCCTATTTAGCTAAATTTTCATGAATTTCAAGGTTAATTTCACATAATAATCGTGTTTTAAAATCATAGAACTCACCTCCAATCAATCCCAGTCGAATCCCTTTTCAATTTCCGTCCAAAAGCTCTCAAGGATGTTCAAAAAATGGTGGAAAAATACCTTAGCTCGCGGCACAAAATGAAACTTTAAAACCCATTTCTGCCCAGACATTCTCGCTTTTGCGATCAATAAACCGCTTATGCGGTTTCCGCTTTTGTGGAAGTTATTCCGCTCCTGCGGAGTTCCACTATTAACCAGGACCGCTTCTGCGGTCTAAATCCGCTTCTGCGGACGCCACATCTACGGAATATCATCCGCTCCTGTGGAAAATCCAACTTTTCGAGAAACTCGCACCTGCAATCCCCATTTTCGCATCTGCGGTCCCTTTTTCCGCAGATGCAGAAATACCAGAACCAGCAATTTCTAAAACAACACAAGTCCAAAATTCATCCCGATAGCCATCCGAAATTACCCCGAGGCCCCCGGGACCTCATCCAAAAACACCAACACCTCCCATAACATCATCCAAACTTGTTCCAATCATTAAAACACCTCGAACAACATCAAAACCATCAAATTACATCAAATTCAAGCCTAAGTTCTTCAAAAACTTCCGAAACACGCATTCAATCAAAAACCCAACCAAACCACGTCCGAATGATCTGAAATTTAGCACACACATCCCAAATCACATAATGAAGCTACAGAAACTCTCGGAATTCCATTCCGACCCTCGGATCAAAATCTCACGTATCAACCGGAATTCGCCAAAACACTAACTTTGCCAAAACAAGCTAATTTCTACACCGAACCTCCAAAACCAATTTCGATCACGCTCCTAAGTAATAAATCACCCAACGAAGCTAACCAAATCATAAAAACTCCGATCCGAGCTCATATACAAATAAGTCAACTCTTGGTCAACCTCTCAAATTCAAAGCTCTCAACTGAGACTATTCTTTCAGATTCATTCTGATTTTCCTGAAAAAAATCACAACCAACGATCTACATCAGCCATAATGCATAACACGGGGCAAGTCATGCCCGGGAACTGGCGATCAAAATGCAAGAAGCTAAAAACGACCGGTCAGGTCGTTACATCCTCCCTCACTTAAACACGCGTTCATCCTCGAACGTACTTGGAGTTGTTCCAAAAGCCGATCAATAGCTGAATAACCTTACCAAGCATATACCCGGGGGTGATCCCACGTCACCCTATCTCATATAGGTCCGATAACACATAGAAACTGAAATTACAAAATCCATCCTAGTCCATAAACCATAGAACCACAGTTTCACTTCTGAAGCCATCAATACGATCAAAACCTCACACCTATACTCTAAATAGTCCCGAACCAGCTGTAATAGCCCACGCCTGCAACCTCAGGTGCAATTATATGATGTACCACATAACTCAAACACATGTAGCGATAACTTCCATTCCCAGCATCCGCCCACAACAACCAAATACCGATAGAAAACCTCTTATTAGCTAAAGTCTCACTCCAACACCTTCATATACTGCCAACGATAAATGAAACACGCAATAAACCATAACCATTTCTCAGATCGACCATTCATGAGGCCACTACTCCTCCGGCAATTATCATAGCAAATTTGAACCGAACCTCGATATTTGCCCATCAAACATGCTGAAATCGAATCCATTTGTATTCATCAATGATCCCAACGATCTCTTCTAACCAGACACACCACCCTGGTGACATGACACATCAATACGGGCCTAAGCCTCAACTTGCATAACTACATGCACCAATAAGCAACAGTCCGAACATACTCAAATCATGAAAATGGCTCAAATGAAAGAGCTGCACCACAAGCTCACCGGTATCACCACAACGTAAGGCTGAGAACCCGCCTCACACCATAAAATAGAACGCACGAATCCAACCCGCCAGGTCATATCTCCACATAGCCTCGCTGCAATGCACGATCCTATCCCAACACCACTCCACATGAGACACCTCGACTCATTATGCTCGAAATTGACAACCACACACAATTTGATGTCTGGAACCAAAGCGAACCATTACACCCTCAGTGAAACAAATACCATATACCACTCAAACCCGATAGGACATAACCGATACGCCATCCATCGGGCAATACCCAATTACTCTTCCCGCTCGACTTCCACTATGAACCTCCAATAGAACCGCACATATGTGCCCATGACCAACAAATCATAACGTCTCGCAACACAGAAAGCAACTCGTAGATCTCTCCAGATACTGATAAGCTCAACAACGGTCGAATCGACCTATCCCTCAACGATACAATTCTGCCAACCAAGCCAACTCAAGCTAGAACACACATCCACATTGGCATGCCAACGAACTTCTTACCAAGGAAGTCGAAGCTGTTCCTTTCCACTCCTATAACTCCTGCTGGTGGCATACAATACGGTGCCCGGCACCAAAATCAATACCAAAATTGACAACTCCGCCCGGCGACAAGAAATACATCTGAAAAGTTCCTCACCACCAAAACTGAATCAATACGAGGAGCCTCAGCACTGACACCCATCACAAGAAACCAAATAAGAAAGGCAATCCTTCTCAGCCGACCGTTGGTTCTTCGAAACATAAGCCACTCTACTAGAACATAATCCGACGCACCTCGCCACTCAACCCGTGGCATTTTCGGCATAGCCAAAAGCGCAATAGTCCAGAATGACCCATCACGGAGACAACCAGCCTAGACCCCAATATCACATCCAAAATCAAACATACCAAACAAGGAAAGATCCACTCGGGTCTCCAAATCTCGGTAGTCACTAAACAGTACTGATACACCCGATCTACAATCACAACATAGCCTGAATATGAGAACTTCCGTCTCCAAATCCATATAACACACGAATCATCGTGCCTGATCCCAATATTTGCCGTCCGAAAGCACATCACACCTTAATTACCCCATCATCCCACGATAGATACTTTAAAATTTTCCTGTGCCACCAAGCAAACCCGAATATCACTAGTCGATCTAACAAGAAAATGCAGCAATACTACCGTAGTGCCATCAACTTAATCACTTTACCCTTTTCCTGAACATATACCGCCGTCAAATCATTTCCAATTAGAAATATCATTCCCTTAACTATCTGAGGCTACCCGCTGCTTAAGAGTTTTATGAACTACCTTCCAGAACTGAACGATAACTTATCTAGCCAAGACTTCCATTGATCCCATCTAGAAGAAAATCATTACACATCCCATGCCTCTCACATTTGTAGAAAATGCCCCTCTCCAACCACGGTAGACATCAACAAGAACTCTCCCAATTCCATTTGCACAACTAAACTGCCATGACTGAATCCTTCTAACTAGACCAAGCTAAGCAAGCCGTCAAAACCCAAGAGCATTGCTGCAAAATACATGTACGAACTCATTACCTTGAATACACACCAAGAATGAATCATATCCTTACCACGCCGATCCGGTCTATTATCAAGCTATTCCATCTATCTAAATTTCCTTCTGATTCATCTTCAACTTGATATTCCCCTTGCAGTAGCACCACAATTCCTCAATCCAGGCTTACCATACGAGACCCAAGCATAAAACCACACTGTCTAAAACCCATAAGCCGCTGAATACTTTCTCACATATTCCCAGAAACACCATATTCTAGAATACTTCACTCTGAAGAACTTCCTGCGAATCTAAATCTGTTACCTTTACTTTCTTGACACTGCGACATAAAATCCCATAATTACATAGAGATACCACAAGTCTTGACCTCTCTCAATGAAAACACAGTCTCTAACCACATACACAACCTTAAGATGCCCGATTGTTCCCTGTATAATCTTGAACGCATTAGAACCATTCTCAAAAGTCATTCACTCTATTCAAACTGCAATTAGCCTGATCAAACGAACAGAACAACCCGTGCCTCACTGGCACTCCGATACCATAAAAATAAAATCCTTATCCCAATACAACCAAGCAACTTCCTGCTCTATGCGCCGAGCATTCTTTACCAACAATACTCTAGACATCCCGTGATTCTCATACCCTATGCAGCCCGATATAACCTTTTCCAAACTTTTCCTTTACTCTAGCCATAGCTAATTCACTCGCACGCCCCAAACTGGAACCAACATAGCACCTAACCGTGCAATCAACTGCTCACAGCAGACTCCCCCACTTGGCTCGAAGCCATAGATCAAGATACACTCAACAACTCATAACACTTTTACTCTATTGATGCCACAATACCATAGTGAGATTAAACTCAAATCATTTATAAGTTTGTGAAAACACAGATCATATAGTACTATAAATCTTCTGGAAATCTCGCATTCATCCCGCAACAGTTAAGTCCACTCTCTTAGGCGACCTGAAATTCCAAATTTCAACACATACTTTTCACTTACACATGAGATCTTCCAACATACACATAAGGATCACACCACTTCAAAACACTCTGCAGAAGATAACCCACCTGCTTCGCCTCAATATATCATTTCTGTATACCTTCCACCGTCATACACATTACATAGTCACTTAGTGTTCCTGAGTCTAAACTCATACCGCAACATGCAATTTACTTCACTCCCAACTAGGAGACTTGAAAAGATTCTTCACACGCCCATAACTCGGAGCTATACCTCCAATCACAATGGAAATCATACACTTAATAGTTCACCTATCATCCAGCAAATCTTCCTCGACACTTCCAAGTCATATAGAAACATCTCGCAGTACTAGCATACTCATCACATATCCCCACTAATAGGGACAATACCGAACATATAAGTTCAAAACACTTGCTCACACAATCAGCACCTCGGTGCTCAAGCCATAGGCAAAGATCTGGCCTCAAGTCCTCTAGACTGGCCCAACATCAACTCACAGAGATCACGTCTCGCCCCTCAATCAGGGAAGCACAAGCCATCAAGGCACATCTGCTACTGAGCGCTCATGCGCGCATACGAACGCGTGGAAGGAATTTAAAGAGTAACCTTTCAAGCTGAATCAAGGACGCACGATAAAAATTCAAGAATGTGAAGTTTTCATAAAGGTTCTGCAGCCTCTCGAGGATAAATACAGACGTCTATGTACCGATCCGCGAGACTCTACTAAACCTGCTCATGACTCGTAAGACCTATGAAACCTAGGCTCTGATACCAACTTGTCACGACCCAAACCCTGTTCCGGTCGTGATGGCGCCTCTCGTGAAGACAAGGCCAGCCAACCAACCCAAATTGCCTTTTCAAAAATAGTTAAACATGAATAAGCAGTCTAAATATGATTTAATAATAATAAATAGCGGAAGTACAACCCAAACACAGCCCAACCGATGTGTCACAAGTCACGAGCATCTATAAGAGTCTAACTACAACTACAAGGCCTGTAATATACAGAATGGAATTTATAATCAAAAGGAAGAAATACGGTGCCGCGAATGCTGGCGGTCACCTTGCTCAACTCCGATAACTAAATCTCTTATCAGCTCGAAACCCGTTACCGGGTGAAACAAATACCTACATCTGCACATGAGGTGCATGGAGTAAAGTGAGTAGTCCAACTCAGTGAGTAATAAAGGTAAATAATAACTGAGTAGTAAGAAATCACGTATAACAAATCATCATGTTGTATGGAAGCAGTGTAAAACTCTTTGAGAAAAGCAGTAAAACAGTGAAATATTTAGAATTATCTCAGCTCAATTTAAACCTCTTTTGAAAATACCTTTTTCAACAGTTACACAAATGAATGCAAAACAAATGGTACAGATAAGCACAGAAATCCGCCCCTCGGCACAACACTCAATTATCAGATAATACCAGGAAATCAGGTAGATATTGCAGAAGTAACACAGTCAACAGGTAATGGCAGACAAATGAAATAAAACAAAACACATTAAACAGTACCAGTACCGCTGCGGCATGCAGCCCGCTCCACATATCGCTGTGGCGTGCAGCCCGATCTGTTTAACGTTGACGGCGCTCACTAGGGGTGTGCAGACTCTGGGAGGGGTCCCTTACGGCCCAGGCGCAATATCAAGCCATCTCGTGGCATCAAGTCTAGGCCCTTGGCCTCATATCAGTATCAGTATTACACTGCTGCGGCGTGCAGCCCGATCCAAAAGTATCCTCACAACACAGGCTCTCAGCCTTACTCAGTCAAAAATCACATAAGCCCCTCGGGCAACAGTAAAAATGCTGCTCAGCCCAAAAATAGTATTGGAAATATCATTTCAAGTGTTTAAGCAAAATAACCTTCGCTGAGTTATGAAAATAGTGAAAATACATGACTGAGTTCAAGTATAAAATCAAAACAGTGAGGAAATAACAACAACTATCCCCGAAGGGGTTCAAATAATTGGCACAAAGCCTACTTCCTTTTGGCACAACAAAACAAGGTAGTAATACGGGAGAAAGTGGTCCAGTAATCTTCTCCAGCAGGGTGGCCATAGTGAGATAGAGTGGTGAAACTGGGTTCCGAATAAAAATAGAGCGAGGAGGGAAGGCAAAAGCTATGACATTGGAATCCGCTTCAAGGTAAGCCCCACTCCACTGAAATGGAGAATTCCAGAGCACGTATCAGAGAGTGCCCAAATATGGCAATCAACCCAAATCATGATGATAACAAATAGGTTTCAGTCAAATATGCAGTAAAATCATCAATCGGGACGGACCAAGTCACAATCCCCAGTAGTAAAAGACCCCACGTTCATCATTCAGCGTGTGTCTCACCTCAATATAGCACTACGATGTGCAATCCGGGGTTTCAAACCCTCAGGATATCATTTACAATCATTACTCACCTCGAACCGGCGCAATCTCTATCTCGCGACGCCTTTGCCCCTCAATTGGCCTCCACGCGCGTCGAATCTATCCAAAATCAGCGCGAATACATCACAATATTCTAAAAAAACAAAGCCCAAGCGAAAACAATCAATAATAGGCCCAAATTCCGAAATTACCGAAACCCGAGCCCCGGGCCCATTTCTCGAAACTCAGAAATTTTTACATCAACGGGTTCCTTATCTCGCCATGAGTCCATACATATCAAAAACTCTCAAATCCGACCTCAAATGGCCCTTCAAATTCTAATTTAAAATGTCAAAAACTCAAGCCCTAATTCTTCCCTTAGCTAAATTCCATGAATTTCAAGGTTAATTTCACATAATAATCCTGTTTTAAGATCATAGAACTCACCTCCAATCAATCCCAGTCGAATCCCTTTTCAATTTCCGTCCAAAAGCTCTCAAGGATGTTCAGAAAATGATGGAAAAATACCTTAGCTCGCGGTACAAAATGAAACTTTAAAACCCCTTTCTGCCCAGACATTCTCGCTTCTGCGATCAATAAACCGCTTCTGCGGTTTCTGCTTTTGCGGAAGTTATTCTGCTCCTACGGAGTTCCACTATTAACCAGGACCGCGTCTGCGGTCTAAATCTGCTTCTGCAGACGCCGCATCTGCGGAAAATCATCTACTCCTGCGGAAAATCCAACTTTCTGAGAAACTCGCACATGCGATCCCCATTTTCGCATCTGCAGAACTGCATTTGCGGTCCCTTTTTCTGCAGATGCGGAAATACCAGAACCAGCAATTTCTAAAACAACACAAGTCCAAAATTCATCCCGATAGCTATCCGAAATTACCCCGAGGCCCCCGGGACCTCATCCAAAAACACCAACTCCTCCCATAACATCATCCAAACTTGTTTCAATTATTACATCTCGAACAACATCAAAACCATCAAATTACATCAAATTCAAGCCTAAGTTCTTCAAAAACTTCCGAAACACGCATTCGATCAAAAACCCAACCAAACCACGTCCGAATGATCTGAAATTTTGCACACGCATCCCAAATCACATCACGAAGCTACAACAACTATTGGAATTCCATTCCGACCCTCGGATCAAAATCTCACCTATCAACCGGAATTAGCCAAAAAACTAACTTTGCCAAAATAAGCTAATTTCTACACCGGACCTCCAAAACCAATTCCGATCATGCTCCTAAGTCATAAATCACCCAACGAAGCTAACCAAATTATAAAAACTCCGATCCGAGCTCATATACAAATAAGTCAACTCTTGGTCAACCTCTCAAATTCAAAGCTCTCAACAGAGACTATTCTTTCAGATTCATTCCGATTTTCCTGAAAAAAATCACAACCAATGATCTACATCAGCCATAATGCATAACACGGGATAAGTCATGCCTGAAAACTGGCAATCAAAGTGCAAGAAGCTCAAAATGATCGGTCGGGTCGTTACAAAAAGAAGAAGAAGAAGATAGTAGTGATGGTGGTGGTTGCCAAAGTTCTAATGAACAAGATCAAGACGTGTAGTACATTTCAGAAGATACATTTATTAGAAGACACTTACTGTGTTAGAAATAAGGAAACCGATTGTATAAATGACATAACAAATAAGAAATCGATTTTTACATAACTAAGTAGTCAATCGTTTATATTAAAAATAATAAAGAGTATATAATAAACAATAAAGTCATTATGACATTTATATTGGCTTATTAGCATCTCTTAAATTTTGAATAAAGAGTTAAAAAAAATATAAAAAAGCGACAATTAGAGGAGACGTCTATATAGAAACTCTTGCATTGGAAACAAAAGAAATTGATGGTAGAAATGACGTAATAAATGAATAAGCGGTAGGTAAATGGAAAAAGGGGCAAAAGTATAATTTGTATCGATCAATAAATACATTCATAGAGGGGGAATGTGATGGTTTCCAAATCTGAAGAAAAAGGAGAAAAATATATTGATAGTTGTAGTCGGATCCGAAGAAGAAGAAGAAGAAGAAGAAGAAAGATGACACGGTGGTAGTAATGATGGTGGTCGGAATCTAAAGAACAAAAATGAGGAGGAGGTGCTGGTGGTAGTGGGCGAATTCGAAGAAGAAAGTGATAGTGATGGTGGTTATGGCCAAATCTGAAAATGAGAAGGTGAAAGTGGTGACAGTAGCGATAACGATACATACAATAGTAGATAGATCTAATAAATGATGATGATGGTGAGGAGGAGGAGGAGGAGGAGGAGGAGGAGGAGAGCTGATGATGATGGTCGGATATGAAGAATCAAAAGGTAATAGTGATAGTGATTTTGGCCACATATGAAGAATAGGAGGAGGAGGAGATGGTGCCTAGAGAAGAAGAAGAAGTTGCTAAATTTGGCAAGAAATTTATATTTTTTAGTAAATAAAATTTATAATTTAGACTTTAACTTAACGCAATTTTTTGATATTTTGTTTCACGATAATAACAGTTGTGTGGAATATCTTAGAAAATTTTATAAAGATATCATAATAGACTTCACTTGTTCTTATTTAAAAATTTGTCCATAAGAAAATTGATGGTTAAGTTTTCATTTGAAAACTTACGGTATATATAAAGAATATAAAATTAATTGAGCTTCTCAATTTATCCAAGTCATAAGTTACTATTAACACTTGCTAGGAGAGAAAATTGAATATCTATTCTGGTACAATATAGAGATCGAGAATATTTATATCGAGAAAGCAAGGAAAGAAAACATGTTCTATCTTATTATTTATCAACTGCTATTGAGCAAGAAAATATATTTTTTAGAAGAACCAGTTATAAACTCTAGGGCATGAAATAAAGAAGATGCCAATACAAATGATGCACTAAATAATATTATAATGGTTGACACGCATGTCGCACGTTGTTGCACATATGTTGCACGTACACTAAACAGTGTAAATGCTATACAACAAACTTCATGAACCAAAGATGAATGCATGTTAAAAAAAATTTAAACATGTTTGGAAAATAAACTGATGAACACTTCACAATAGCCTTAAATGTCTTTAAAGATAATTTGAAAAAAAAAACCAAAAAACATGATTCTGTGTAACGCGTCTTGTAAAAAATGAAGCAACGGGTCATACCTACAAGAGATGATGTCACAAGCTATAAATTGAGTTTCTTTTTTTTCTTTTTTAGAAAAGAAAATGAAAGTTACCGCTTCATGATAATTTATGTCTCAATTCCAAATCAAGTTAGTATCAATTAACTGAGACCAAACTTCCATCAAATTAAATTTTCTGCAACTTAATCTGTTACGGTCTTATGCATAAAATGGTTAACATTGTAAATTCTATATAATAAACTACGAATCAAAAGATTAATGCATAGAAAATATTTTATTAACCTTTTTAATGGAAAGTAAATCGATGATAAAAAAAGAGCAAATTATAAAAAATTAAAGTGACTCTTGAGATAGGGACACAATTATCAACTTGTCACTTTAAGATTTGCCAATAAGAATAAAAAATCTAACTAATTAGTCTCTCAATTTATCTGAGTCGAGAACATTGGACACGTAAGTTGCACGAATATTACATTTAGGTCAGTCATCATGAAATTCATATTAAAAATAATAATGAGTATATGAATAAACAATAAAGTCATTGTGAAGTTCTTATTGGCTTATTAGCATCCTTTGAATTTTGAATAAAGAGTTAAAAATATTGAAGAGGCGGTAATTATAGGAGGCGTATATATATGAAACACTTACATTAGAAACAAAAGAAATTAATAATATAAACAACGTAATAAATGAGTAAGCGGCAGGTAAGTGAGAAAAAGAGTAAAAATATGATTTATATTGATCAAGACAAGTATATTCATAGAGGGAAAATTGATGGCTTCCAAATCTGAAGAAAAAAAGAGGATGTACTAATAGTGATGATCGGATCCAAAGAAGAAGAAAGATGACATGATGGTATTAATGGTGGTGGCGGGCGTATAAGAAGAAAAAAAATGGGGAGGATGTGCCGGTGGTAGTGCGCGGATTTGAAGAAAAAATGATGGTGACTCGTTGTCACGACCCGGATTTTAGGCCCTCGGGAGTCGTGATGGCGTCTACTAATGTGAGCTAGGCAAGCCAATTATTGAGCAATTTACCTTTATCCATTTTTATACCTTTTTAGCATTTATAAGCAATAATGTGAAAACAACGGAAATTTAGAATGAGCGGAAGAAAGAAATAAAATATCTGAACATATAGCTATTACAACAGTTTAAGCCTTAATCACCCAAAACTGGTGTCACAGTACCACAGACGGTCTAAGACTGCTAAATACATGGTTTGAAAATACAAGACACACTATTTTTGAAGCAAAGAGATGAAACAGGAAATAAAGGATGGAGGAGACGCCAGGGCCTGCGGACGCCTGCAGGTCTACCTTGGATCTCCGCGTGGACTGAAGGTTGTCTCCAAACTTTTGTCTCCAAACTATGGCCCAAGAGCTGCTCCAGGATCTGCATATAGTGCAGAGTGTAGTATCAGCACAATCGACCCCATGTGCTGGGAAGTGTCTAGCCTAACCTCGGCGAAGTAGTGACGAGGCTAAGACCCGACTACCAAATAAACCTGTGCAATTCAAATATATACGGCAGAAAAGAACTACAGAAATAAACAGTCAAATATGGGAGGGGAGCATGCTACGGGGGAGATATCAATTTCTAATAGAAATACAACAAGTAAATAAAAGAAGCAATATATCTCAGACATCAACAAAGATTCAAAAAGCAATAAATGCACGGCATCACCGTTCGTGCTTTTACTCTCGTCCTCACCAAAGCAATCAAGTAATGAAAATGTGCACGGCATCACCCTTCATGCTTTTACTCTCTTTCCTCACCATATAATCAATATAATCGGCACAGAATGATACATTGTGCGGCACGGCATCACCCTTTGTGCTTTACACTCTTTCCTCACAAAAATAATGTACGGCATCACCCTTCGTGACTCTTCCTCACCCAAACAACAATCACAAACAATAGGGAAACGAAAACAAATGAAATTGCTATAATAATCCCATCAAGGGAACAATAATTCCAACAAGTACCAGCAAGGGACAACATCAAAACAACAACTAAATTCCGGCAAGAGAGATAACAATTAAAGCAACAATAGCCCGGCAAAGGGGGGCAACATAATGATCTCTTCTCTTTCTCACTTTTACTTCACAATTCACTTCACAACTCGAGCCAATGCTCTAAAGGTTCAATTATCACTTATACCTTCACAATTCATTATACAACTTGAGCCAACGCTCCTCAATGTTCATAGGTCACAATTCCTTCCATAAACTTTACACAACAAATAGAAATCATCACCAAGGCATGAAAGATACAACGAAGTCATGATAATCACAATGTAAGACTCACAGGCATGCTAGACACCAACGTATAGATACTTGTCACCATGCCTATATGTCGTACTCAACAATTACCACATAGCAAATAGGACTCGACTCCTAATCCCTCAAGCTAAGGTTAGACCAAACACTTACCTCGATGCCACGAACATAATTTACGTTTCAATTAAAGCTTTACCCCTTGATTCCACCACCAATTTGCTCGTATATAGTCACATGTTACTTAATTACATCAATAAACGCTAAATGAATCAATTCGAATGCATGAAGATGGGTTTTTTCAAAGTTTTGCCCAAAAAGTCAAAAATCGCCTCCGGTCCCACATGGTCAAAACCCGAGGTTCGAACCAAACCCTGATTACCCATTCTCCCACGAACCCAAATATATAATTTATTTTGAAATCGGACCTCAAATCGAAGTCCAAATCCCCAATTTTTGAAAAACCTAAGTTCTACCCAAAACCCCCAATTTTCCCCATGAAAATCATTGAGTTTGAATTGAAATCATGTTAAAAGATGTCAATGATTGAAGGAAACGAGTTAAAATTGATTTACAATTGATATGGAAGAAGAGTTGTTCTTGAAAAATCACCCTTGGGAGTTTCTGTTTTGAAAAGATGTAAAAAATGGTTGATTTTCTGCTAAGTATAAAAGTTGCAGGTCGCAGATGTGGGAATTGCGAACAAGGGTTCATAATTGCGAACCCCGACCTCTGCTATGTTGGGAAATGCAAAAGGATGCTCACAATTGCGAGATGGGAATTGCGGAAATAGGGTCGCATTTGCGACCTCAGGCATCAAATGAGAAACTCCGCATCTGTGAAGCAGGCGTCGCATTTGCGACTGGGGCCTTCCGCATTTGCGAGCCAAGTGGTCACATTTGTGATCAGGCCTGCCCAGGTCTTTGTTCGCATTTGCGATGGATGTCTCGCATTTGCGAAGCCTGCAGACCTGTGCACATCAGCTGAAACCTGCAATATTTTCAAGTCCAAAATACATTCCGTGGCCTATCCAAAACTCACCCGAGCCCTCGGGGCTCCAAACCAAATATACACACAACTCAAAAATATCCTACGGACTTATTCGTGTAATCAAATCACCAAAATAACATCATGAACATCGGATTAAACCTCAAAATCAATAAAATTTCTCAAAATTTCTTTAAATATCAAATTTTACTTTTAAGGTCCGAATCATGTCAAATGAATTCTATTTCTTACCAAACTTTACCGACAACACATATAAATCATATTGAACCTGTACCGGGCTCCAGAACCATAATACGGGCGCCATACCACAGGTTTCACATAACATTTCACTTTCAAAAACCCTTATATTTTTCAGAAAATAATTTCTTTTAAAATTTCATTTCTCGAACTTGGAACCTCGGAATTCGATTCTGGGCGTACGCCCAAATCCCATATTTTCCTACGGACCCTCTCGGACCGTCAAATCACGGGTCCGGGTCTGTTTACCTAAAATATTGACCGAAGTCAACTTAATTCATTTAATAGCCAAAATTTATCATTTTTCACAGATTTTCACATATTAGCTTTCCGGCTACGTGTCCGGACTACGCACGCAAATCGAGGTGACGCTAAAAGAGGTTTTTAAGTCCTCAGAACGTAGAATTTTATTTTAAAACAAGTGATGACATTTTGGGTCATCACATTCTCCGCCTTTAAAATAGTCGTTCGTCCTCGAACGGACAGAAGAAGGAAGTACTTGAGTCGGGGAAAGATGGGGATAACGGCTCCGCATACTGGACTCGGACTCCCAGGTCGATGTCTTAGCAGGCTGAACTCTCCACTGAACACGAACAGAAGGAAAACTCTTCGATCTCAACTGACAAACCAGCCGGTCTAGAATAGCTACCGGCTCCTCCTCATAAGACAAGTCCATGTCCAACTGGACAGTGCTGAAATCTAACACATGGGATGGATCGTTGTGATACTTCCAAAGCATGGACACATGAAACACTAGATGCACAGCCGCTCGGCGGCAATGCAAGTCTGTAAACCATCTCTCCCACTCAATCAAGAATCTCAAACGGGCCAATGAACCTAGGGCTAAGCTTGCCCTTCTTCCCAAACCTTATTACGCCCTTCATAGGCGACACTCGAAGCAATACCTGTTCACCGACCATGAATGCCAAATCACCAACCTTGTGGTCGGCATAACTCTTTTGCCTGGACTGAGCTGTACGAAGCCTATCCTGAATAATCCTGACCTTGTCCAAGTCATCCTGAACCAGATCCGTACCCAACAATCGAGCCTCTCCCGGCTCAAACCATCCAACCGGCGACCGACACCGCCTACCATACAAAGCCTCATAAGGAGCCATCAGAATACTTGACTGGTAGCTGTTGTTGTAGGCAAACTCTGCTAAAGGCAAAAACTGATCTCACGAGCCTCCAAAGTCAATGACACAAGCTCGGAGCATATCCTCCAAAATTTGAATAGTCCGCTCGGACTGCCCGTCCGTCTGAGGATGAATCGTTGTGCTCAACTCAACCCGTCTTCCCAACCCTCGCTGAACTGCTCTCCGGAAATGTGAGGTAAACTACGTAACTCGGTCCGAAATAATAAAAATGGGTACACCATGAAGACGAACAATCTCCCGGATATATATCTCAACTAACTTCTTGGAAGAATAGGAGACTGCTACAGGAATGAAATGCGCTGACTTGGTCAGCCTATCAACAATAACCCACACTGCATCGAACTTCCTCTGAGTCTGTGGGAGTTCAACAACAAAGTCCATAGTGATACGCTCCCACTTCCACTCAGGAATCTCAATCTGCTGAAATAAACCACCGGGCTTCTGATGTTCGTACTTAACCTACTGACAATTCAAATACCGAGCCACATATGCAACGATATCCTTCTTCATTCTCCACCACCAATAATGCTGCCGCAAATCCTGATACATCTTCGCGGCGCTCGGATGAATAGAGTACCGGGAGATATGGGCCTCCTCTAAAATCAACTCTCGGAGCCCATCCACATTAGGGACACAAACTAGACCTTGCAATCTCAAAACTCCATCATCACCTAAGGTAACTTGCTTGGCACCTCCATGCTGCACCGTGTCTCTAAACACACAAATGGGGATCATCATACTGCAGATCATGGATATGCTCCAATAAAGAAGAACGGGTGACCGTGCAAGCTAACATACGACTGGGCTCGGAAACATCCAATCTCATGAACTGATTGGCCAAAGCCTGAAAATCCAAAGCAAGCGGTCTCTCACCGACCGGAATATAAGTAAGACTGCCCATACTGGCTGACTTCCTACTCAGAGCATCGACCACCACATTGGCCTTTCCTGGATGATATAAGATGGTAATATCATAGTCTTTCAACAACTCCAACCACCTTCTCTGCCTCAAATTCAACTCCTTTTGCTTGAACAAATACTACAGACTCTTGTGATCCGTGAACACCTCACACGCCACGCCATACAGATAATGCCTCCAAATCTTCAACGCGTGAACAATGACTGCCAACTCCAAATCATGAACCGGATAGTTCTTCTCATGAATCTTCAATTGCCGTAAAGCATAGGCAATGACCTTGCCATCCTGCATCAACACTGCACCAAGTCCAATACGAGATGCATCACAATAAACTGTATAAGGCCCTGAACCTGTGGGCAAAACCAACAGCGGTACCGTAGTTAGAGCTGTCTTGAGCTTCTGAAAGCTCACCTCACACCCATCCGACCATCTGAACTGGGCACCCTTCTAGGTCAACCTGGTCATCGGGGCTGCGATAGATTAAAACCCCTCCATGAACCGACGATAGTAGCCTGCCAATCCCAAGAAACTCTGAATCTCTGTAGCTGATGGTGGTTTAGGACAGTTCTTGACTGCCGCAATCTTCTTCGAATCAATATACCCTCTGCTTATACAACATGACCCAGGAATGCAACTGAACTCAACCAGAACTCACACTTCGAGAACTTAGCATATAACTGACTATCCCTCAAGGTCTGAAGAACCACTCTAAGATGCTGCTCGTGCTCCTCCCTGCTACGGGAATATATCAAAATATCATCAATGAAGACTATCATGAATGAATCCAAGTAAGTCCTGAACACTCGGTTCATTAAATCCATAAAAGCTGCTGGGGTATTCACTAACCCGAAACACCAAGAACTCATAATGCCTGTACCAAGTGCGGAAAGCTGTCTTAGGGACATCGGATGCCCTAATCCTCAACTGATGGTAGCCAGATCTCAAGTCAATCTTCGAAAATACATTGGCACCCTGAAGCTGATCAAACAAATCATCAATCCTCGGCAATGGTGTCACGACCCAAAATTCACTAAGGGTCGTGGTGGCGCCGGACACCGCTGTCAGGCAAGCCAGCTGAAATATTTAATTAAATCCTTGTTTTAATAATTCTGAAAACACTTCTTTTATACAATTAAGACAATACTCCGTATATTCTTCCGAATAAACCCAAATACATCCCAGAACCTGCTGTCACAAATACATGAGCAATTTCTAAGAATAAAATTAAAGAAAACGAATAAAGTGCAAAATTTGTCCGGAATACAGTGGACAGAAAGTAAATACAATACACTGGAAGAGACTATGCTAGCTGCGGGCTACCTCGAATGATGCAACTCCCTAGTCCCAGTATCATCCGTGTTGCTACGCCCAGTAGGCCACTAGAGATGCATGTGCATGTGCAATAAAAATGCACAAAACTGTAGTATGAGTACGAAAATACGTGTACCCAATGAGTATCCCATCTAATCTCGAAGAAGTAGAGACGAGATGGTCAACTTTGACACTTACTAATGGTCCAATAATGATTTATCCATAATATATTAAATCGTGGACTTTTATAAACATGATTATAATTCAATGGGTTGAAGCAAATAAATAATTCTTTCTTTTATAGAAAATCACTCTTTTTCATCATTTATACATATATTCTTAAGCCAGAAGAGGCAGCAACAACTTCAATAAGTTTCAAGGCAAGCAATACAAGCATGCGCAAATCATGCCGAGGTCAACTGCCTGCTCCAACAGAAATGTAAACTGTGCACTCCCGAGGATCGAACGGCGCGAACCATAGATGCATCTATTTAATCTGCCAAGGCGTTCGGCCCGCTCCAAAAATAAACACATATAGACAGTCAATCAAGAAGCCAACATGGAACAATTATTCAAGAAAAGCTAATTCACTTTTAATAATTTAAGAAAATGAAGTTTAAATCCTTTTTAGAAGTTCATTTACTAACTCAATGTGATTTAAGCAGTTCAACTGTCCATAAGATTTCAAGTATTCCAAGTATAGCATGCTTTTGGATCCTAGACTATCCGGACAACAGCATAATAGTAGCTACGCAGGGACTCTCGTCACCTCGTGCGTACATAGCCCCCACAAATAGGAGCACATAACCAATTAACTCACCTATGGGGACAATTCCCTCTTACAAGGTTAGAAAGGAGACTCACCTCGCTCCGAAGGTCCATAACCGGCATTCCACGCCTTTCCGAAGACTCGAATCGAAAAGTTGACAAAAATGCCCTCGGGCCCACGTGCCCGGAATCCAAAATTTTTCCGAAGATAAAGTTTACCCATAAACTCACGAACTCAAATATATGACTTTCTCTAAATTCCATACCCAAAATCGTGGTCAAATTCCAAGAATAATAATTTTCTAGGTCTTCCCTCAAAGCCCAAGTTTTTCTACAATTTTCATACGCAAATCCATACATAATTGATGTATTTAACTCAAAATAGGTGGGGATAACTTTACTTGACGTTGATGATGAAAATCCCCTCTTGAAGCTCCCCAAAATCGCCCATACGAAGAGAAAAATGGGTGAAATGAAATCAAATCCCGATTTTAAAACACCCTTCTGCCTTCAGCAATTTTCGCACCTGCGGTCCTATGACCGCTTCTGCGGTTCCGCAGGTGCGGTTGAAATGCCGCTTCTGCGATCCTCCCTAAGCCGCCCTTTTTTCGCTTCTGTGTTCCTCCTTCCGCAGGTGCGGTCCCGCTTCTGCGGAAATATGACCGCATCTGTGGTCCCGGCTCCCTTCACCTCCAACCGCTTCTGCGGTTCCCTTACTCGCTTCTGCGGGACCACTTCTGCGGTTATCCCACCGCAGAAGCAAAAATACCAGAAACCAGACCCTTCAGCTATATTAAATTCCAAATTCCGATCCGTTAATCACCCGGAATCCACCCGAGGCCCCCGGGACCTCAACCAATCCCAAAACACGTTACGGACTTGCTCGAGGCCTCAAATCATATCAAACAACGCTAAAACCATGAATTACACCCCGATTCAAGCTTTATGAACTTTGGAGTTTCAAACTTCCACTTCCGATGTTTAAACCTATCAGATCACGTGTGATTGACCTCAAATTTTGCACCCAAGTCATATTTGACATTACGAATCTACTCCGGCTTTCGAAATTAGATTCCGACCCCGATATCAAAAAGTCCACTTCCGGTCAAACTTCCCAAAAACCTTCAAATTTCTATCTTTAGCCAAATGGCTCCAAAATGACCTACGGACCTCCGAATTCACTTCCGATCGCGCTCCCAACTCCAGAATCACCATACGGAGCTACTCCCAGTCTCGGACTCCCAAACGGACTTCGGTAACACTGAAATGCACTTCAAGCCAAACTTATGAAATTTCTTCCAAAATGCCAACTTCCACAATAGGCGCCAAAACGCTCCCGGGTCATCCAAAACCCGATCCGGGCACACGCCCAAGTCCGAAATCATCATACGAACATGGTGGAACCTTCAAATCCCGATTCCGAGGTTGTTTACTCAAAATTCTAATCCTAGTTAATTCTTTCAACTTTAAGCTTCCGAAATGAGAATTCTCCTTCCAAATCAACTCTGAACTTCCCGAAATTCAATTCCGACCACGCGTACAAGTCATAATACCTTAAATGAAGCTGCTCATTGCCTCAGACTACTGAACGAAGCGCTAAAGCTCAAAACAATCGGTCGGGTCGTTACATTCTCTCCCACTTAAACATACGTTCGTCCTCGAACGTGCCGAGAATTACACCGATGTAGCCTAAAATCACTGTTTAACTTCTAATGCACCTTCCCATGCTACCACAACTCTGTTGAACACATCAGCTCGATAAATTCTAAAGATATTCCCTTTTTATTCAAGCAAATAGGCCTTAGAGCCCAATTCCAACATCCGAAATTCTATGCCCGGCCTGTTTCCAACATAAGAGCACCGCATCAATCACTACACGCATGGCTGCATTACTTTGCTGAATTCACACCTAGCATCACTTTACTCACCGGTCCACCATAACATTTTCTGATCAACTTAGTCGAAATCCTACTAACCTGATGCTCCCATTACACCCCATGACATACACAGGTCTTACTCTAACCTGTACAATACCGCCACGACGGAAGAGATGTGCAGACATTCATATTCAACTACTGAGTCACCAATCATTGAGTCTATACAATTTTGCACTGACCCTAAATCCAACAATCTTATCTCACCCAGTACAAACCGCTCAGGCAACAAGCCACCCCGACATGACCAAAAGTCTCATATGATTCCACGATGTGCCAATAGGCTACCAATTAGAATGCGATACAAAAAGCAAAATGATCTCTGAAAAGGGATTTCGATTACCCTGCTCGCGAATCACACATGCGACGCGGGCGCACAGCTAATAGGAGTTTCCTTCCGAAAATAGGAAACAGAACACAATAAACAAATATGGGGAACTATACTGAACATCACACTGTTGCGGCGCGCAACCCGATCCGAGCAATCATAACCATGGCGGCATGCCACCCGATCCACACAACATAACCATGGCGGCATGCCACCCGATCCAAATAACATACCCATGGAGGCGTGCCACCTGATCCACACATGGAACTCACATAAGGAGATGTACATCGAGCTAAATTGCTCATTACAATAAAATATCGAATGTCGGTCATAAACACACCAAGTGTATAATACCATTCCCTGGGGAGACATATAACGCTATAATCCACCAACTCGAGCACAACTGAGGTGTGATATACGATCTGAACCTCAAGAGCCATCCTGCTCATATAAACTCATCGCTATGCGGAACCTCAATACATAAGAAACTCACCAAGGCATCTCACAACTGGCACGGCGCAGTACATCATTACATGAAATAGCTGACAACAAAATGACACCGCGACTACTCTTCCATAGAGAGCACATTGCTGATCTGATCACATCTGGCCTGCTATAAAGCCCCTGATCACATTTAAATCCATCCATTGATCTCAAGCCGATTTTTGATTGCACCAACTAGGCTAATAACCTTTCAAGATCCATAATAATTCCCCTTTCCTCATAACACATAAGACCAACACTCATCACCGGAGCGAACCTCCACAGTCCATAACCCAATAAACAGAGTGCCATCCGGGCATAAATTCTCAAATTAATGATATTACCATAATCCTTATACTTGGTTTAAATCTTTAATCAACCAAGTGACTACATGTCACACTTATACAATCTTCCTGTGGGACACGCTCCCACAACCTTCCGAATTATATAACGGGTCCTCACATCCAAACCACCGGTCACACTAACGCTGAAAAGCGATCAAGAATCCCTAACCAGGATGCAAAGCCTTTTTCTCACAAAACACCGATCTCAGGTGATACTAACGACAATACCAACTCACTTTAAACATCGAAACTCCTTTCCTGCTCATCCGAGCTCGTGACATCCTTGTCCGCACCGGACTGCAACATTGATCCTCACTTCAAATTCCATACCACTCACTGCACCCAACGTGTTAATAGACGATAGAACACGATTTTCATCATAACTCTGGAACCACTAATAGGCTAACACTTTATCATATAAAACTTTTCATTTAATTCACTTTAGGAGAACTATAGCAATACACAGGCGAATTCTCATAACCGTAGAATATGCCCTTCCGGGATCCGCCTACACATACAGGCCATAACAAAAGAATTCTTCTGAATAACATCAACTACGGCGGCCGACAAGCCTCACACGTACCGCCACAATTCACACGCATAACTTGATCACGCTGAAAGAGCTGATCGCTACCACCAATATGTCAAGTCAACTATGGCTAACCAACCTATCTTCCTTCGATTTACCCTGATTGCCTTAGAAATAATACTAACTCCATTCAATACATAACATACTTCAACCGCACTCACCCCGAGTGACCTTGAATCGCGAGACCATGCTGTCTCAAATCCTATGAACCATTTCATACCTTCCAAATGCTACACCGCAAGTCAAAACATCATAGAACACTTTGTGCCTTTATAAGCTGCTACAAAGCTTGATTCTTAATTGTACCTATAAGCTCGACATCATTAGGCACCACACTTTACCTCTTGAATTCACTAGGACCGTTACTGAGAGCCACCCACTCTGACTTGGTCCCGAATTTAATCAACTCCCTAAATCTTATAACACGTGAACACCCTCTCGACAAAGCGCCCGGCGGATTCACTTCCCTTGAAGCCCGCATCCATATAAGGCATAACTTCTGAAACCTTTCCCAAGTCCGAACATGAGCCAATAAGGCCAACCATAGCATGCCTCCAACAATTCATTTGCTCAAATTACCACTTATGGTCTTTTTCCGTAGCTGAAATAACCTATCAACATGCTGATAACCAGAAACCGCACAAGTAGTTAACCACACAACCTAATCATAAGCAGTGGGACTCTCCCACTTAGCTTGAAGCCACCATTACACAACTCTGGAATCCACCAGGATTCTTAATCTCTTATTGACATAACCTTGTGCAATCAACCGCCAGAATTCTCGGAATCCTTCTGTAAAACACCTTTTTCATACTCTCAATCATCAATCGCATTCGCACGACCGATCTCTTTGCTGTATAACCAATAGAATTCTTCGCAGAAGCTTCGCCAACCACGCGACCGCTAACCTGCTCACCGGGAATAACCCACATGTGGAAATCACTTAAATGTGCGGCAACAACCTTCCAATTCGAAGTTATGTTGTATCCTTCTTCATTCGAGCAGCTCCTTCCTGTTATATCAAATCTCCTGCCGCATAATGGCCCATACTTCAAATTAAATCCGTAGGCCCCAATCACAACAACAATAACAACAACCCAGCATAATCCCACAAGTGGGATCCGGGGAGGGAAGAATGTACGCAGACCTTACCCCTACCCCGAGGGGCAGAGAGGTTGTTTCCAGGAGACCCTCAGCTCAAGAAAGCACCAATTGACGATATATTAATACTATCGATAGACTCATAATAGAATAACATAAAATACAAAACATAACATAAAATAACCTAAAATAGCAAAATAACAGCAATATAAGAAAATATAGGAAATACGAGAAAGATGGAAGGTAAACTAATATCCAGCATATAAGTAGGCCCCAATCACAAACCTCTGAAATTCCCAAATCGTTCCAAACTCTCCTTAAAGTGCGTAGTCATCCTACCACCAAGCCCATATGCAACTCCGCCACTCTCCTACTTTGGGCAAACTCGCTTCTTTAATCAACTACTCGACATGCGCTTCTTATACTTGGACTCCTAGAAGTTTTTAAACACCGCCTGACACTTCCCATATATCCTTCCTCATACTTTGCTACTCAATTATTGCCTTAGATAAAATCTATTTTCGTAGCACTTGAACCCTCAAATCGCTACTACTTTATACCTTTCTGAAGTTCATCCTTCTCAAGTCATCGACATTAGAAACACCGACTCCATTCTGAACCACCGCACCCCGCGATCTCTGATCGACGCTTCTTCAATACTGCCTCGCAATATCCTGCTCCAAGGGTGAATTGTAGAAGATCATAACACCGGCGAACTTAGTATATTCAATAAGGACAACAACACCTCATCATAGAAGAAAACTCCACCACCCTCGCAAATACCAAGTCTCGTTACCCCATCACCCAAACTTGAACATTCTCAGCCCGATTGCATTTCCCCTTCCGGGAATAAAATACCGAATCTCTAGATCATGCACTGAGTAAACCTCCCTTCTAGTTATTCACTGCCTCGACACGTAGGTAAACATCCTACCATCTTGAAAATACCGCGGAACAATCGTTCATAGCAGTCATGGAAACTTGCACCTAGCCTCAGAGCTCTCAAGAATACCACTACTGAGTTGAAACAATAGAATATCCTTCCACAAGGCGATGATAATAGTCCCATCAACTATACCGGGAGAAACATACCACACCACATCTGTAGTACCATTACAATTCTGCATTTCTCAATTTACAACAAGCGATTCACGTCGCGTAAGATTGAGTAGGGAAGAAACAAAGGCATAAGACTCACAGGAATCAAATCGCACGATAAGGAATCAAGAAGGGAAGTACTCCTAACAGCCATGTAGCCTCCCGAAGATAAGTACAGACGTCTCCGTACGGATCCGCGAGACTCTACTAGACTTGCTCATGACTCGTGAGACCTAAGGGAACCTAGTGCTCTAATACCATGTTGTCATGACCCAAAATTCACGAAGGGTCGTGGTGGCGCCGGACACCGCTGTCAGGCAAGCCAGGTGAAATACTTAATTAAATCCTTATTTTAATAATTTTAAATATACTTCTTTTATACAATTAAGACAATACTCCGTATATTCTTCCGAATAAATCCAAATACATCCCAGAACCTGGTGTCACAAATACATGAGCAATTTCTAAGAATAAAATAAAAGAAAACGAATAAAGTACAACATTCGTCCGGAATACAGTGGACATAAAGTAAATACAATACACTGGAAGGGACTATACTAGCTGCGGGCCGCCTCGAATGATGCAACTCCCTAGTCCCAGTATCATCTGTGTTGCTACACCCAGTAGGCCACTAGAGATGCATGTGCATGTGCAATAAAATGCACAGAAGTGTAGTATGAGTATGAAAATACGTGTACCCAATGAGTATCCCATCTAATCTCGAAGAAGTAGAGACGAGATGGTCAACTTTGACACTTACTAATGGTCCAATAATGATTTATCCATAATAAATTAAACCGTGGACTTTTATAAACATGATTATAATTCAATGGGTTGAAGCAAATAAACAATTCTTTCTTTTATAGAAAATCACTCTTTTTCATCATTTATACATATATTCTTAAGCCAGAAGAGGCAACAACAACTTCAATAAGTTTCAAGGCAAGCAATACAAGCATGAGCAAATTATGCCGAGGTCGACGGGCCGCTCCAACAGAAATATAAACTGTGCACTGCCGAGGGTCGAACGGCGCGAACCATAGATGCATCTATTTAATCTGCCGAGGCGTTTGGCCCGCTCCAAAAATAAACACATATAGACAGTCAATCAAGAAGCCAACATGGAAAAATTATTCAAGAAAAGCTAATTCACTTTTAATAATTTAAGAAAATGAAGTTTAAATCCTTTTTAGAAATTCATTTACTACTCAATGTTATTTAAGCAGTTCAACTGTCCATGAGATTTCAAGTATTCCAAGTATAGCATGCTTTTGGGTCCTAGACTACCCGGACAACAGCATAATAGTAGCTACGCATGGACTCTCGTCACCTCGTGCGTACGTAGCCCCCACAAATAGGAGCACATAACCAATTAACTCACCTATGGGGACAATTCCCTCTTGCAAGGTTAGAAAGGAGACTCACCTCGCTCCGAAGGTCCATAACCGGCATTCCACGCCCTTCAGTAGACTGGAATCGATGCACAACGATTCAAAACTAGCCAATAATTATGAAAAACCATTAATATATGCTAAGGTACTCATTATAATCCAATTTATAACAATTCCTAATCCCGATCGAAAAGTTGACAAAAATACCCTTGGGCCCACGTGCCCGGAATCCGAAACTTTTCCGAACATAAAGTTTACCCATAAACTCACGAACTCAAATATATGATTTTCTCTAAATTCCATACCCAAAATCATGGTCAAATTCCAAGAACAATAATTTTCTAGGTCTTCCGTCAAACCCCAAAATTTTCTACAATTTTCATGCTCAAATCCATATATAATTGATGTATTTAACTCAAAATAGGTGGGTATAACTTACCTTGACGTTGATGATGAAAATCCCCTCTTGAATCTCCCCAAAATCGCCCATACCAAGAGAAAAATGGGTGAAATGAACTCAAATCCCGATTTTAAAACACCCTTCTGCCTTCAGCAATTTTAGCACCTGCGGTCCTATGACCGCTTCTGCGGTTCCGCAGGTGCGGTTGAAATGCCGCTTCTGCGGACCTCCCTAAGCCGCCCTTTTTCCGCTTCTGCGTTCCTCCTTCCGCAGGTGCGGTCCCGCTTCTGCGGAAATATGACCGCATCTGCGGTCCCGGCTCCCTTCACCTCCAACCGCTTCTGCGGTTCCCTTACTCGCTTCTGCGGGACCGCTTCTGCGGTTATCCCACCGCAGAAGCGAAAATACCAGCAACCAGACCCTTCAGCTATATTAAATTCCAAATTTCGATCCGTTAATCACCCGGAATCCACCCGAGGCCCCCGGGACCTCAACCAAACCTACCAACCAATCCCAAAATACGTTACGGACTTGCTCGAGGCCTCAAATCATATCAAACAATGCTAAAACCATGAATTACACCCCGATTCAAGCTTTATGAACTTTGGAGTTTGAAACTTCCACTTCCGATGTTTAAACCTATCAGATCACGTCCGATTGACCTCAAATATTGCACCCAAGTAATATTTGACATTACGGACCTACTCTGGCTTTCGAAATCGGATTCCAACCCCGATATCAAAAAGTCCACTTCCGTTCAAACTTCTCAAAAACCTTCAAATTTCTATCTTTAGCCAAATGGCTCCAAAATGACCTACGGACCTCCGAATTCACTTCCGATCGCGCTCTCAACTTCAGAATCACCATACGGAGCTACTCCCAGTCTCGGATTCCCAAACGGACTTCGGTAACACTGAAATTCACTTCAAGCCAAACTTATGAAATTTCTTCCAAAATGCCAACTTCCACAATAGGCGCCAAAACACTCCCGGGTCATCCAAACCCGATCCGGGCATACGCTCGAGTCCGAAATCATCATACAAACCTGCTGGAACCCTCAGATGCCGATTTCGAGGTCGTTTACTCAAAATTCCAATCCTAGTTAATTCTTTCAACTTTAAGCTTCCGAAATGAGAATTCTCCTTCCAAATCAACTCTGAACTTCCCGAAATTCAATTCCGACCACGCGTACAAGTCATAATACCTGAAATGAAGTTGCTCATGGCCTCAGACTGCTGAACGACATGCTAACGCTCAAAACAACCGGTCGGGTCGTTACAAATGGATACTTATTCTTGATTGTAACCTTGTTCAACTACCGGTAATCAATACACATTCTCATCGATCCATCCTTCTTCTTAACAAACAACACCGGCGCACCCCAAGGCAAAACACTCAGCCTAATGAAACCCTTCTCAAGCAAGTCTTGCAACTGCTCCTTCAACTCTTTCAACTCCAGCGAAGCCATTCAATACGGCAGGATAGAAATTGTGATGACCCGGCCGATCATTTTTAGAATTTTCACCTTGATCCCCTATTAATTGCTTCCCCTAAGTTCATTTCTACTATTTTGGTTTGCCGGGACATTCAGTGTTGAGTTTCGGAGAGTTTTGGGACACTTAGTCCCTAAATGAGAGCTTAAGTGTTGCAAAGTGGTCCGTAGTCGGAACAGTGTGAAGACGACCTCGAAATGGAAATCCGATGGTTCTGTTAGCTCAGTTAGATGATTTCGGGGTTGGTAGCGTATTCGGAATGTATTTTTGGAAGTCCGTAGCTCATTTAGGCTTGAAATACCGAAGTTTGAATTTTTGAAATTTCCGGTCCGATAGTGAGTTTTTGATCCGAGGGTCAGAATGGAATTCCGGAAGTTGCAATATCTCCTTCATGTCATTTGGGATATGTGTGCAAAATTTCAGGTCATTCGGACGTATTTTGGTTAGGTTTTTGATCGAAAGCGTGTTTTGATGAAATTTGAAGTTCTTATGCTCAAGTCCTGGTTTAATTCGAGTTTCCGGTGTTGTTTTAGGTGGTTTAAGGATTGGTACAAGTTTGAATGATGTAATGGGACGTGTCCGTAGGTTTGGTTGAGGTCCCAGGGGCCTCGGGTGTGATTCAGATGCTCAACGGGGCTTTTATGGTGTTAAAAAGTGTTGCAGCAGCTGAACATTTCTGATTCTGGTATTTTCGCTTCTGCGACTTGGGAATCGCAGAAGCGGAGCCGCATAAGCGGCTAAAAGGCCGCAGAAGCGATTTGTGCTCGTTCCTTCAGAGGCCGCAGAAGCGGTTATTGGTCCGCAAAAGCAGAAGCTGAGTCTTTAGTGGAAGTCGCAGAAGCGGCTTACGTTCCGCATAAGCGGGACTGCAGAAGCGGAAACCACTGTGCAGATATACCAAATTCGAGGGCTTAGTTTCAAAAGTTTGAAAAAAATCAATTTGGAGCTCGGGAGAGGGCGATTCTGAGTGGGTTTTGAATAGAAGATCATTAGGTAACGTTTTCTTAATCCTTTTTAGATATATTCCATCAATATATAGTTAAATCCATCATTTAAATTCGAATTGAGGATCAAAATTGGGGAAATTTTGGAAGAAACTTCTTATACCGAAATTTTGAGTTTTGAGCAAGATTTTGATATCCGATTTGGGAGATTTTTATATGGTTAGACTCGTGAGAGTACGAGGGCTCTGAAAATGTAAAATTTATCCGATTCCGAGATGTTGGCCTAAGGGGCATTTTGGTCATTTTGCATAATTTTGCGTCTTAGCTTTGAATTAAATTGTGGAATCAATTGTTTGAGATGTTATTCACAATATGTAATTGAATTGAATAGATTTGAGCCATTTGGAGTCCGATACTCATGGCAAAGGCGTGGTTTCTAGTTGAGTTTTGTGTCGGTTCGAGGTAAGTGGCTTGTCTAACCTTGTGTGAGGGACCTTTCCCCTTAGGACATGATATTTGATATTTGAATGCCTCGTACGTGAGGTGACGAGCGCGTACTTGAGCTAATTGTTGAAAATCCGTTTCTACTTGAAGTATTTAAATTGAGTTTCCTGCTTACTTATTTATTTTAAATTGTAGGTTTAACCTGTGTTAGCTTAGAGAAGCATGTTTAGTTGACTTACTTGCTTATCTGTTTAAACTGTAATATTTGTACTCCGTGAAGCATATTAGGCTAGAATTTATTATTACTTGTTCTGACTTTAGCATTTATTCTGATGCTTTGAGTTGTTATTGTGTGTTTAAATTCGGGACTACGGGACGGCATCCCGGGAGATCCCCTGCACGTGTTATGTTCTGGACTGAGAGTGCGGGATACCAAGAGATCCCTAGCACTGATGTTATATGTATATTGAGGATACCAAGAGATCCTCGGGATACCAAGAGATCCCTCGTGTATAGGATGAGGATACCAAGAGATCCCCGGTTATTATCCATGTTGTGAGCAGTATTCCCTTGATTTGTCTTATTTTCTGCTTTCTATTACTGCTTTTACTTATTTTTCTTGTTTAGATTCTCGTTGTAGTCTTTATTTAAAAATATTTCTGTAATTTTGTTATTCATTATGTTTTATCTCAGTAGGGCCCTGACCTTCCTCGTCACTACCCGACCGAGGTTAGGCTTGGCACTTACTGAGTACCGCTGTGGTGTACTCATGCCTCTTCTGCGCATGTTTTTCATGTGCAGATCCAGGTACCTCCACTCAGGCGCACTATCCGTGAGGCGGGGAGAGCTACGGAGACTTCGAGGTAGATCTGCCGCATCCGTAGACCGAAGAGTCTCCCTGTTTATTTTATCTTTAGTATTTAACTTTCTTCTCCTTCAGTTGTTTAGACATTCTGGAGTTAGAGCAGTATATTACGTTCCATTAGCCTGTGTTTCCCGTGAGTTTCTGGGTTTTGGGATATTGTTTTAGATGTTGGTGATGTTGAGTTGTATAAGCCGAGCGGCATTTATATTCAGTTTTCTCTTAGCTGTTGATTTTCTATTCTTTATTTCCGCAAGTTATTTAATTTTCCGCATTGTTAGGCTTACCTAGTCGTAGGGACTAGGTGCCGTCACGATATGTTCACGGAGGGCGAACTGGGGTCGTGACAAGTTGGTATCAGAGCTCTAGGTTCATAAGAGTCACGGAACACAAGTCGGTTTATTAGAGTCCGCTGATCAGTACGGAGATGTTTGTACTTATCTACGAGAGGCTATGTAATTGTTTAAGAAAAATCTTACTTCATTGATTTCCTTGTCATGCGATGTTTTTGACATCAATTCTAAACTTCTGTCTTCTATTCTCTCACAGATGGTGAGGACACGTGCTACTCAGGACGATCAGGCACCCGCACCCCCTGCTGCAGCCGTCAGAGGCTGGGGCCGGGGCAGAGGCCGTGGACGTGCACGTGGTGCAGCCAGAGCACCTGCGCGAGCTGCCGCTGAGGTACCGCCAGTAGATCCAGCCGGAGTTCAGGAACCTGACACGTCTACAGCCACTACTACTCCAGCCTTTCAAGAGACGTTAGCTCAGTTCATGTCCATGTACACCACCTTGGCTCAGGCAGGGTTGCTTCCCTTGCTGCAGCCACATCCTAGGCCGGGGGAGGAGCATAGACTCCCGCCGCCCGCACTCCTGAGCAGCGAGTGCATGTTGAGCAGGTCCCAGAGATCATTCCTGTACAGCCTGCAGTACCAGTTCAGCCCGAGGATGGGGCAACTGCTTCTGAGGATGAGCAGCGGAGGCTTGAGAGATTCAAGAAGTATGATCCTCCGATTTTTAGTGGACTAGCATCAGATGATGCCTTGGGATTTCTAGAGGAGTGCCATCGTATTCTTCGCACTATGGGTATAGTCGGATCCAGCAGGGTTTCTTTTACTGTTTTTCAGCTTCGGGGAGCCGCCTATGATTGGTGGTGCACTTATGAGATAGACAGCCCAGTCGAGGCTGCATCACTGACTTGGACCCAGTTCTCGGATATGTTCATGAGAGAGTTTGTCCCTCAGAGTCTCAGGGACGCATGGCGCGCAGAGTTTGAGCATTTGCGCCAAGGTGCTATGACTGTTTCAGAGTATGCTATCCGTTATACCAGATTGGCTAGGCATGCACCAGCCTTGGTTACTACTGTCCGCGAGAGGGTTCACCAGTTCATTGAGGGTCTTATTCCACCCATCAGATCTAGCATGGCTCGAGAGTTAGAGATGGACATTCCTTATCAGCAGGTTGTGAGCATTGCTAGGAGGATCGAGGGTATGCTCGCTAGGGAGCGAGAGGAGAGAGAGACCAAGAGGTCTCGGGAGTCGGTCCACTACTCTGGTGCATGTACCCCAGAGCAGGTCGCCATGGTAGGGATTATATGGGTCGCCCCATTCATTCAGCTCTTCCATCAGCCAGCAGTGCTCCAGCTCCTCCTAGACCCTAGGAGCCTTACTATGCACCTCCGATTTCTAGCGCGCCTCCTATGTGGGGTGCTTTTAGAGGTCAGTCCAGCAGACTTGGCCCCATCCAGTCATAGCCACCATGTCCTCGCAGAGCTTGTTTTGAGTGTGGTGACACCCGCCATGTCGTGAGGGATTGCCCTAGACTTGGGAGGAGTGCACCTCCACAGACTTCTCAGCCACAGCGTGCTCAGCAGAGTTCTCAGGCCATGATCACAGCTCCAGCTACTACCCCATCTGTCCAGCCAGCTAGGGGCGGAGGTCAGGGAGGTATAGGCCGCCCTCGAGGCCAGGCAAGATATTATGCCATTCCTGCTCGTAACGAGGCTGTTGCCTCCGATTCTGTCATCACAGGTATTATACTGGTTTGTCACAGAGATGCATCGGTTCTATTCGATCCAGTCTCCACTTATTCTTATGTGTCTTCTTATTTTGCTCCGCATTTGGGTGTAGCCCGAGATTCTTTGAGTTCTCCTGTTTATGTTTCTACTCCTGTGGGAGATTCTCTTGTCGTGGACCGCGTTTATCGGTCGTGTTTAATTACTATTCGTGGTTTTGAGACCAGAGCAAATCTATTGTTACTCAGTATGGTGGATTTTGATATTATCTTGGGCATGGACTGCTTGTCGCCCCATTATGCTATTCTTGATTGTCACGCCAAGACCGTGATGCTGGCTATGCCAGGTATTTCGCATATTGAGTGGAGTGGTACTTTAGATCACACTCCCAATAGAGTTATCTCTTTCCTTAAAGCTCAGTGTATGGTTAAGAAGGGGTGTGCAGCGTATTTAGCCTATGTGAGAGATGTCAGTGTTGATACCCCTTCTGTTGATTCTGTTCTAGTGGTACGGGATTATCCCGATGTGTTTCCAGCTGACCTCCCGGGCATGCCGCCCGATAGAGACATTGATTTTGGCATTGATTTGTTGCCGGGCACTCAGCCCATTTCCATTCCTCCGTACCGTATGGCTCCTCCTGAGTTGAAGAATTTGAAGGATCAATTACAGGAATTGCTTGATAAGGGTTTTATTCGACCCAGTGTTTCACCCTGGGGTGCTCCTGTCTTGTTTGTGAAGAAAAAGAATGGTTCTATGCGTATGTGTATTGATTATCGCCAGTTGAACAAAGTTACAGTGAAGAACCGTTATCCTTTGCCTCGTATTGATGATCTATTTGACCAGCTTCAGGGTGCATAGGTGTTTTCTAAGATTGATTTGCGCTCAGGTTATCACCAGTTGAAGATTTGGGAGCCGGATATCCCGAAGACTGCTTTTAGGACTCGTATGGCCATTACGAGTTCCTTGTTATGTCATTTGGGCTGACCAATGCCCCAGCAGCTTTTATGCATTTGATGTATAGTGTGTTCAGACCCTATCTCGACTCGTTCGTCATTGTTTTCATAGATGATATTCTTTTATACTCCCGGAGTCGGGAAGATCATGAGCAGCACCTGAAGACCGTGCTTCAGACCCTGAGAGAGAAGAAGTTATATGCAAAGTTTTCAAAATGTGAGTTTTGGTTGAGTTCTGTGGCATTCTTGGGCCACGTTGTATCGAGTGAGGGCATTCGGGTGGATCCAAAGAAGGTAGAGGTCGTACAGAGTTGGCCCAGGCCCTCCTCAGCTACAGAGATTCGCAATTTCCTTGGCTTGGCGGGTTACTACCGTCGTTTTGTGGAGGGGTTTTCATCGATCGCAGCCCCTATGACTAGATTAACCCAAAAGGGTGCCCCATTTCAGTGGACAGAGGAGTGTGAGGCGAGCTTTCAGAAGCTCAAGACAGCTTTGACTACAGCCCCTATTTTGATATTGCCTACTGGTTTGGGTTCCTATACAGTTTATTGTGATGCCTTACGGGTTGGCCTTGGAGCGGTGTTGATGCAGGACGGTAGGGTGATTGCCTACGCGCCCAGACAGTTGAAGATACATGAGAAGAATTACCCTGTCCACGATCTTGAGTTAGCTGCTATTGTTCATGCCTTGAAGATCTGGCGTCATTATTTGTACAGTGTGCCTTGTGATATTTATACCGATTATCGGAGTTTGCAGCACTTCTTCAAGCAAAAGGATCTAAATTTGCGCCAGAGGAGGTGGTTAGAGTTGCTGAAGGATTATGATATTACTATTCTTTATCACCCGGGCAAGGCCAATGTGGTAGCTGATGCCTTGAGTCGCCAAGCGGAGAGTTTGGGGAGTTTGGCATATTTACCAGCTTCAGAGAGGCCTATGGCGATGGATGTTCAGGCCTTAGCCAGTCAGTTTGTGAGATTGGATCTTTCGGAGCCCAGTCGGGTCCTAGCTTGTGTGGTTTCTCGGTCTTCATTGTTCGATCGTATCAGGGAGCGGTAGTATGATGACCCTCATTTACTTGTCCTCGGGGACACGATTCAGCATGGCGATGCCATAGATGTGACCATTGGAGATGACGGGGTATTGAGGATGCAGGGTCGGATTTGTGTGCCCAATATTGATGGGCTTCGGGAGTTATTTTAGCATAGGTTCATAGTTCGCGGTATTCCATCCATCCGGGTGCCGCGAAGATGTATCAGGACTTGAGGCAGTACTATTGGTGGAGGCGGATGGAGAAGGATATAGTTGGATATGTAGCTAGATGCCTCAACTGTCAGCAGGTGAAATATGAGCACCAGAGACCAGGTGGATTGCTTCAGCAAATAGAGATTCCAGAGTGGAAATGGGAGAGGATCACCATGGATTTTGTAGTTGGTCTCCTTCGGACTACGAAGAAGTTCGATGCCATTTGAGTGATTGTGGATCGACTGACCAAGTCCACTCATTTTATCCTTGTATGTACTACTTATATCGGAGCGGTTGGCGGAGATATATATCCGGGAGATTATCCGCATGGTATTCCAGTTTCTATTATTTCGGACAGAGTTACTCAGTTCACATCACGGTTCTAGAGAGCCATTCAGCAGGAGTTGGGTACTCAGGTGACGATGAGCATAGCATTTCACCCCCAGACGGACGGACAGTCCGAGCGCACTATTCAGATTCTTGAGGATATGCTCCGTGCGTGTGTGAATGAGTTTTGAGGGTCTTGGGATCAGTTCTGCCATTGGCGGAGTTCGCTTACAACAACAGTTATCAGTCCAGCATTCAGATGGCACCATATGAGGCTTTATATAGTAGGAGGTGCAGATCTCCGGTGGGTTGGTTTGAGCCGGGTGAGGCCAGGCTATTGGGCACAGAGTTGGTTCAGGATGCATTGGAAAAGGTCAAGGTGATTCAGGATAGACTCCGTACGGCCCAGTCCAGACAGAAGAGCTACGCGGACAGGAAGGTCCGTGATGTGGCATATATGGTCGGAGAGCGAGTTCTGCTTTGGGTTTCGCCTATGAAAGGCGTTATGAGGTTTGGGAAGAAAGGGAAGTTGAGTCCGAGATTTATTGGCCCTTTTGAGATTTTTAGGCGAGTTGGGGAGGTTGCTTATGAGCTTGCCTTACCTCCCAGCCTGGCAGGAGTTCATCCGGTATTTCACATTTCGATGCTCTGAAGGTATCACGGTGACCCGTCACATGTGTTCGATTTCAGCTCAGTCCAGTTGGACAATGATCTATCATATGTTGAGGAGCCAGTGGCTATATTGGACAGGCAGGTCAGAAAATTAAGGTCAAAGAACATCACTTCAGTAAAGATTCAGTGGCGGGGTCAGCCGGCCGAGGAGGCGACTTGGGAGACCGAGCGGGATATGCGCAGCCGATACCCTCATCTTTTTACTACTTCGGGTATGTTCTCTATGCTCGTTCGAGGACGAACGAATGTTTAAGTGTAGGAGGATGTGACGACCCGGCCGGTCGTTTTTAGAATTTTCGCCCCGATCGCCTATTAACTGCTTCCTCTATGTTCATTTCTGCTATTTTGGTTTGACGGGACGTTCGGTGTTGAGTTTCGAAGAGTTTTGGGACACTTAGTCCTAAATGAGAGCTTAAGTGTTGGAAAGTGGTCCGTAGTCGGAACAGTGTGAAGACGACCTCGGAATGGAAATCTGATGGTTCTGTTAGCTCAGTTAGATGATTTCGGGGTTGGGAGCGTGTTCGGAATGTATTTTGGAAGTCCGTAGCTCATTTAGGCTTGAAATGCCGAAGTTTGAATTTTTGAAGTTTTCGGTCCGATAGTGAGTTTTTGATCCGAGGGTCGGAATGGAATTCCTGAAGTTGCAGTAGCTCCGTCATGTCATTTGGTATGTGTGTGCAAAATTTCAGGTCATTCGGACGTGTTTTGGTTAGGTTTTTGATCGAAAGCGTGTTTTGATGAAATTTGAAGTTCTTAGGCTCAAATCCTTGTTTAATTCGAGTTTTCGGCGTTGTTTTAGGTGGTTTAAGGAGTGGTTCAAGTTTGAATGATGTTATGGGACGTGTCCGTAGGTTTGGTTGAGGTCCCGGGGGCCTCGGGTGTGATTCGGATGCTCAACGGGGCATTTTTGGTGTTGAAAAGTGTTGCAGCAACTAAACATTTCTGATTCTGGTATTTTTGCTTCAGCGACTTGGGAATCACAAAAGCGGAGCCGCATAAGTGGCTAAAAGGCCGCAGAAGCGGTTTGTGCTCGTTCTTTCAGAGACCGCAGAAGCGGTCTGAGACCCGCAGAAGCGGAACCGCAGAAGCAGTTATTGGTCCGCAGAAGCGGAAGCTGGGTCTTTAGTGGAAGTCGCAAAAGCGGCTTACGTTCTGCATAAGCGGTCCCTTGACCGCAGAAGCGGAAACCACTGTGCAGACATACCAAATTTGAGGGCTTAGTTTCAAAAGTTGGAAAAAATCAATTTGGAGCTCGGGAGAGGGCGATTCTGAGTCGGTTTTGAAGAGAAGATCATTGGGTAACGTTTTCTTAATCCTTTTTAGTTATATTCCATCAATATATAGTTAAATCCATCATTTAAATTCGAATTGAGGATCAAAATTGGGAAAAATTTGGAAGAAACTTCTTAGGCCGAAATTCTGAGTTTTGAGCAGGATTTTGATATCCGATTTGGGAGATTTTTATATGGTTAGACTCGTGAGAGTACAAGGGTTCTGAAAATATAAAATTTATCCGATTCCGAGACGTTGGCCCGAGGGGCATTTTGGTACATTTTGCATAATTTTGCGTCTTAACTTTGAATTAAATTGTGGAATCAATTGTTTGAGAAGTTATTTACAATATGTAATTGAATTGAATAGATTTGAGCCATTTGGAGTCGGATACTCGTGGCAAAGGCGTGGTTTCTAGTTGAGTTTTGTGCCGGTTCGAGGTAAGTGGCTTGTCTAACTTTGTATGGGGGACCTTTCCCCTTAGGACATGATGTTTGATATTTGAATGCCTCGTACTTGAGGTGACGAGCGCGTACTTGAGCTAATTGTTGAAAATCCGTTTCTACTTGAAGTATTTAAATTGAGTTTCATGCTTACTTGTTTATTTTAAATTATAAGTTTAACCTGTGTTAGCTTAGAGAAGCATGTTTAGTTGACTTACTTGCTTATCTGTTTAAACTGTAATATTTGTATTCCGTGAAGCATATTAGACTATAATTTATTATTACTTGTTCTGACTTTAGAATTTATTCTGATGCTTTGAGTTGTTATTGTATGTTTAAATTTGGGACTACGGGACGGCATCCCGGGAGATCCCCTGCACGTGTTATGTTCTGGATTGAGAGTGTGGGATACCAAGAGATCCCTAGCATCGATGTTATATGTATATTGAGGATACCAAGAGATCCTCGGGATATCAAGAGATCCCTCGTGTATAAGATGAGGATACCAAGGGATCCCCGGTTATTATCTATGTTGTGAGCAGTATTCCCTTGATTTGTCTTGTTTTCTGCTTTCTATTACTGCTTTCACTTATTTATCCTGTTTAGATTCTCGCTGTAGACTTTATTTAAAAATATTTCTGTTATCTTATTATTCATTATGTTTTATCTTAGTAGGGCCCTGACCTTCCTCGTCACTACCCGACCGAGGTTAGGCTTGGCACTTACTGAGTACCGTTGTGGTGTACTCATGCCTCTTCTGCGCATGTTTTTCATGTGCAGATCCAGGTACCTCCACTCAGGCGCACTATCCGTGAGGCGGGGAGAGCTACGGAGACTTCGAGGTAGATCTGCCGCGTCCGCAGACCGAAGAGTCTCCCTCTTTATTCTATCTTTAGTATTTAGCTTTCTTCTCCTTCAATTGTTTAGACATTCTGGAGTTAGAGCAGTATATTACGTTCCATTAGCCTGTGTTGCCCGTGAGTTTCCGAGTTTTGGGATATTGTTTTAGATGTTGGTGATGTTGAGTTGTATATGCCGAGTGGCATTTATATTCAGTTTTCTCTTAGCTGTTGATTTTCAATTCTTTATTTCCGCAAGTTATTTAATTTTCTGCATTGTTAGGCTTACCTAGTTGTAGGGACTAGGTGCCGTCACGACATGTTCACGGAGGGCGAACTGGGGTCGTGACAGAAATGGGCTGAGTGCCCGGAGCCAAATCAATGCAAAAGTCAATATCCCTGTCGGATGGCATACCCGGCAGGTCTGAAGGGAATACCTCAGGAAACTCACGAACAACGGGCACAGAATCAATAGAAGAAACCTCGGCACTAGAATTACGAACATATGCCAAATAGGCCAAACACCCCTTCTCGACCATACGCCGAGCCTTCACATAAGAGATAACACTATGGGTAGAATGACCAGGAGTCCCTCTCCACTCTACCTTGGATCTCCGCGTGGACTGAAAGTAGTCTCCAAACTACGGTCCAAGAGCTGCTCCGGGATCTGCACATAGTGCAGAGTGTAGTATCAGCACAACCGACCCCATGTGCTGGTAAGTGTCTAGCCTAACCACGGCGAAGCAGTGACGAGGCTAGGACCCAACTACCAAATAAACCTGTGCAATTCAAATATATACAGCGGAAAAGAAGTACAGAAATAAACAGTCAAATATGAGAGGGGAGCATGCTGCGGGGGAGATATCAATTTCGAATAGAAATGCAACAAGTAAATAAAAGAAGCAATATATCTCAGACATCAACAAAGATTTAGAAATCAATAAATGCACGACATCACCCTTCGTACTTTTACTCTCGTCCTCACCAAAGCAATCAAGTAATGAAAATATGCACGGCATCACCCTTCGTGCTTTTACTCTCTTTCCTCACCATATAATCAATATAATCGGCACGGAATGGTACATCGTGCGGCACAGCATCACCCTTCGTGCTTTACACTCTTTCCTCACATATCATACACGGCATCACCCCCGTGCTTTACACACTTTCCTCACAAAAATAATGCACGTCATCACCCTTCGTGCTTTAACTCTCTTCCTCATTCAAACAGCAATAACAAACAATAGGACAAGGAAAAACAAATGAAATTGCAATAATAATCCCGACAAGGGAACAATAATTCAACAACAAGTACCGGCAAGGGACAACATCAAAACAACAACTAAATCCCGGCAAGGGAGATAACAATTAAAGCAACAATAGCCCGGCAAGGGGGGGGCAACATAATGATCTCTTCTCTTTCTCACTTTTACTTTACAATTCACTTCACAACTCGAGCCAATGCTCTAAAGGTTCAATTATCACTTATACCTTCACAATTCGTTATACAACTTGAGGAAACGCTCCTCAATGTTCATAGGTCACAATTTCTTCCACAAACTTTACACAACAAATAGAAACCATCACCAAGACATGAAAGATACAACGAAGTCATGATAATCACAATGTAAGACTCACGGGCATGCTAGACACCAACGTATAGATACTCGTCACCATGCCTATACGTCGTACTCAACAATTACCACATATCAAATAGGACTCGACTCCTAATCCCTCAAGCTAAGGTTAGACCAAACATTTACCTCGACGCCACGAACACAATTCACGTTTCAATTATAGCTTTATCCCTTGATTCCACCACCAATTTACTCGTATCTAGTCACATGCTTCTTAATTACATCAATAAACACTAAATGAATCAATTCGAATGCATGAAGATGAGTTTTCTAATGTTTTGCCCAAAAAGTCAAACATCGCTCACGGGCCCACATGGTCAAAACCCGAGGTTCGAACCAAAACCCAATTACTCATTCCCCCGTAAACCCAAATATATAATTTGTTTTGAAATCGGACCTCAAATCGAGGTCCAAATCCCCAATTTTCGAAAAATCTAGGTTCTACCCAAAACACCCAATTTTCCCCATGAAAATCATTGATTTTGAGTTGAAATCATGTTAAAAGATGTTAGGAAACGAGTTAAAATTGACTTACAATCGATTTGGAAGAAGAGTTGTTCTTGAAAAATTGCCCTCGGGAGTTTGTGTTTTGAAAAGATGTGAAAAATGGTTGATTTCGGCTAAGTATAAAAGTTGCAGGTCACATATGTGGGAATTGCGAACCCGACCTCTGCTATGTTGGGAAATGCAAAAGGATGCTCGCAATTGCGAGATGGGAATTGAGGAAATAGGGTCGCATTTGCGACCTCAGGCATCAAATGAGAAACTCCGCATTTGCGCAGCAGGTGTCGTATTTGCGACTGGGGCCTTCCGCATTTGCGAGCCAAGTGGTCGCATTTGCAATCAGGCCTGCCCAGGTCTTTGTTCGCATTTGTGATGGAGGTCTCGCATTTGCAAAGCCTGCAGACCTGTGCACATCAGCTGAAACCTGCGATATTTCCAGGTCCAAAATATACTCTGTGGCCTATCCAAAACTCACCCGAGCCCTTGGGGCTCCAAACCAAATATACACACAACCTCAAAAAATCCTACGGACTTATTCATGTAATCAAATCACCAAAATAACATCATGAACATCGAATTAAACCTCAAAATCAATGAAACTTCTCAAAACTTCTTTAAACATCAAATTTTATATTTAAGGTCCGAATCACGTCAAATGGATTCCGTTTCTTACCAAACTTTACCGACAACACATATAAATCATATTGAACCTGTATCGGGCTCCGAAACCATAATACGGGCCCGATACCATAGTTTTCATATAATATTTCATTTTCAAAAACCTTTATATTTTTCAGAAAATAATTTCTTTTAAAAATTTATTTCTCGGACTTGGGACCTCGGAATTCGTTTCCGGGCATATGCCCAAGTCCCATATTTTTCTACGGACCCTCTGGGACCGTTAAATTATGGGTTTGGGTCCGTTTACCTAAAATATTGACCGAAGTCAACTTAATTTATTTAATAGCCAAAATTTATCATTTTTCACAGATTTTCATATATTAGCTTTCCGGTTACGCGCTCGGATTGCGCACACAAATCAAAGTGATGCTAACAGAGGTTTTTAAGGCCTCGAAATGCAGAATTTTATTTTAAAATAAGTGATGACCTTTTGGGTCATCACACTAGTTGTTATAGCTGAATCTGGGAAAAAAAGAGGAGGCGGTAATGGTAACGGCAGCAGCAACGAACCGACAATAGAAGATAGATCTAATGAACGATGAGGAGGAGGAGGAGGAGGATGAAGGAGGGCTGGTGGTGATGGTTGGATCTAAAGAAGCAAAAAGTAGTAGTGACAGTGATTTTGACCAGATTTGAAGAAAGAGGAGACAGAGGACGTGGTGGCGAAAGAAGAAGAAGAAGAAGAAACATGGTGAAAACTGGTTGATTATGGCAAGAATTTTACATTTTTAGTAAGTAAAAGTATAATTTTAACTCTAACTTACGCAATTGTTGATTTTTATGTCATAAAAACTGCCATGTGGAATATCTTAGAAGATTTTATAAAGATTGTGTAATAGACTTCACTTGTTCTGATTTAAAAATTTGTCCATAATAAAATCGATAATGAATTTGTCTTTTTGAAAACTCACTGTATATCAAGAATATGAGATTAATAGAGTTTCTCAATTTACCTAAGTCGTAAGTTACCATTTATACTTAATAGGAGAGAAAATTGAATATCTATTCTGAATGACGTTATAGAGATCGAGAATATTTATATAGAGAATGCAATTTATTATTCCAACTGCTATTGAGCAAGAAAATATGTTTGTCAGAAGAAATAATTATACAATAAATACTAGAACAAGAAATGAAAAAGATGCCAACACAAATGATGCCCTAAGTTATGTTATAATGGTTGACACGTATGTCGCACATATGTTGCACGTGCATTAAACAGTATAATGATATACAATAAACTTTACGAACCAAAGATTAATGCATGTAAAATGTATTTTTTAACCCTTTTTGGAAAGTAAATTGATGATATGTAATAAAGGAAAAGGAAGCAAATTAGTTTCTAAATTTATCTACGACTCATTGACACGTAAGTTGCACGTATATTACATTCTGCTCAGTCGTTATCAAGTTCATATTAAAAAATAATAAAAATATGTAAATAAATAACAAAGTCATTATGAGTTTATATTGACTTGTTTTCCTTATTAGCATCCCTTGAATCCTGAATAAAGAGTTAAAAGGGTAGAAAATTAAAAATTATAGGAAACACTTATATTAGAAGCGAGAAAAACAAATGGTATAAATGACGTACTAAATGAGTAAACGGTAGGTGAATGAAAAAAGGAGCAAAAGTATGATTTGTATCGATCAAACCTACATTAATGAAGGGGAAAGTTGGTGATAGTGTCCGTGTCAAAAGAATAAGCACAACTAAAAATTCAGCCAAAACAAACCATAGTCAACCGACCGAAAAACAGACATACGTCGGTCGGTTTAAAATATATTTTCTTTTATAGTTTTTTTTAACGAAACGCAGGGAATTTCTTGGGCACCAAATGCGGAAAATTATTTTTGTGCCACATGAAATATATTTTTTAAGAAACCGACCAACGTTGGTTAGTTTTTTATTTAAAATAAATTAAAATTATTATTCAAAAAATTGAACAAAATCGATCATTTATTTCGGTCGGTCATTTTAAAAAACCTACCGATTTCGGTCGGTTTTTTTTAAAGACCAAAATTGGTCAGTTATTTTGCGCAAAAATATAATTAAATAATATAAATAAAATAAAAAAAAGTCTTAAACCAAAAGGCGCTAATAGTCTAGTGGTCGAATAGTATCTTTCCACGACATAGATCCCAGTTTAGTTTCCAAATGGTGCATTTTAATTACATAATTTTTAAAAATTGGCCAAAGACGGTCGGTTATTCTTTTTTGGCCGATTATGGAATTTAGACTAACCGAAGTCGATCGGTTGGGTCTACCGACCATCATGAATCGGTCGGTTTTCTATCGATTTACCAATTATTGACCATCATTGGTCGATTTTTGCCCTGTTTTTAAGTAGTGAATGAGGAGGAAGCACTAATGGTGGCGGTCGGATATCAAGAAAAACAAAGACGATGTGGTGGTGGACGAATCTGAAGAATGAAAATGAGGAAGAGGTGCTAGTTGGTAATAGGAGATTTTGGAGAAGGAAATGATGGTGATGGTGGTTGTGGCTGAATCTAAAATAGGAGCAGGTGATAGCAGTGGCGGCTATGATAACGACTATGGAAATTGGATCTAATGAATGATGATGAGGAGGAGGAGGAGAGATGGTAGTTGCGGTCAAATCTGAAGAAGAAGGAGGAGGAGGAGGAGGAGGAGAGATGGTGGTTCCGTTGAAATTGAAGAAGAAGAAGAAGAAGGAGAAGGAGGAGGAGGAGGAGGAGGAGGAGGTGGAGGAGGAGGAGAGATGGTGGTTCCGTTGAAATTGAAGAAGAAGAAGAAGAAGAAAGAAAGAAGAAGAAGAAGGAGGAGGAGGAGGTAGTGATGGTGGTGGTTGTCAAAGTTCTAATGAACAAGATCAAGGTGAAATACCATCATAAAGGGGAGCCTGAAGTAGGAGTCCCGGAAGAGGAATCAACAACGGAAGGTGAAACCGGCTGATGGAAGGCAATGAAATAGGTGCAGAAAGCAGGCCATCTGAAGGAGGAGTACCAGTGGATAGAGAAGGCAATTCCAGTTCCACTATCGGATTCTGGGCATGAAGCCGTAGTACATTTCAGAAGATACATTTATTAGAAAGCATTTACTGTGTTAGAAATAAGAAAAGGAATTGTATAAATGACATAACAAATAAGAAGTCGATTTGCATTAGTCTTCGATATTTATACCATTTTTACGTAACTAAGTAGTACCTTTACTACGTAGTACGTAAATAATCAATGTGATTATTCATATGTTCCCGAACCCACCCCATAAGTAGAAAAAAAAGGGAAAAGAAAAAGAGAAAAAGAGAAAAAGAAATAGTCAAAACCTTAAATAGTGACATTCTGACATGGAGGCTTTTATAAAACACAGCTAGCTAGCGCATGCATGTCAATTTCTAGACTTTTAATCTCACCCAAAAGTTAGACTGAAAAAAAATTCTCAAGTAACTAAGCAGATATCAATTTGTTTTTCAACATAGACATGCACACATATATATATTTGGTAATAACATTCCACATATTAGCTTTGTGGATGTTAATACTTTCATAAAGGTTTTTCTATGATTAATATTTTATGAAAGAATGTGCTTAATTAGCACATGCTTGAGCCAAATATTCCAAGAAAAAGGATGAAGAAAAAGATATAATGGCAAACTACTAAGTTTATAGACTCTTATATATATATAGAGCTATAATTTTTTATTTATTTTTTTGTTAATTTTTTGTTTAATACAATAACTGAACATTTTGCATTCCATATACTCTATCAACACACCATAGTACACATTAGCTCTATACATGCTAATTATACCTTTACAAGTTTACACGCATGCATGTTTTTTTCTTTCTTTACCATATAAAAAGAGCTAATTAAACAACAACAAAATAATAATTAAGTAATTAATTAACCACACCATGGAGGATAATTAATCCCATCATCCAAGTTGCATGCATATATTCCTGGATCACTCACTGCTTCTTGAAATGAAGTTGATGCTTTTGCTTCCTCCCATATTGAAGAATCATCAATTTCTGGCAAATTCATATTCAAATCTCTCCACATTTCTCCACCTATTCCTTCATTCTGATTAATATTGTTTTCATCAAACTCTTCAGCTGTTTGATTAATGTCCAGAAACTGAAATGAAGTTTGATCCGCAGTAGAAAAACTGTTGTTACCAAAATAATTGTTGAAAAAGAAAGATGTGTGATCATTTCCCATACTCCAAGTTGATGGTGATGCCACATTGTAAAAAGCAGCTGGATTGCATGTCGGAGGAGCTGAAACTGGGCCTCCAGCATTGTCTAGGCCCATGGTATTGGGCCTAGAATTCTGGGCCTGGGCCTGTTTGTTGTAGAGATGAGGTAAGTTGAGTTTCGCATCGGCTCCGTAGAGTTTACGGGCCGCGGCATCGTATGCCACGGCCGCGTCATAAGAATTCTCAAAAGTGCCGAGCCACAAGCGGGCTCCGCGATTGGGCTCGCGGATTTCCGCAACCCATTTCCCCCAAGTACGCTGGCGCACACCTTTATAAGTGCAGCTAGCATTTTCAGGCCCACCTTTACCTCTCATACAGCCTTTTCTTGAAGTAGCTTGAGTTATTTTTTTGGTTTTTCTTTCAACAGAGTAAGTTGATGACATTGTTGGGCAAAATGAGGACTGAGTTTTTCAGAAGAGAAAATGAGTTTTTGTATAGATGGAGATTGGTTTTAGATGAGAGTATTTATAGTTGAGGAAAGGTGAAAATGGGTTGCGCTTTAATGGAGGAAACAAGTCTAAGATACGTGTCTGTTTACATGGTTAGCTTGTTGATACTTGTCAAGTGAAACTTTTGATCATGTTTGTATTTTTTTTTTTAAAGAAGATCATGTTTTGTGTCTCTAGTTAATACAAATGCTTATGCGTTTTTTTGTTCTGAAGCAAAGTTGTCGAAGACAAGAGTGTTACACCTCAGAATGCTGTTTTAGGTTTTCTTCTTCTTATTCTTTTTCCTTTTAAAGTTTTCCCATTTCAACCTGCGTTTCATATTAATAGTGTATGAGTAGACTGTGCTTAAGTGAACACAGAGTATAAGAAGAAAAAAAAAAACGAATTTTGCTGCATACCAAAAATATTACTATTAAAATTTATGGTATTAGACATGCCATGATATTTTTGTAGTTGTAAAAATAAGAAGTTGAGGGAAACAGCCTCTTGCAGAAATGCAGGGTAAGGCTGCGTACTACAGGCGAAGGTACATAGCCCTAAGGGTGAAATCAATTGACCATTCTTCGTCGAAAAATTACATTGTATATATAGGCAAAACATTAGATATATACTAACATATATTGAACACCCTTTATCGAGGATTTTTTTACTTATTTCAAGTTTAAACACCATAAACGAAACTCCTAGCTTCACCACTGCTGCATACAATAGACCCTTATGATCCGGCCCTTTGCCAGATCCTGCGCATAGCGGGGAGCTTAGTGCATTGAACTGCCTTTTTTTAATTAAAAAAATTAAGAAGTTCAAAATTAAAGAAATTTATAAAAATGTACTGTCATGTTTTTTTTGGAAAAAGTGAGTTTTTTTCCTTGTTTTGAAACTGGCATGTAGAAAACCAAATTAAAAAATAGGATGAAGTAAATCCTTACATCAGTCCCGGGAAAAAATTGAGTGTGGATAAGTACGGAATCACTCCAAAAACATAGCAGAGGAGATATAGACAATTAAGAAGAGGTAGCTTTAATATACGTGGCTGTTTAAAGTCTGATGGATAACAGTTGTGTAAAATTGGAAGTTAGTCCAGATTCATTTGTGGTATTCATGGCAAAGTAGAAAAGAGGAAAACTAATGAATAAGCCAAATAGAGAAGATTAGATTGATTTGAAGAATTAACAAACTGAGTCTCTGGGTATAGTAAATGCAGTTTTCCAAAGAGTTTCTTTTCATTCACACGAGTCTTGTGAGTCCGTGGAAAATATGTCCTCCTGTCGGAACCTTCCTGTCGCTAAGTACAAAATCTCGTACTATTGTCCACCCCCACCCCCAGGGACTAGCAGTTGGGGGAGGGGGGGGGGGTTAGGCTCCTCTTCCCAATATAAAAGAGAGTGAATCATGGAAAATGGAGTAGTATGAGATTATTTGCCACTGGTCATACTAGGAAAACCATCTTTATAGTATATGATAAAGTATTCATATTCACCTGACTAATTCGGATTCGCATCGTATAAGAACAATGCATGTGAACACTATTCAAGAAAGGAGCCTTAATGGCTATAAAGATCATCCGAAGAGAGAAAAAGACAAAAAAAACATGTCTTGTAACGCGTCATTTAAAAAAAAAAGTTTTAGGCGTCATGCCCACGACAGCTACGCATCATGTCCTGATCAGTTACGTTTCAATCCCTAACAAAGTTAGCATAAATTAACTGAGACCAAACTTTCATCAAATTAAATTTTTGAGACATAAGTGTGTCATGCTCTTGCATATAAAATAGTTAGAACAACTAATTCGGATTCACGTCGTGTAAGAGAATGCATGTGAACACTATTCACAAAAGCAGCCTTAAATGGCTATAAAGACATCCGAAGAGGAAAAAAACAAAAATGTGACGCGTGTAACGCGTCATAAAAGTTTAATGTGTCATGCTTACGACAGCACAAGCTAAAAAATAAGTTTCTTTTTTCCTTTTTGAGAAAAAAAAAAATGAAAGCTATAGCGTCATGTCGTGATCATTTACGCTTCAATCCCTAACAAAGTTGGCATCAATTAACTTAGACCAAAATTTCATCAAACTAAATTGTTAAGACGTAATGTGTTATGCTCTTGCATATAAAATAGTTGACATCGTACAAAGTATTTCCTGGATTTGAGGCTTTTCATACACCTAATTTTACAAGATGAAACATGCATACACCAATATAACTAGCGAGAGAATATAAAACATAAACTATGCGTTTCTTTAACCTTTTTTCTTTAATACATTAGAGAAAAAATGTCATAGCGGACAGCTTCTTGCCCCAGGAGCTGGAGGTGTTTGAATATTAAACTGAACAAATGAGCGGCAAGGATCAAGGTGGATCTCAAAGAATATTCACACACACACACACAGCCGCTAATTTCCAGCATGAGATGGCCGAGGTACAGATCCCAAAGACTGCAGTATGGACGTAAAGTAATATAATCTTTGATAACTTGAAGACTAGGCTGACAAATTTTGCCTCTATAGTCCTTAATGCATCCAAAACCCAGGCAACAACAGCATATGATATGTCAAGGCAGTCAATCATTTTAACGGTTTAAAACTTCATCAATCCTGACAAAATATTTTGACAGTAGCAAAGGCTGCATCATAGGGATTTGCAAAGCGCCGTCCGTATCTCTTTCAACATCTCATTGACTTTAATCCCTTTTCTACAAGCAACGACATAAGAGAACTTTCATTGTTTGCCACCCAAAGTAACATGTAACTATATATAGGGTGAAGAGGTTTGGCTGAAACCAGCGCCGTTCTTATATCTTGGAGAATAACATAATTTATTTATCAAATATGGGATCCATAAAATATGCAAAGTACATGTGATGAGCACAAAATAAAATATAACAATGAAGTGTCTTTTTTTTTTTTTTTCCTTCTTTTTCTTCTGTGTTATGGAGTAGCTTAATTCCTGAAAACTTGGTTGTGACATGACATAATTACAGATATGACAGCATCAACCATATAAATGGAAATAATGAAGCTGACATATTATTTGGACAATCAAGACTTCTCTTAAACACAGAAAGGTATATAGGGATATCTAAAGTTCCAAACTGGAGGGTCATATTAGTGTCTTCCTAAATACTTCTCCTATGACAGCAACATCAGATATATCTTGGAATTAAGTGCCTGCCAGATAATTTGGAGGAAGAAACTTATTTTACCGGCCAAAAATCACACACTCATGTCTAAATTTCCAAAATGAAGGGACATCTGCGTGTCTGTTACAGACCATTCTAGTTACACCTTATTCCAGGGGTTTATAGTAGGGCATATAAGATTCATACACTTTTCCTAGTTACATATTATGCAAGGGGTTTATAAGTATTAGGAAAGAAGCGAAAGCTTTACCGTTACTCCATGAATTCTATATGTGTTACTAGCTTTGACAACTGAGCTACCAAGCTCTTTAAGGAACTGCAGAAATTCGTTTCTTCCTTTGCAAATGTAAAAACTAAAAAGAATATCTTTCAGTTAGCAACATGAAGACCATTTATTCACGTCTCAACCAGGATTGAGAAAAGTCACAGGGCATATCAAAAACATCTTTCTCTGTGTTAAGAAGAAACACCAGAAATAAGCAGCACAAATCTGCGTTTCTAGATGTAAGATTCCTAATACGTATTATCTCATAAAATTTCAAGGAAAAACATGAGAGAGTTTGAGAACAGCTTTAACAGTTTCCAAACGGGTTGATAAGCTAGATTTTAACTCTTAGCAAGAAAAACTACTTCATAAAAATAAACAGGAAAACTAAAGTTATCATATGGGCTCTTTACAAAGATCTTTATCAACAGAAAAGACAATTCTTACCAGGATATGTTGGTAAAGACTACTTCATACATTTAAACAGGAAAACCTCAAAATTTGGTGGACGGGTTTAGGTGAGCTCTCTATCAACATTCCTTTTAAAGTTAAAACCCAAGTAGAAAAGACACCAGTCACACCGCCTAAAATTCATACTGAGAGTGCATGATCTTTGAGGCTTGAATTTCTGAAAACCGCTACTGACCAAAAGGTACTTAAAAACAGCTTAACATACAGCACGAGAAACAATACCACCTATTGCAATTCACTGATGCAGCATAGAAGTTGACTGAAATAATTTGTTACTCAAGGAAAGCCTGCTGTATAGAAACACTATAACATTGAGGTCATCAAGTATGGTAAACCTGGAAGAGGAGAGATAACAGGGGAACTTACAGTACACTAACACCCACAACAGCAAGAGGGCGTAGATACTCTTCAAGTTCTTTAACCTTCTGATCCTTAGCAGATAACCCAGAAGAAATCTCACTGTTTTGGCTCCCGTCAACAGAAAAGGATTCAGCCACAGTTCCAGAGCTTGTGTCGGGCTCGGAAGATATTCTTTCACACCCAATTCTCCATATTTCTTCAGTCAAGGTAGGAAGCCTGTCTATTGCCTGTCAAAGCATAATCATATCCTTCATACGTAACCAACTTGATGATCCTCAACTAGATGCATATTAAGATACAACATTTTTGCAGGTGAAAAAGCAAGATGATCAGAACCTGACAGCAGAACAGAGATGATAAGAGCCGCATACCTCAGGTTTGTCAATCTTGTTTAGCACCACAAGGTACGGTCTATCAAGGTACTCAGGATTGTACATGCGCAGTTCCTGCAAAATCAGAGGTCTCTTTCCTCAGCAGAATGTTAAGGAAAGAAGACACCAGGGTATAGATAGTCCTCCGGCATTTGGAGTGTTAACCATAAAACAGAGAGACTGGATTAGCATAGTAAGTAATGTTTGCTACAACAGAAGTAGCTTTGAAACAACTATTTCTCCAGCAAAATTATACTATAACAACTAGGCAAACTACAAAACTACAAAAATCATGTTGCAATCCAAAAATGAAGATGAAGGAATTTGCATGGTGAAACAATTCTGAGGAAATAAGTAGGAAAAAGGTGTGCATTAGGTAAGTTGATCTTTCAATCGTCCCACCTATGATCTTCGGAAGCCATAATACTACATAGTAATCAAGAGTTGCTTTAACCTTTAGATGCATTTGTGGTAAACTGGTCAAATTAAGAGATCCTTAAAAGTTATTATTTTCTTGTCAGACCAAACCGGGTCAATGAAGATGAACCTTACAACTGTGTGATTCCAGACTCATTTTCTTCTGTTAAGAAGCAATTAAGGTGTTATAACTATCTCGAGCAAAAAAAATATGTTCAGTGATTGGGGTTAGACTTACTTCTTTCACAGTTCTGTAATCACTGACTGGGTCCTCGGAAGCCACATCAACAACATGGACCAACAATCTTGTTCTCCTCAAGTGCCTCAAAAAATTACGCCCTAGACCCTGAAAGATAATTAGGACAACATGCATAGCTAAATTTCATTTTTGAGAGCAAAATAAGTAAAAGAGACAACCACAAGGTTTGAGACCTCAAATTATTAAAGTGACAACTGAATATGGTACAAGTACCTTCCCCAAATGTGCACCTTCTATGAGACCAGGCAGGTCCGCTAGAGTTGCTTCAGATGAATATTTGTCTGCCCCTAAACTTGGGTCGCCATCAAGACGTCCAAGGTTTGGCATCAACGTTGTGAATGGATAATCAGCAATATCGGGCTTTGCATGTGTAATGGCAGCCAATAGGGTCGATTTTCCAGCATTTGGAAGTCCCTGAGGAAAATTGAAAGAGCAAAGTCAAAGAAGGGTATTGGAAGGAGAAAGAAGAATCTGGGAGACCATTCCTTCTTGCACATTGTGGGAGATTTGGAAGGAAAGGAATCAACGATGTTCTGAAAGCAAATATGAAAGCATACATACATTGAAATATAGATGTATATCTTTTTTGGCTTTTTGGTGTAGACTAGATGATGTTAATAGGATGTTAGACTTTCTCAGCTTCCTACAATGATTTAAAGGAACTGATTTGCGTGTATTTTGGCACAAACTGTGCGCTTATGTTATAAAATTTTACCATTCTCAAAATAAAACTCAAAGAGCCTAAAGATAACTGAAGAATAATAGACAGAATTGCATCTGTACGTGATCATTTAATGTGATGAACCAATCGGTAGATCTATCACAACAGACAAATTCTACGACCGACCATTATAATCCACATATTACATAGAAAAAAAAAATTAAAAAAAAAAGGTAGCTCGATGCACTAAGCTCCGGCTATGCACTGGTCTGGGAAAGAGCCGGACCACATTGGGTCTTATGAATGCAGCCTTTGTATTTCTGCAAGAGGCTGTTTCCACCGCTTGAACCATGATCTCCTGGTCATACGGCGGCAACTTTTACCATTGCGTCAAGGCTTTCCTTCATAATCCACATATTACATGTTGTTACTTATTTGTACTCGTCCCAATGACAATATATGTTGTTGGGGATCTAAAGGCTAAAAAGTCACCGAAAAAACTAGCATCATGCCATCCTCGCACTTAACAAAACAGACACGCGTAATTAAAGAAATGAAGAAGGTCAAACAGGTAAGAGCTAAAAAGCAAAATGAGTGTTTTTCTTATAGCCTCTGTTTCAGAGATCATTTCACTATCCATGAATATAGGTTCACAAATAGCAATAACGAATGCTTAAATTGATTAAGGGGATACAGGTTCTAGAATTACTCTCTTTTTTTCTCAAGATTTCTTTTCGATAGTGATGGGTGTCCGAGCTAACTTGCGGCACCTCGACTATGCCGTTGGGTACCTGCTACCTCCCACCAGAACAGGTACCGGATATCATTTAGCATTTTCTACCTGTGCAGGGATTTGAACCATGGCCTTTTATGGTTTTCATTCCACTTCATCGATAGCTAGGCTATACCCTTAGGTGCTCTCAACAATTATTTAAAAGTTTCTAAAAGATATGCCACAAACATAAAATCCCTTCCTTACAACAAAGAAGCCAATTTTGACTGACAGCAGTTCAAATTCTGCCATACAACATTCAGAAGGTACATAATTTCATTTTACAATGTGAAGAACCAAGTTATAGGAGATTTTGCTGACTAATTGACTAAACGACCTAGCTAAATGTGCAAATGGTTGAAAGGAAATTTCAATTTAAATATGCATCAGAGTATACCAGCATATATTAGTACATGTCAAGTGAATCATGGATATCAGAATGCTAATAAAGCTTATGCACATATCTGCAAATCACAAAAAGTTTCAAGTTTAAAAATGATACTCACAACAAGACCCACATCAGCAACAACTCTCAGTATCAACTGCAGGCTAACTTCCTCTCCAGGCTGGCCAATAGCTAAAACCTGCGAGAAAGTGAGACAAATCAATACATGCTGTGAGCACGTGATTTTTGCCCTAAGCAAATTATTTCCAAAAGTTTCGAATAATTGATTTCTTTATTATTTTTACAAATTTCGTGAATTTTGTTAAATTCTTGTGTTAATTGGTTGCATTTTTATTCATATGAAAATACAAAAAATATGCACTTGCATTTAGGGATTTAATTTCACAATTTTGGTATTAATTAGGTATTAATTAGTTTTAGAACAAAATTTAAAGAAAATTGCAAAAAATAGTTTCTTTGCACTTTCAATTGTTAATTGTTGCATTTATCTTTAAATAAAATTTTAAATAATTTTAGGAGTTTAAATAGTTTAATTAGGTCTTTGTTTTGTTTTAGCATTTTATAAAATCAGAAAAAATATAAAATACAAAAATGAAAGCAAAACAAAAATGAAAAAGGGGGACAATTAAAATAAAAGGAAGTGGGGCTTGTTAAAGAAGACTAAATTGGGCCAAAATTGGCTTGGCCCAAATCAAAACCCCCTCAGACCCGCCTATTGAGCCCAAGACCCATCCCAATACCCGGTCCAGACCCCTCCCCTATGAAACGACGTCGTTTCGCCTCCAATTAATCTCAGCCGTCTATGATTGTTGATCTAACGGATGGGAAGTCCACAGCTTTTAATATATATATATGTCTGAATGCACCCCACCCCCCCTCTCGTCTATCTCCTCCAAAACACTAGAGACCGTCCCCTTCCGCCGCCTTCCACCGTCCGCCACCGGCCGGAAATCGCCGCCGGCGGCGGCGAAGCTCCAAACCACTCCAAAAATACACCCCTTATTCCTCTCGTCTTCCTCTTTCCAACCCCCAAAACCGCTTCCCCCAAATCCTAGCCAAACTTCTCGAATCCTCAATCGAAAATCCGACCAAAACGGTAACTCATCCAAAGTCAGCCAAATTAGCACCAAATCATCCCCTCTCTTCCCTCATCCCAAATTTCCACTTGGTTTCCGTCGAATATCTCTGGAATTTGTCAAATCGTTAATCTAGGGTGTTTCGAAATCAAGTCTGTTTGGAGAATCAAATGCTCGATTGACTGTTAGCTAATGTTACATGTTTATTTCAGACGAAATAAACACGCGACATTAACTGAAAGCCAAATTCGANATCCATAAGTCTAATTGTCGCTGGAGTTTCCCATGCATACTAGAGCTATTACACTAGAGAGCTCGAGAAAGAACAAACCTAGTGGAACAGGAATTCGCAATGTGGTGCAGCAAGTCCATTTTGCAGGTAAGATGTTAACACACCCATGGCATCAACATTTCCCCCACGCTTCGCCTTGTGCTTGCTCTTGTTGTGAAACTCCAACAGTGTATCTTTGCTCTCATCTGCATAAATGACAACGTCGCCACCATGTCCCCCCATTGGAAGGATTAATGAGCCATCAAAGTCCCTTTTATAAGAGGGTTTTCTCTTAGTCTTTTCTCTGTCAAATTTTCCTTGTGACTTAGATGGAGCTTTAACGTTGGGCATACTAAGAACGGCACCATGCCCTCCATCTCCAGCACGAACTGTGATAACCACCTCATCAAAGTATTTGTGGGGTTCCCTTATGAATGCATCAGAAGCGGGCGAAGGAGGCGTTCTGGCTTTTGCAAGTGCACACTTTACAGTATAGCTTCTATAATTTTCGTTATTGTTCCATTTTTTAGAAGCACTGTAGAGAAAGGACCAATACACATTATAGCAACAAGAACACAAAAAGAATGTATTGGAATACAAGCTAACCAAAGCAAACGACAGAAACAATCAAATCCATGATATCGATCCATAATCGCGAATAGTCAAACAGAATATTCATACCTCAGCAGAATTTCACGGTATAAATTAACAAAATTGAAGCATAATTTTTACTTTTTTTGACAAGAATTTCACTTATTTGCACAAAGAAGGTGCTAATATGTACAGCAAAAAAAAAAAAGGACAAAATATTCCCTTTAAATATGGAGGGAATTATAAAAATTCTCAAAGGTATTCTTTACATCATGATTCAGCTTGAAGTTACAGGATTACACCAAGAGTACAAAAGCTGCAAATCCTTAAATTATACAAAAGATAAAAGCTGGAAAATTATTCTCATATGTTAACTGAAATGAAGCATAAACTTAGTACAATTACACTGCCCAAGTCGTAGTCTTTTAAACAAGCAACATTTATATTACAGTTTTTTTAAAATCAAAATTATCAAATGTGGAACAGTCCAAGATAAAGCTAAAAATAATACCTTTTTGGGAATTGTGGCAAGGGAGGGGAGAAGGTAGCAGAAAAGGAGAGCGATAAATCATTGGTAAAGTTAAGGTTCAGAAAGGAAGAAGAAGAAGAGTGAGAGAGCATAGACGCCATAGTAGTGGTAAAATGTGTTGGGCGCCAGAATATAGAGAGGATAGAAGAAAGAGGATTAACTTCCGCTTTTTATTTTCGTGAGCTTCTACTTTTTCTTTTTTCCTTTCCGTAACTACTCAGTAATTTAAAAAAGAAAAACATAAATATAGTTTGTAATTTAGTCAGAAAATATTGTTTGGGATTAATGCAGCTTCCTTTAAAATATTGGACTGGATATATTATAATATGGACTGTTGATATATTATAGAAAATTCGGCCTAGTTTATCAAATGATACTGAAACTGTTAAAATAGCACGGGCTAGCCAGTTTTCGGATTGGTCATTCAAAAATAGTCAGCGTTTGTAAAGTTATTAAAAAATAACCACTATTTTGCTGCAACACAGAAAGTTTCAGCATAATATAGTGGAGATCGGTGCACTAGCATATGAACTTCCAGCATATTATACTGGAACTCCAACATGCGGAAAGTTCCAGTATAATATATTGTAGATTGGAGCTCCAATCTCTCATATATTTTGCTGGACCGATATAATACACTGGAGCTCCAATATAATATACTGGAGTTCTAATATACTTATGCTGGATTTCCAGTATATTATACTGGAGTATTTTTTTTTCGTATTTTAAACAGTGTTTTCGTTCAGATTTATCTTTAAATAAAAATTGGCTAAATTTCGATTACTTTTGAAACTGTGGCTATTTTTGAATGACCACTTGTAAATCTGGCTATTTATGAATTTCTCCCACTGAAACTAACTCAATCCCTTCACCCCTTCCATATAAATTACTGTTTAACTAGTCTTAACGTATGCGTGTTACGCATGTACCTTACTGTGATGAGTAATTTTTTAAAATTATTATATTAAAAATTATATTTAAATTATAAAATAAGAGTTTAAGTACCTGAAATTGATGAATAAAATAAATGAGCACAGTAAAAAAAATTAATTAGAATAATTCGTTCGTATAATCTTGATAATAACAATAAAACTTACAAGTCATTTACACGATTGAAAGTGAAAGAGAATAAAATCTCTTAAAGTATATATTCCATGCATGTAATTCCAAAAAATAATTAATTAATATAAAGATATAGTTATAATATATATTATATATGCTCGAAAACTTTGCTCAATATTTTTGTTCCATCATATATGCATGAAAACTTTTATTTTATACTTCATAAATAAAAATTTATTTATTCTATACGTAAATCTATAATAAAGAGTAAAAATGAGAAAAATAATATTATCGAAAAGCATTAAAAATTTATAGAGTGCTATGGAAAAATTTATATGGGTATTCTGCCACCGAAAGTTTTGAGTGCTACGGAAATAGTTGAGTGAACGTTTGAGTGCTTTAACAATAATTAACTGATTTTTGTTATAAGCAAATAAAATATAACTTTATTATATAATTTCAAATAATTGAGAAATCATTGGAATAATGAACTCAATAATGTTGTTACTCATGGAAAGTAACGAAATCTTGTCCAAAAAAGAGAGATCGGAGATGAAACCTTGAGGAGCAGCACGAAAAAATGGAAAGTCGTGGAGACAGCAAACCACCAGTTAGCCACAATGTGAATCTCGTTGGGATTATTTGATGGTCAAGAGTTAGTATCACTTTGGTTTACTAACGAGAAACAACTTGTTTTGGTTGGCTCAAGTTGTATGATAGAGTGTGTAAACTTATATCCTATCCAACTGGGAAAAAACTCCATTTATCTTCTTTTAATTTTTTCTTAAATTTAAGAAAATCCACTTACAGGTCAATTATTTACATCACCATCTTTTTAGAACATTTTCTCCCTGATCTAATCTTCTTCTAATGTCGAGTGCATAAGAATTTTCATGTAAACAGAGCATTTGACTAACGCATTCGTTTATGACATTTGCCTTTTAAGTATAAACAAATCGCTACAACTGGAATGTCTCACAGTTGCCCTGAGGCTGACTCATGAGGTCTGAAAAATGTCACAGAATCCATGATCTGATCAGCCATTCCATTTTTTGCTTTCTGAAAACAGACAATGCGAATCTAGCTGTCAGTGGAATTCAAGATGCAGTAATTGCTCCTGTGATTAGTGGAAACATGTTCCTAAATTGGCTCACCTAGCTCTTCATAAAGTCTTTCAAAGAAAATGGTGGATGCCCTTCCTGCAAACATGACGGTCATCAAAAGTTAGTATAGCAACTCGATCAGACATTAAGAATCTTGGAACTGCTAATTAGATAGTCCTTGTGGAAAAAAATGATTTAGCCGAAGTAGCACGACCAAGAATAACAAAGAAATGGTGTAACCAAAAGAGAAGGCACAACGGATAAAGACTGACCAAGAAGTGTCAAAATTTTCGCTTTTTAACACTTATTTTCACTCCTCTATACTCCCTGTCTGCAGAATGCTAAGCAACAGATCACGAAATAAAGTTCTAGGATCAAACCTTACTGGATTCTTGACTTAAGCATTGTCTTACAACAGTTGTCTGCTGTATCAACCTTTCAACTGCAGAATAGCTGGGGAGGTTGGAATTTGCTGCCAGAGCAAGACAGAGAAAATGAGTGAGAGGACAGAAAGCAGCCATAAGAAATCATAACACCAAGAAAGACCCGTTAAAACACACCAAGTATTGCTCTATTCAAACTATCGGAAACTTGCTGCCTGTACTCCCAGCTTAATAGATGAAACATGGGCGACTTTTCTGGCTCATTGTAAGCTAATAAAGCCATGAAGTCCTGCCACAAAATTCCAATACTTAGACAAGTTCAAGGTAATTAGAAGAGAATATCTGAGAGATTCGCTAGGGAAGAAACGTACTTCAAGTTTTTCAACATATTTCTGCACCTTTCCAAAAGGAGCCAACTTCGTCTGTGCAAATTCCAGAGCTTCTGTGCTGCCACAGGAAGATAGTAAAAAATTGTCAGAAAATGTAACTTCATCTCTGCCAAAGAAGTCATTGGCCTCAAGAGATCAAAATGCAGATCCTTATTTTTTCCAATAAGTCAGGAGCGAGCTGTTCTGTAAGTTCAATGGCCTTCAGTACATTCCCCTCTAGTGCCGAATGATAAATCCCTGGAGATAACTCGATGGTTAGGACTATCAATCAAATACGTCTAAAAGACTAAAATTAATAAGTGGAAAACCAGAATCCAAAGGACTTCATCTTACAGCATGCCAATGCTTACCGCGGACTGGATAAACTGAATTATAAAGAGGAAAAGGAAATAAAACAGCCCCTTGTTAACCATTTTCAAATCTGCCCCTTCTTTATTGAAATAGGTAAAACCATCTGTTGTTCCAATGCATTGAAGGTGAATACAACAACACTACGTCTCAATCCCCAAGCTAGTTGGGTTGGTTATCTGAGTTCTATACATTCATTCTGCTCATTAGGGCTCATTTCATAATTAGGGCTTCTCTTAAAAAAAAAATCCTCTTAAATAAACAATCACCCTGCTCGCGTACCATACATACGACGCAGGTACACATAGAAATACATGCTCAAACAGCAAATTAGAAATTTTACGGGGAACATTTATCCCATTAGAAGCCAATTCTCTTTAATGATTTAAGGAATAAAGTTCAATCCTCTTAGAAATTCATTTACCAATTCAATAGGATTTAAGAAATTCAACTGTCAATAAGATTGCAAATATTCCAAGTATAGCATACTTTTGGGTCCTAGACTACCCGGACTTACACATATTAGTAGCTACGCACTGACTCTCATCACCTCGTGCGTACGTAGCCCCCACAAATAGGAGCACATAACCAATTATTTCACCTATGGGAAAAATTCCCTCTTACAAGGTTAGAAAGGAGACTCACCACGCTCCAATGTGCACTTCCAATACCAAGAATGAGCCCGAACCCTCAAATTGGAGCCGAACGATTCGAAACTAGATAAACGTGGTAGGAACTAGTCAATATAAGCTTACAAGATCATATTCTAACTATTTAAGCAATTTCCCACGCTTAAACACAATTTTCCTAAGATCCGACCCCGGGCCCACGTGCCCGGATTCCTAAATTTTTTTCGAAAGAAGTTGTTCTTTATAACCTAAGGATCAAGAATATACGATTTTTACTTCATTCTACAACAAATTTCGTGGTTGAATCTTGTTTTTAACAAAACCCTAGGTTTTACTCTATTCCCATGATTTTCACAAATTTTTATGTGTTAATCTACCCAAAACTCAGGTATTAAACTCACATTAATTATAAATAACTTACCTCACAAATGCTAGGCGGAATCACCTCTCCAAGACCTCAAAAATCGCCCAAGAAATGAGTGAAAATGAACAAAAATGGCCTAGAGCCCGAATAAATGAAGGCCACTGCCTCCTGCGATTTCCGCATGTGCGGTCCTGGGCCGCACCTGCGACCAGCGCTTCTGCAGAAAGAAGACCGCTTCTGCGGACAGGCCCACCGCTTCTGCGGTTCCACTTCTGCGGATTTAGGGCCGCATCTGCGATCTTGGGCTGCCTGGCCTTGGGCCGCTTCTGCGATAGATGGACCGCTTCTGCAGTCTCGCACCTGCAGTCCACCAACCGCAGATGCGGTTATGACAGAAGCAGCAACTTCAGCACTTCTCAAAATTCCATTTTCGATCCGTTAACCACCCGAAATCCACCCGAGGCCCCCGGGACCCCAACCAATCATACCAACCAGTCCCAAAACACATTACGGACTTGCTCGAGGCCTCAAATCATATCAAACAATGCTAAAACCAAGAATCGACCTCCAATCCAAGCTTTATGAATTTTAGAATTTCAAACTTCTACTTTCGATGTTTAAACCTATCGAATCACGTCCGATTGACTTCAAATTTCGAACACAAGTCATATTCGACATTATGGACCTACTCCAACTTTCGGAATCGGATTCCGACCCCGATATCAAAAAGTCCACCTCCGATCAAACCTCTCAAAAACCTTCAAATTTCTATCCTTAGCCAAATGGCTCCAAAATGCTCCACGGACATCCGAATTCACTTCCAATCGCGCTCCCAACTCCAGAATCACCATACGGAGCTACTCCCAGACTCGGATTCCCAAACGGATATCGATAACACTGAAATGCACTTCAACCCAAACTTATGAAATTTCTTCCAAAATGCTAACTTCCACAATAGGCGCCAAAACGCTCCCGGGTCACCCAAAACCCGATCCGGGCATACGCCCAAGTCCGAAATTACCATACGAACCTGCCGGAACCTTCAGTCCCGATTCCGAGGTCGTTTACTCTGAAATCCAATCCTAGTCAATTCTCTCAACTTAAAGCTTCCGAAATGAGAATTTCCTCTCCAAGTCAACTCCGAACTTCCCGGAATTTAATTCCGACCATGCGTACAAGTTAAAATGCCTGAATTGAAGCTGCTCATGGCCTCGAACTGCTGAATGGCGCGCTAGGGCTCAAAACGACCGGTCGGGTCGTTACTTCATCTCCCACTTAAACATACGTTCGTCCTCGAACGTGCTAGGAACTGTGCTGGGGTTGTCTGGAATTTGATTTTAGGGCTTGTTTGTGATTGGATAAGTGATATTTAGCCTTGTTTATGCTTGAATTCTAAAATTAATGGTTGCAAATGTTGATTCATGCTTATTTGACTTAGTCTCTACTTGAGAAAGAGAGACTAAGTCTAGAAAAACTTGGCTAACAAGGAATTGGGGTGAATTCAAGAAATTGATAGCCCCAATTAAAGGGTCAAATCTAGAGATAGTATGACCCGACTTGAGCATATATCACTTGATTTGAGCAATACCCATTTGGACTTGAGAAAGCCAAATTGGGCAAAATCACTCAAACTACCGAGAGGTATAGAGTGGTAATTGTGTGTGATTTCTATATTACGACCCCGACTAATCAAACTTCCCTTAGAATTCACAACCCGTTAGGTAACCACTTAGGTGGAAGTCACGAGCCTAGATCCTTTATCACTTGAAAAATAACCAAAACCAAAAATATTATCTTCTAGTTTATCAATTGCAATCAATAGATTGGGTAGAAATAGAAATAACCTACAAGAATGTGGAAATGCAAATTGAGGCACTATATACAATTACACTAGGTGTATACCTAATCCTATTTCTAACTCCCTAAGGATTCGACCCCGACTCACTTTGGGTTTTATTATTGCTTCGCCCGCCTCACTACCTATAATTGTGGTATGAGTTTGGGCAACATCAGATAACAGTCCCCGAGTGGGGATGGCCGTGGCCTTTAAGATTCGGGCGTTGCCTGATAGGTCTTATGCCCCCGAGCTCCGATAGCCCGGACCATCCAAGTTTGTTTTCAGACGGTAATCCCCGTGTGAGAGTGATTGTTCGAACTCGGATTAAGGTGGCCCTTGGGCTCGATACCTTTAGGGGATCGGATGTAGGAAATTTCTTGAGAAATGCAAGATTTTTTTTTAAAATGACAAAATATTTATCCGCAAGGGAGAGACTTATTTTTATTCTTGTGTAAAATAGTTATACTTGTGTACATGCTTTGTGCTAGGGGTCGAGCAATCTATATGGGCATGGTTCGTTTGCCCATTTGGCCCTTACAATAAATCCTACCTATCGAGACCCTTCCATCACGAAGTTCTTTGCTTGCTAAAGTCAATATCCAAGGGTAATGCCCTCCAGTATTCGAGGTTGATCATAGAGAGAAGCCTCGGATACTGTTGATGCGATCCTTAACACCGATTCATGGCCGACCTTCTATTATAAATTAGCACGATCCACTATTGCCTCATTAAAAACCTTGCTGGAAAATCCATTTGGGACAAAATAGGTTCAAGAAAAAAGAGTGCAACGCGTACTTTCAGACCTAAAATTTGTACCGCTTCTTGTTGGTTACCTGCAATTGTTAATTCAAAAATAAGTAAAAAGAAAATGAATGGGGTCGTACCTTAGCAGTAGTATCGCTTCAAGTGAGTTAGGTTCTAGTTATTCGATAGCCTTTCACCGTTCATTGCCCCGAGTTTGTATGATCCTTTTTCGGCAACCTCGAGAATTTGGTTCGGTCCTTCCTAGTTCGGCCCCAAATTCCCTTCTTTCGTGTTCCGGGTGTTTAGTGTGATCTTCCTTAGTACTAAGTACCCGAGATTGAAGTGTCGAAGGTTGGCCCTTCGATTGTAATACCTTTCGATCCGTTGTTTATGGGTGCTATACCAGATGAGGGCAGCTTTGCGCCTTTCATCTAATAGCTCTAGGCTCGTGTTTATGGCCTCATTCGATTCCTTGGTAGCATATCAGAATCGGATGCTTGGTTCACCGACCTCGACTGATATTAGAGCTTCAGCACCGTAAACCAACGAGAACGGGGTAGCCCTGGTACTAGACTTCGAGGTCGTACGGTATGCCCATAGGACTTAGGGAAGGATTTCCTTCTATTTTCCTTTGGCTTCAGTTAACCTCTTTTTGAGGTTTTGGAGTATGATTTTGTTGGTCGATTCTACTTGTCCATTCATACTAGGGTGATAGGATGTTGACAGGATCCTTTTGATCTTATGGTCTTCGAGAAATTTGGTCACTTTGTTGCTGATAAATTGTTTCCCGTTGTCGCACATGATTTCGAATGCCATTGCGAACCGACATATAATGTGGTCTCAAATGAAAGCCGATGACTTCCTTCTCCCTGACCTTCTTGTATGCCTGGGCTTCAACCCACTTAGAAAAATAGTCAGTATAACCAATATGAATTGAGCCTTACCGGGTGACAATAGGAGAGGGCCAACGATGTCCATCTCCCACTTCATGAATGGACATGGTGACAAGACCGAGTGCAGAAGCTCACCGGGTTAGTGAATCATCGGATCATGTCTTTGGCATTCATGACATTTTTGCACGAACTCCTTCTCGTCTTTTTCCATATCGATCCAGTAATAGCCGGCTCTGATTACATTTCAAACCATCGATTCGGAGCCTGAATGATTTCCGCATGTGCCCTTATGGACTTCCCTTAGAAAATACTTGGTATCTCCTGGTCCTAGACATATTGCTAGTGGGCCATCGAACATTCTTTTGAACAAGGTTCTATCTTCGGACAAGCTGAATCGGGCTGCCTTTGCGTGCAGAGTCCTCGATTCTTTTGGATCTGAGGGCAGTTTCCCGGACTTTAAATATTTTATATATTTGTTTCTCCAATCCCAAGTCAAGCTTGTAGAGTTTATTTTGGCATGACCTTCTTCCATTATCGATCTCATGAGTAGTACGACTGCCCCTAAGTTGAGCTCTTCATCTTTGACCGACGACCCTAAGTTCGCAAGGGCATTGGCCTCGCTATTCCGATCCCGAGGTATGTATTGCAAAGTCCACTCTTTGAATCGATGTAATGTTACCTGCAACTTATCTAGGTATCTTTGCATTCATTATTCTTTGACTTTGAATGTCCCATTAACTTGGTTCACCACAAGGAGGGGGTCGCACTTAGCTTCGAGCGCCTTCACCCCAAGATTTTGGCTAGTTCGAGACCTACAATCACGGACTCATATTCAGCCTCATTGTTATTCAATTTTATAGTTCTAATAGATTGTCTAACTACATTGCCCGTGGGTGGCTTCAATACAATGCCAAGTCCGAACCCTTTTGTGTTCGAGGCGCCGTCCATGAAAAGGGTCCGGATTCCCAAGGATGTCCCCGAGTTTACCAACAACTCTCTTTCGACCTCGGGTATTAGGTCCAGCGTAAAGTCAGCCACAAAATTTGCCAAAATTTGAGATTTAAGGTCGTCCGGGGTCGATACTCAATATCGTACCCGCTGATTTCCACGGCCCATTTGGCCAACCGTCCCGAGAGTTCGGGTTTATGAATTATATTTTGCAATAGGTAAGTTGTCACAACAAATATAGGATGGCACTAAAAATATGGTTTCAGTTTCCTAGAGGCACTTAGGAAAGCGAACGTCAATTTCTAGGTGAGGGTACCTAGTTTCGGCCTCACCCAGGGTCTTGCTAATATAATATATTAGAAATTGCGTGCCTTGCTCTTACTGAACAAGGACTCCACTTACCGCTATCTTTGATACTGCCAAGTATAGGTATAGTAGTTCGTCTGCCTTCAGTGTGTGAATCAATAGCGGGCTCGATAGATATCACTTGAATTCTTCCAACGCCCGTTGGCATTCCATCCATATGAAGTTGTTTTTCTTCTTCAGTAACAAGAAATATTGGTTTTTTTTTATTGGAGGACCTCGAGATGAATCACCCCAGGGCATCAATGGGCCCGGTTAGCCTTTGTACAACCTTCACATTGTCCACTACCGTTATATCCTTGATAGCTTTGATCTTGTCGGGGTTGATCTCGATTTCTCGGTTGGATACCATGAACCCGAGACATTTACCTAATTCGACTCCGAATGCACATTTCTCCGGATTTAGCTTCATGTTGTACTTCTTCAAAGTTTCCTGCAAATGCTTTAAATGGTCATCCGCTCGCAGGGAATTAACCAACATAGTCAATGTAAACTTCCATGAATTTTTCTATTTGTTCTTCAAACATCCGGTTCACTAGGCATTGGTAAGTGGCACTAGCATTTTTAAACCAAATGGTATCACGTTATAGCAATATGTGCCATACTTAGTGATGAAGGAGGCCTTTTCCTAATTATCCGGGTTCATCTGTATTTGGTTGTACCCGTAGTAGTCATCGAGAAAACTAAGGATCTCGTGGTCAGCTGTGGCATCGATCATGCGATCGATGTTGGGCAAAGGGAAAGAGTCCTTGGGACATGCCTTATTTAAATCTTTATAATCTACACACATTCTCAGTTTGTTCCCATTTTTGGGGACTACCACTACGTTTGCTAACCATTCCGGGTATTTAACATCCCGAGTGGACCCTATGTTAAGGAGTTTAGTTACCTCATCCTTGATGAAAGCATGTTTTATCTCAGACTGGGGTCTCCTCTTCTGTTTGACCATGTGGAATTTCGGGTGCATGCTTAGCTTGTGAGAGGTAATCTCCGACGGGATCCCTGCCATATCAAGATGGGACCAAGAAAAACAATCTATGTTAGCTATAAGAAATTGAATGAGTTTTTTCCTTAGCTCGGGGGTTAACCCCGTGCCCAGGTATACCTTTCGATCGGGTAGATGTTCGATCAATGTGACTTTTTCCAGGTCTTCGACCGCTAATTTTGTAGCATCGGAATTATCGGGGACTATAAAAGATCTGGGAACCCCGTAATCATCGTCTTCATCAGTCCCCTGTTTATCCGATTGGGTCGTGGCTGGTGTCGATAATTGCTATTTAGCTTCCTGCTTTGTATCCGAACTCGGTCCCTTTGATGTCGCCAGTGTTGATACTAGAATTACTTCTTCGACTACAAATGTTTCTTTTGCGGTCGGTTGTTCCCCGTAGGTCGTTTTAATCCCTCATAGCACCGGTAATTTTAACGCTTGGTAAAGAGTCGAGGGCACTGACCTCATGTTGTGAATCCATGGCCTCCCGAACAGGGCGTTGTACCTCATGTACCCCTCAATCACATAAAACTTGGTTTTCCTGGATGGTCCTGACGACGTTTACTGGTAATGTTATTTCTCCCTTAGTAGTTTCACATTCCATGTTGAATCCGTTTAGCACTCAGGCTGCATGCACGATTTGGTCTTGTAGGCCGAGTTGTTCTACGACCCTCGATCGAATTATGTTGGTCGAGCTACCTGGATCAATTAACACACGTTTAACTCGAGATTTATCCATGAGTACAGATAATATCAGTGCATCGTTGTAGGGCTGCACGATTCCTTCTAGGTCCTCGTCGCTAAAAGATAAAGTCCCTTTTGGTATGTAATCTCGAGTCTGTTTTTCCCCTTGTGATGGATACTTTGGTGCGCTTTAACATCGGACCTTGAGGAATATCGACCCCTCTGACGATCATATGAATGACGTGTTGAGGTTCTTCTTGCTCGGTTTGTTTATTGGAGTCCTTATTTCTTAAATGATTCTTGGCTCGATCACTCGGGAATTCTCCAAGATGCCCGTTGTTGAATAACCGGGCTACCTCTTCCCTCAGTTGTCGGTAATCCTCTATTTTGTGGCCGTGAGTGCCATGATATTTGCATATCTGGTTTGGATCCCTTTGGGCTGGGTCGGATTGTAGAGGCCGAGGCTATTTGGTATCTTTGATGTGTCCGATAGCCGATACGATGGCAGCAACATCAACGTTAAAGTTATATTCTGATAACCTCGGTGTTTTCTTAGGTCCGATAGGCCTGTCGAAACTGTTCTTGCTTATGAGTCCCCGGCTGCTATGGCCTCGGTCATTTCTTCTTTCATTTAGCATAGAACCCCGTCCGGACCCACTGCTTCTTCGATCTTCATTGTACGGCTGATACCGATCCCTGTTCAGCCTTGGCTCACGATGAATATCTCTCTTGACTCTGTCGATGGTTTTAACAAGGTAAACGGACCCGGAAAGAGCCCCTAATTGATCATCTTCGACTCTGATCTTTGATTGATATCGGTGATGCACATCAGCCCAAGTAACAGTCGGACAATCTATCGGATTCTTCTTCAACCACTGTGAAGCCAACGAACTTTGAACATTGAGTCCTTGGGTCAAAGCTTGAACAACCCAATCGTCAGCGACCGGTGGCAAGTCCATCCGTTCCATTTGAAACCAAGATACGAACTCTCTGAGCATTTCATTATCCTTTTACCTTACTTTGAAGAGGTCCGACTTCCTGGTTTCGACCTTGATAGCGCCAGCATGTGCTTTCACAAAAGAGTCTGCAAGCATAGCAAATGAGTCAATAGAATTAGGGGGCAAGTTGTGATACCATATCATAGCTCCCTTTGACAAGGTTTCTCCGAATATCTTCAGTAAGACAGACTCGATCTCATCATCCTCCAAGTCATTTCCTTTGATGGCGCATGTGTATGAGTGACATGCTAGTTTGGATCAGTCGTTCCGTTGTACTTAGGAATATCGAGCATGCAGAATAATTTAGGGATCGGCTTTGGAGCTGCACTCGGAGGGAACGGTTTCTGTACAAATTTCTTGGAATCCAAGCCTTTCAATATCGGCGGCTCCCGGGATCTGGTCGACCCTGGAATTATAGGTTTCCACCTTTTTTTTGTTTGCTTCGACTTTCTTCTCCTCTGATTCTATTCGTTTTATCAGCTCCTCGAGCATTTTTATGATTTCGGGTTTATTACCCGACTCATTCCCCCTGGACCTCTCCGCGACAGGTTTCTCCCTGCGGGTGATCTCTCGAGATGGAATGAGCTCGATTCTGCTCGGTATGCGGCTCTGGTTTTGTAACTAAGCTATCGCCGCCAATTGAGCCTGTAACATTTCGAAGATCATCCGAAGATTGATCTCGTATCCTCCATTGTTTTGGGTATTCTGTGCTATCAATCGGGCTCTACCACAGATGCTATTCTCGGGGTCAGAAGGGAGGCTTATGTCGATATCCACATGTTTGGAATTCTGATGGGATCAACGAGCGGTACCTCATTACAGGATGCGATGTTATTGTTTTCACTGTTGTGACTGGACTCATTGTCAGCAGGTAGAGGTACTAATTGTGAGTTTGACATTTTGAGCTTAAGCCTGAAATGAGAGGCACTTCAAAGAACAAGTGTAAAATAGAGTATGTTATGAAAATTTGTGTCAAATAACCACTATTATCCTTAGCTCCACGGTGGGCGCCAAACTGTTTACCCTCAAAATTGGATAACAATTGAATTTATAAGTGGTTTTAACAAAACGGGGATTAATTTGACACAAAGCGAGAAATTGAAGTATAAATAAGCGAACAATAATAAAGTAAATTCAAATCGTATGAGTTGAACGGTTATAGCCTTGAAAAGTAAGTATCACTTGAACTGGATGTAATTCAAATGATATTAGATACAGAAGAACAGTGGCTTGCAAGAAGAAAATTATATTATAATGGTTTGGGATGTGTGTTATAATGTCTTTTACAAATAATCAGACCATATATATATAGTAGGGGAATCCTACTTTAGGTACAATTCTATAAAAGGTAAAAAATCTCATGATTTACTAATTAACCAGTTTCTCATTGATAATGCCGAGATTCCCGCCGTGATATCCGACTAGTTACGGATATTTCGGCCTTCTGTTATCTGGTCCGACAATGTTTCCTTGAGCACATTCGGAGTCGGGGCCGATTCCGGGGTCATGGACTCGATAATCTTGAAGACGGGTGTTCCAACCTCGTATCCTGGTTCGATGGAACCTGGGGTCGACCTTCAATTCATTACGTTTTAAGCCCGATCTGTCATGTAATAGATGGGCTCGATTTCGACCGTATACCAAGAAGAGATCGTTTCAAACGTAGAATTAGTCAAGTGTAATAATTCGCTCAATTCAAGATGGTGCTAGATTAAAAGCTTCCACTTAATCCATTTTATTGATAGTTTGATCGTCCAACTTTGATTTATTACTGGAGTAGAATCCTTTAATTCATTAGTTTTGAAATGTTTATGCAAAATAAAGGGGTATAATTTAGACTCCCCATAAAGTTGAAGGGATAAACTGAAAATTCTCGTGATAAAGTAGACAAAATGCAGGATAACGCACATCAATAATCATCAATATGACAATATCTTAATTTTTCTTATTTATACTTTTTCAAGTTTTGACAGTATATATAAACACAAATAATTAGATGTCCTCCTATTTCACGCATAAGAAAAAATAGTTTCTAATTGTTAATGCTGATTAACTGATTTGTATTTTGAATTTCCCGATCTTTGAGTTGGAATTATGACAGAGCAGTTTACGGTGCGGTAAAGTGCATATTTGTAAGGTCCGTGATGATAAATACTAAAATTACTATTTTAAGTTTACTTTACATCAGTGATATTAAGAAAAACATATCAACTAAAGGTTTGTTATTCACAAGATTATAGTATTAAGTTTCTGTTATCAAAACAAAGGTTTAGACATCATAAATCTTGTATTCATACATGATTCTTTCTATACTATGCTATTAGTTGTGCGGTTTGACGTATACATCTTCAGTTCTTCAATTAAGAGGGTGTTTGGCTAAGTTTATAAGCCGGTCAAACTGGCTTATAAGCACTTTTTGACTTATCTACGCGTTTGGTAAAATTAAAGATGCTTATAAGCCAAAAATCATAAGTTGGTTTCCCCCGACTTATCAAAGTTCAGCTTATAAGTACTTTAGATTTGACCAAAATATTTACTATTCTATCTCTAAAATACTTCTTTTTAAAACAAAACTCTTTGTAGTTCTTCAGCTGCTTATTTTTAATTTCAGCACTTTTATCCAAACACATAACTGCTTATTTTTTAAATCAGTTTCAGCACTTAAAAGTGCTTTTCAGCACCTAATGCTTATCAACTACTCTAAATCAACTAAGCCAAACGGGCTCTAAGACTAAAAAATTTGTAGTCCTAAACAAATCATGATTTTATGTGGCTATAAATTCAAAGGCAGAGCCAAAATTTGAAATTTATGGGTTCATGATTCTAGTTCTTTTAAGTTACTGGGTTCTAACTTTATGATATGTGCATATCCGATGAATTTCTTAAAGACAAATATAAAATTTGGACTAAAGCTACTGGGTTCGGCCGAAACTGTAGTCAAAGGCTGGCTCCGCCCGCGCTATAATTGTTTTGAAACTTATGGTATGAACTACGCTAGAGTATCTGTAGAAGTTTCTCTAAAATGAAGGAATTAACTCGACATTATTGGTCAAATATATAACAACAATTTCTGCCAATATTATAAAAAAAGAAATTCGTCATATTAATAATATCTGATGAAAATAAAATACATGGGGTTTTAGTCGAACAAAAATACAGGACTTAAGATATTTGTGTTGAAAGTAGAATACGCCTAATATCCACAAAAAAACCATTTTCCAACGGAACTCCGAACTTGAGCTCAACTTTCCAGTCGCTCACTCTGATCATGAGTTTATGCTTCTGCTCCAATTTGAAACCATCCATTCTATTCCCGGACTCCGATTTGCGATGGAGTCCAACCCGTACCCGACCCGTTTCATTCACTAAGCTAAGGCAAACCAATTACAGTTTCATTAAGGCCGTCGGAGAAGAAATCGGAGTGCTATCGCCGGACGACAGCTTTTCGCTGCGTAATCCCGTAATTGAAGAGGAAACACTACTGGAGACTGAGCTTCATGAAGTAGAAAATGAAGATGCTGCTAGTGTTGTGGATGAAGATAAAGCTCAAAGTTGGATTAAAAAGAGTGAGAACAAGGACCAACAAGTGGATGAGCTAGATGAAAATTCTAGTAGATTCAAGTTACTTAACGGAAAAGAGGTTAGTTAATTTATTTTTTTTGAAATTCTATTATCCCCTGTTTTGTATTTAGAAGTTGAGTTCAGTGAGAATATCAGATATAATATTTTTTATCAAACACCTGGTGTATACATCAAGTTTAGTATAAATTAACTCTAGGAAGAACATTAACAAGGTGAGTTATGTTTTTTTTTTTCGTTCGAATAAATGAGTTTTAAAGTGTTTTATTTTAATACTCCATTTGAAGTTTGTTATAATAACTTTTACAAACGGACAGAGGCGGAGCCAGGATTTGAAGGTTATGGGTTTGGAGTTCTAATCCTTTTAAGTTACTGGGTTCTAAATCAATAATTAGTACATATTCAATGAATTTCATAAGCCAAATAAAAGGTTTGGACTAAAGTTACTAAATTCGGCCGAACCCGTAACTCCCATGCAAACGGATGCTACTCGTTTTATGTGGTAAAGCAAGTGAATAAGCATCAATGGATTTTAATTTTTATTTGTACATAATTTTTACTTTTTGTGCAAAATTAACCAGGTATAATGATAAAAGGTTACATGGAAGGAATGATACATGTCATGTATTTATTGGCATAGATAAGTTTTCAATAGAGTTCAAGTTCTATGTACACATTGTATAAATATTTACACAATCAGGTCATTTAAAAGGTAATTACTAGTAAGTCTATTTAGTAGCATTGTATAATAAATGGTAAATAACCTGCTAAAATAGGTTTACACTACTGATGTAAAAGATTCATTACATTGCCTTCCCGATTTGGCAAATGACTTTTTTTTCTTTCTTTTTGTTGATTTTCCATAACAAAAGGCAGTTTTAGCAATGACAACCGAATTTTGTTGTGCACCACCTTTCTATTCTTTATCTCAATTTTCGGCTGATGGTTAAAACTTCAGGTTTTTGAAGAGAAAGCCTACCTAGTGGGTGTTTCATGCAGAGGTGATACAGAAGATTCATTTGGTATAGAGGAATCACTCAAGGAATTGGCCCAGCTGGCTGATACTGCTGGACTACTGGTTGTTGATTCTACATATCAGAAGTAAGTGTTGGTAATATAGTCATTTCTGATACACAGGCAATTTTTTGTATAACCTTAGCTTCATAAGTTCCTGGTCAGTGTAATACGTAGATTAAGGTGTGAATAGTTTATAGGTCCACTAATCGTAGAGCTCACTTTAACTGCATAGACTTGTCATTTTAGAGCTGTTAAACTTGGAGTTATCACAAAAATATGATTACCTTGATTATGACATGGGACGTAGGTTGTATAATCATTGCAACATGTCTTTCAAATTATCTCATTTATTTATTTTCTTACAGTTAATGCGATGATGCTGTCTAAATTGAAGAGATAACATGATTTTTGTTTCTTGTTGAATTTCTCTCGAATTTATGTTACATATATGCAACTTAATCTTTCTTTTCTTCTAGGCTATCTTCTCCTAATCCGAGGACTTACATAGGATCCGGAAAGGTTGCAGAGATCAAAACTGCGATTCGTGCATTTGATGTTGAGACCGTGATATTTGATGATGAACTTTCTCCAGGGTAGTTCTCAGCAAATTTTTGCCCATTTCTATTCTTACAAGGACAATACTGTTATATTCTGGAATTTTGTTTTGTTAGATTAATTTAAAGTATATTTTATCCCTGCAATGCTTTCAGTTTTTGTAGATTTTCATTTCCACTGGCTACTTGATTTTTTTAAAATTGTTCGTGCTTCATCTGATTCTATACTTGAAAAAAGGTGTAAATTCAACTTTTGGTTATCCATATGCTGACTGTTTTATGGTGCTCTTTTTAGACAATTGCGTAATCTGGAAAAGGCTTTTGGTGGGGATGTCAGAGTGTGTGATCGCACTGCTCTCATCCTGGATATTTTCAACCAGCGAGCGGCAACCCGTGAAGCGTCTTTACAGGCAAGTCCACTTTTATTTTTCGGTATTGCATCCTGAAAATGTTTGCACTTTTGCATTAGCAGATGAATTCTTTCAGGTATCATTGGCACAAATGGAATACCAATTACCACGGCTAACCCGTATGTGGACTCACCTTGAGCGTCAAGCTGGAGGACAGGTCAAGGGTATGGGTGGAAAACAAATTGAAGTAGACAAGAGAATTTTACGTACTCAGGTAAGCAATTTCTCTTATGATCATAAATCGTGTACATCTGTATTAGTGAGTAACTTCACACTGAACTAGAGTTAGATATTAACCCTCTATATTTATCAATTTGCAAATTGCTGATTTGTCAAATCTCTCATTAATTTTCCGCACAATTGTAGAGATTGGTTATATGGAGAGTTATATTTTGATCATTGGTTCTCAAATCTTTTTTTTGTGCTTATGATAGCTATCAATAGGTTACTTTTAGTGATATTTCTAGTGGCCTTTATGCATGTTTTCGGCTTTCTCCAAATTTTAACAGCAAAATGCTTCCCGCAAGCACCACCTCACCAAATTTTTTGGAGAGATACTAAAATTCACAGATGCACTGCTGAAACTTCAATTGAGACACAGTTCTATACTGTCTTCTACCCCTGTCAATGTAAAACATGTGTGTTAATGCTGAACTGAACTCTCGGTATTGCTTTTCTTCTGCTTGTTGCTTATCTGACCACTGCCAAATGTTAATGAGACTCTATGACTAGTGAAAGTCCTTGGCTTAGTTGCATGTGGTCTCTTGGAGATGACCTTGCTTTTATGAGTAAAATGAAAAAGTTAGTGGAGTGCATCCATCAATCATGATCATATTTCCTCTCTGCCAGCGCTCCTGACTCGTATTGGTGGATGAACCTGCTTTTTCTTTTTATTTATAGCCCTCTTTTATCATATTTTTATATTCCATATTGTTTCTGTATTTCTCTACTCTTTCTTTCGTGTTAAATAATGTGTAAATATTTGATACATTTCTTTTTCGGTTACTTTTACACCTTTTCATCACTAACTTCAGATATTACTATATTCTTTTGCAGATTGGTGTACTCAAGAAAGAGTTAGAATCTGTTCGGAAGCATCGAAAACAGTACAGGAACCGTCGTGTCTCTGTACCTGTCCCTGTTGTATCTTTGGTACAGAATGTGTTTCCCGTAGAATGTTTGTACGCCATGCTGAAGAGAATGATAATTGATATATAAAGTGCTTATTGCTTTAGGTTGGATACACAAATGCTGGCAAAAGTACACTTCTTAACCGGTTGACTGGGGCCGATGTTCTTGCAGAAGACCGATTATTCGCAACACTTGATCCTACTACAAGAAGGGTGCAGGTGAGGATAATGACTGATGATTAATCCTCAAGACAGCTCAACTCATTGCTTGCACATGTTTCCTTATATTTGGTACCCGTTTAAAGCACATAAATTTCTCGTTGGCTGAAAATTATGTGCATCTGGATTTTTTCGGCATAATCAGTATATTTAGTTATCTCGACGGTTGTAATGTTTTGTGCTTGTTGTAAACTCTTCTGAGCCAGATGAAGAATGGAAAGGAGTTTCTGCTTACAGATACTGTTGGCTTCATCCAAAAATTACCAACAACTCTGGTAACCCTAGCAACTTTGAACAGATAGCTCGTCTTTCATATATTCCCGTTGAAGACAAGTTTCAACGTTGGCTTACAAAAAAAGTTTTGATATAATGGAATTGGTCTTTTATTCTATTCTTCTTCCAATAGGTTGCAGCCTTTAGGGCAACACTCGAAGAAATCACAGAGTCTTCAATTTTAGTGCATGTGGTGGACATCAGGCAAAGTTGATCTATCTGATGTAGTGAGTTTTTAATACACATCAACATAAGCTCTTATCATCTTTGTCATCTTGTTTAGTCATCCACTAGCAGAGCTACAGATAGAAGCTGTGGAGAAAGTTCTCTCAGAACTGGATGCAGTATCAATTCCGAAGTTGATGGTGTGGAACAAGGTATTAGTGTTGCATGTCATTTAGTTTGAATACTGTTGTATTTGCAGTGAGCACTCTACTTCCTTTATCCAAAGCCATCTTGTTGTTGACTGACTTGTTCTTCATCCAGCCAATCTTTTTGCTTGATTCTTGTGTTGAATCCTGCAATCCTTTCTGTTTCTACAATTCCCTGATAATGTTAAATGTTGACGGTTTATTGTCTGTCCAGTGTCGGCTGTTGTTTAGTGATGCTTACTGTACAAGATGTGTTGTTTATTGTTTTAAATTTTTTTCTTCCTATAGCATATACCTTTTTGTCCTTTCCTAACTGACCTCAGTGCACGTTGAGAAAAGACAGCTTTTCCTAGCTAAACTAGATGTTCTAGGTCTGAATGTAATAGATGAGCATCTTGTGTGCATAAACTGAAACTGGTATCCTCTTCCCTTCCTTTCCATTTAACACAATAGCTATCCGCTTGCTGATAAAGATTGCTGGTTATGTGATCATCCTGACTTCTGAAGCTGAAATTACAACATAATCGTCTAACCATCTTTTGACAGGTTGATAAAGCTAGGGACCCTGAGAAAATCAAGTTGGAAGCCAAGACAAAAAACGATGTGGTCTGCGTTTCTGCTTTAACTGGTGAAGGTTTGGATGAATTCTGCAACGAAATCCAGAATAGACTAAAGGTGTATGACTTGTTTTATTTTCTCAAAAAGAAAAAGGCATATACTTTGCTGCCTAGCTAGGGAAAATCTATATTTTCAGATAGGGCTTGATTGTGATGGATAGAGCTTTTCAATTTTGGCAGGATACAATGGTATGGGTGGAAGCTTTGATTCCATTCGATAAAGGGGAACTCCTCAGTACCATACATCATGTTGGAATGGTTGAGAGAACTGTAAGCCTCATATTATTAGTAATTTAAAGTACTAGTCATTTCCATTTGTCTTTTCCCATTGCATTTAACCATTCACTCATCCCACATGCACAGACACATTCTGCTTGTTTTTTTTACTTCTCTAAACTTTAAGGTAAGGTAAAGTGATGACCTCCCCCAGCCCTAAAGCTGTTCTCAATGTAGATTCTAGTCACTTATGCTTAATGTTGTCAAAGGCTCATTTAAGGCGCGCTTAAGCATTGAAGCTCAGAAAAGCTCATGGAGCTGCGCTTCAGTGAAGAGGCAGGGCACTATAGGGTGCGCCTCTTTGTCCATGAGTTCAATCTTGAATCGAGGGTACTAAAAAACAAAATATAATCTGCAAATAAGTGCATTAGTTGTTGAGGAAACCTTATAAATGAGTTTGTTTCTTTTTTGTTGAATTACATTACATTTTTATTTTTTTCCTTCATTGTGCCTTTTTTACAAAAGCCCGCACTTCAGTTGCGCTTTGCGCTTAAAGCCCTATTAGACCTGGAGAGTTTTTTAGAGCTTCTCACCTTTGACAACACTGTTATGCTTAAGTTTGAAAATGCCATTGTTCTTGAAGTAATTGGTTTTCTTTTTTGATATTATCACCATAAAGCTACCTTGGGATTGTGGCAAGGTTGTTGTATCACCACAACACTCCCTCCATAGTGCTTTTAGGAACCTCGGGTGAGGTATCAGTTGAGTTTGCATGTGATTTCTGATATTGAAAAGCCAGTAAATTTTTGAAGATACAAAGACAAGATAGGGAATGAATTAATTTATTAATGATACTGATGTTTGTTAGTTACTTGTAAAGACTTCCACTTTTGGGAACAGCTCTCTACTTTCACAAGGTAGGGTAAGGTCTGCGTACACAATACCCTCCCCAGACCCCACTTGTGGGTATGTTGTTGTAGTCTGAATCTGAGATTATGCTAAACTGCTAGGAGAACTTGTTTGCACTTCCATTCAGTTAGGAATTCCTTTTCCTTACCCCTCCCCTTCCACTTGCAACATCTTTCATTTAATGTTTTGGAATCTGAATGTACTGAGTTCCCAGTTTTTATGCACACCTGATATGGGTCGAGCTCCTTTTCTTCCAATGGGCATAAATCTTCAAATAACAGCTATTACTGACCTGACATACAATTGGATGGCAAAATGGAATATATGAGACAATTTGTTCTACAGTATAAGCTCTAGGGTTCTGGTTATTGTCTCCAATAGCCATGAACTACATGAGAAACTGATACAAGTAATGTGTAGAGTACTTCGACAAAATGGTTACTAATGTTGCCTACTATCCCAGATTATAAAGATTAAAGACAGAATTTTCATCCTTTATTCTTTTTGATTTTATAGGAATACACTGAGAAAGGAACTCTGGTGAGAGCACATGTTCCCCTCCGATTTGCAAGGCTTCTAACTCCAATGAGACAAATGTGTGTATCATAATTGCTTCATGTCCCCAAAATACATATTCTTGAAGGGTTAAACAAGCGCACGAGTATGGCCAGCATAAATTAAAGCTTATGTAGATTGTATTGAAACTCCAGCGCAAGGGTCTCCAGATTGTGGCTTCTGAAAAATATGCATAACAGCTCAGCACTAAACAGGAATTATTAGAAGTCATCTATCTCCTCGCATCAGCAGTCCGTTGACTGAGGAAATAACTGCAATCTTGTTCAAAGGAATTTATGCTAGACCGGTGTACATTCTGTGTTCTGGTCTCACTAACTGCTGCTTCTGTACATAGAAATATATCATCACAGACTCCCATGTAACTGCTTTCGAAGAAGGTTCCTTCTCCCCGTTGTACAAATTGACCAACTATTCCTAAAAAGTTGATCGCGTATGCGTGCAGTTTGACCTTGTTTTTCTTTATAAACTGTAGGATTGGTTATTGATTATATTCAGAACATAGCAAAACTTTACATGTAGCAATTAATTAATTTCATGAGCTAATAGACTGTTAACTGATAACTTAAGAGAAAATCATCTTTATACAGAATCACCTAATCATAAAAGGCCATCAAAAGCGTCATCTGCTTTGCCAATTTGCAATGCCCTCTCTGTAACATTACTGGACTCAATTAAGTAAATTGGACCTTGAGAGAAATTTCACAGTTTTCACTTAACGTCCTATATATTTCAGAGATATGTTAGATTTTTTTTTTTTTTTTTTTTTGTTTTGTTTGTATAATGTTAGTATGAGATGAGCATAAATGAAGCGATATGTTCAATGATTACTTATATCTTTGTCCCCAACTTGTTTGAAATTGTAGCGTAATTTATTAAAATAATTGATCGCTGTGCATGTTTATACAAAAGCTCGAATCATTTTTAACATCTAGTTGCTTTATTTTTGGGTGGCGTGGAGCAATATCAACTACGTCAAATATGGTTGAGGATTACTATTTGAATCAGTAAACAAGCCGTTACTTTATGTAATAACTCAATTTGGAAAGGAGATTCATGTAGTGATTTGGAGTTGGGATTTCCAAATAGACCAAAGCATTAAGTAATTAGTTATTTGAAGAATAAAGCGATGTGAGTGGATTGACAAGAACCTATAATATTTATCCAAATTCGTTAACTCTTTCTTCTTTACAAGCTCGAAGTAATCTTGCAACATTTTGAAGAAACAGCCAGGACAAGAAAAGTTCAAAACTTGTTCAAACTCCAAACATGGTTGACGTATTTTTTCTTATTTTGTTCATTGGAGCAGACATAGGCGGATTCAGGATTTAAATTTTGTGGGTTCAATCTTTAAGGTTCTTGAAATTGAACCCGTTGTATTCTTAAAATTATGGGTACAAACCTAGTATTTATTGTAATTATAGTAGATTTTTACACATAAATTTACCCTACGCGTTGAAAATACTGGATTCAGTTGAACCCGGTAATATTACACTGGATCGCCCCTGGGAGCAGATAGAACTGAAAGCAAAAACACTTAAAAAAGACATTTCTTTAAAGTACGTCGAACGAGTTGACTATATCATGGTTTTGCTATCAAAAGCATCTAACTTACTATAAATATTTCCATGCATTTGTCAAATAAACACAGAGCAAGTTCAATTCATCAAACAAGAATTAATTTCTTAGTTTCTCGATATCACTAATGGCTTCTTTTGGACTTGGTTTGATCCTTGTAATAATGTTCTTTCTATCTATATTTCAAGCCTTTTCAGCTTCTACTTCCCATTTTGGTGGTGACTATGCTAATCTTTATCCACAATTCTACCAATTCACATGTCCTCAAGCAGATGAAATTGTCAAGTCTGTTTTAGAAGAGGCCATTGCTAAAGATTCAAGAATGGCTGCTTCTCTGCTTAGACTTCACTTTCATGACTGCTTTGTTCAGGTATTAACTTTTCGATTTTAGTCGCGTTAAGTATAAAGAATTTTTCCATGATTACTGTGTTTTAACTCGATATAGTAGCAGAATTAGTGATATTGATCTTTTGATTTTGTATTTTTTCTATTTCATTTTTGAATTTCAATTTTTGTATAGTTACTTCTTTTATTACAAATAAAAATACAATTCTCACCTCAAATATGAATACTAGATTGGAGTTTTACAAAGCCCCTTATCAGATTTGAACCGATGAAAATTTTCAAGAAATTTATTTTCTTTCAAGAAATTGATTCAGAATTAAGGTAAAGAATGAGAAAAATGAAAATAAGAGCTTCCGTTAGTAAAATTTGTGAAAAATGTCGACTAATCCATAGGCCGGGATGAATTATAGTAATTTGTTCCAACCTGAGACATAAACAAAGGCAGGGATAATCAGACTTACTGAAGAGCCGATGTACAAATAAAGCATATGTTTTGACAAGAATTATTTGCTTTATTTTCTTAATTACTAAATTAGACTTACTATAGACAATTAAATGTTGTTACATGTGTTACGTTACAACATTAATTATAGATGTTAGTAAATTTTTTTTCTTCTGCTATAGGGATGTGATGCATCCATATTATTGGATGGGAATAATGAATTCAAAAGTGAAAAGGATGCTACACCAAACAAGAATTCTGCTAAGGGATTTGAAGTGATTGACGAGATTAAAGATAAACTGGAACATGTTTGTCCTCACACTGTTTCCTGTGCTGACATTCTAGCCCTTGTTGCTCGTGATGCTGTCCTCCTAGTAAGCACCTAAACTTCAAACAATACACGTATATTACTGTCAGTGACCAAAAATTTTAAATAAAAAAATTTAAAAGAATACATGAATGCTATACTTGGTATTTGAACTTGCACATTTTTTCTACAAAAGAATTCAATTGAATCCCTCCAATAGATATGCTTTGCTCCTAATTACTGCTATCTTCTTTTTTAATCCTAGAGCAAAGGTTTTACAAAGATTTCTCATACTATTAGTAGATTAAGGACCCGTTTGTTCATAATTTTTTTCTTCCTTTTTTACGATTTTTTTTCTTCAAAAATTTGTTTGTCCATGAATTTTTATAAGTTTTTGGACAAAAATCAAAAGGTGGATTCGACCACTTTTTTTCCAAAATTTTCAAAAAAAAAAAAAAAAAATTTCCCCAAAAGGGCAAGTTTTTTTTGCTAATAAAAATGATGCTTAATATGGTGGAGTAGAGCGGTGGACCATTTTGGGAAGTGCCACTAGGAAGAAAGGACGCAAAGATAGCAGACTTCAACAGAGCAAATGTTGACATCCCTGGACCAAACTCAACAATCCAAAACCTCATAAATCTTTTCAACAATCAAGGCCTTAAGGAAGAAGACCTTGTTTCTCTTTCTGGTAAGCTACTTTACTATTACAGTTAATAAAGTTCAGTTATTTTAACGAAACAAAAAATTGTGTTGTAACTATATGGTATAGTGAGTACTACAATTTAATAACCAAACGTGAAATTAACTCATCAACGTATGACTATGAGTTTTTTTAACTTGATATTTTACAGGAGGGCATACCATAGGAATGGCAAGATGTGTGTCATTTAGGCAAAGGCTATACAATCAAAATGGTGACAATTTGCCAGATGCAACTCTAGAGAGAAATTACTACTATGGTTTAAAATCAATTTGTCCAACAAAGGGTGGAGACAATAACATTTCTCCTCTAGATGTTGCTTCCCCTGTCAAATTTGATAATTCATATTTCAAGCACTTGTTAAATGGCAAAGGTCTTTTGAACTCAGATGAAGTACTTTTCACTGGAAATGTACAAAAGACTACGGAATTGGTGAAGAATTATGCTGAAAATGAGGGACTTTTCTTCCAACAATTTGCAAAGTCTATGGTGAAAATGGGGAATATTAATACTCTGAATGAATTGAAGGGTGAAATTAGGAAGAATTGTCGCATAGTTAACTAAAAAATTAGTATTTACTACTCTGTATTTATGAATAATTGCATGATCATGTTTGATTCCTGAGTTTTCTTTTGAATAAAGCTTTGGTTAGTATGAATTATGAATTTGTAAGCTACTCTATGAAAGGGGCAAACACTGTGTTCCCCTTTTCCAAATGTAATCTTTTTTCCACTATTGAATAAAGGTTTGGCTGTTCGATCTGTAAAAGTGGTTTATTTCCATATTTATGAATTTTGTATTGTTATAAAGAAAAAGAATGTTCACATCTAAGGCATCAAACGATCTTAATTATACATTTTTAGATCCAAATCCAATAGTTTAATATTCAAATGTGTATTTAAATTCATACATCTTGATCTTAATAAAAATAATCGATCGCTTATTATCATTTCTCATTCTTTCAAAACAAGGATCTAATTTCTGGTCTTATTATCTTTTCTCATTCTTTCGATATAATAATGCCCCATAGTAATGCCCATAGTAATGCCCCCAATGGTTGCAAATGTTCATGAGGGGCACAATGATATTGATATAATAATGCCCCATAGTAATGTTTGGGGTTGTCATTGTATTTATAAAGCAGTACATAAGTGTAAGAGACAAGAATACCCTTATTTAGAAGGGTAATATACAACAATTCCTAGGCTAACATGGTAAAAGATACATGTGTATTATCATGCCCCCTCAATCGAGTGTGGGAACATGCGAGATTGTCTCGAAGAGTCTTAAATCGATGAGAGGATAGGCCCTTGGTAAGAATGTCAACTAGTTGGCGCTCCGTTGGAAGATAGAGAACAAGAATAGATCAAGAGGCTACACGTTCCCATACAAAGTGAAAATCAACTGCAAGATGCTTTGTACAGGAATGATATATAGGATTCATCGTAAGATATAAGGCACTTACACTATCACAAAAGATGAGTGGCGCATCAGAGAGAAAAATATGCAAGTCCCGTAGCAGCTGTTGAATCCATAATACCTCAGCCACAGTGTGAGCCATGGCACGATACTCCGCCTCAATACTAGAGCGAGAGACAGTATGTTGCTTCTTAGAAGACCAAGAAATGAGATTTGAACCAAAAAAAAACCAGAGATCCAGTGGTAGACTGACGAGTCAGGACAACCAGCCCAATCAGAATCCGAATATGCAGTAAGAGAATAAGTAGTAACTGGTTTCAACAACAACCCAAAATCGAGAGTACCGGCAATATAATGCAAAATGCGTTTAATAACAGCAAGGTGAGTGGAAGTAGGAGCATGTAAGTGTTGACTAGCTGTATTTACCGCAAAGACAATGTTTGGTCGAGTCAGAGTCAAATGCTGTAAAGCACCCACTAGACTGCGGTATAAAGTGCCATCAACAACATCATAGTCCTCAATAGTGGCAGATCGAGAAGAAGATGGAGTGGAGACAGGCTTGGACTGTAACAAACCAGCACGTCAAGAATATATCAAGCATACTTACTCTGAGAGAGATGCAAACCATTCACCAACCGAGTAACCTGAATACCCAAAAAATAATGAAGATCACCAAGATCAGGAATAGAAAACTCAGAGTTAAGTAATTTAGAAAACCAAGATATTAAGCTAAGGATCGGAGCCTGTCAGTACGATATCATCCACATATAATAGCAAGAAAAGATATTGACCACCATATGAATAAACAAACATAGATGAATCTGCACGGCTATTCTGAAACCCATGTGATAATAGAAAGGAACCAAACCGACTAAACCATGCACGAGGCGCCTGCTTGAGACCATATAATGTCTTATGTAGTTTGCAAACATAGTCTGGTCGGACAGAATCAATAAACCCCTGCGGCTGCTCCATATAGACAGCCTCATGCAAATAACCATTAAGAAATGCATTTTTTACATCTAACCGATGAATAGACCAACCACGAGAAATAGCAATAGAGAGTACTAGGTGTATAATAGTGGGACGAACAACAGGACTAAAGGTCTTGCCATAATCCACACCAGGTTCTTGAGTATAGGCCTTGGCTACCAATCTCGCCTTACAACGATCAAGAGAGCCATCAGACTTCTTCTTAACTCGATAGACCCATTTGCAGACAACAACACTAACACCAGATGAACGAGGAACAAGAGACCATATCTGGTTTGCAAGAAGGGCATTGAACTCTTCTGCCATAACACTCCGCCATCTAATATCCTTAGCTGCAGAGCTGAAAAAAGTAGGCTCAACAGGAAAATTAGTCAAAGACATAGAATTAAGAGCATACTTCGGATTTGGTTTAACCATACCACACTTAGATCGAGCAATTATTGGATGAGTAAAATCAGAGATTGAAGGTGATGGCTCAATAGTGGAGGTGGATATAGGACATGAATCAGTACTAGACAACAACAAGGAAGAGGAGTCTAAGGAGCTAGGAGGAAGGTAAAATCAACTAGGAGATTCAATAGAAGAAGAGGGGGTCACAGAACTAGTAGACTCGGGTGCAGCAGGCGTAGGACTAGGTAACGCAGCAGGTATAGAGAGGAGAACACGGGGCACAAAAGGACGAGGAGGTAGAAAATCAGATAAATTTGCATATGGAAAATATGCTCAATAAAGCGAATAGAGCGACTAATATAGACACGGTTAGTATCAAGACGTAGACACCAACATCCCTTGTGACTAGAACTATACCCTAAAAAACGCATGGAGAAGAAGGAGAGTCAAGTTTGTGAGAATGATAAGGACGCAAATTAGGATAACAAAGACACCCAAAAGGTTTTAAAATGGTATAGTCAGGTGGAACCCCAAATAGGTTCTCATAGGGAGAGAGCTTAGCTAGGCAAGAAGAAGGAAGACGATTAATAAGATGAACAACAGTAAGAAAAGCTTCAACCCATAAAGAAAGAGGGGCATGAGCATAAAAAAGTATAGTGCGAGAAACATTTGTGATACGACAGTGCTTACGCTCAGCTACTCCATTTTGCTGAGGTGTGTGAGGACAAAATAATTGATGATTAATGCCATGCGAGCGGAGAAAAGAGATAAAGGAAGAATTTTGATACTCGCCCCCGCCATCTGAACGAAATGTCTTAATAGTCTCACCAAATTGATTTTCTTTAAAATGGGTAAAACAAGATATGACATCACTTTTATAACAAAGAGGATAAATTCATGTGTAACGAGTGAAATTATCAATAAAAAAAATATAATAATGATAACTACTAACTGAGGGCACATGGTACTGCCAAAGATCAGAATGAATTAACTCTAAAACATAAGAAGTAGTTGAAGTACTTAAAGAAAACGGCAAAGCCAAATGTTTAGAACTTAAACAAGAACTAAAAAAAAGGAATTAGAAAAAGGCCTAGACAATGAAAATAACTTTCTAGATCCAAGTAAATCTAAGACAACATGACTTGGATACCCCAAACGCGCATGCCAAATAGAACTAGAGTCATGTAGAGCAGCAAAGGTTGATGGCTGGGCAGACGATGACAATGCAGAGGAAGACTGAAAAGGATAGAGAGGCCACGGGAGTGATGCGGAACTTTCCCAGTTGCCAAATCCTTAATATCAAAACCCCAAGGAAGGAAGTTAATACCACAATTATTTTCTTTGGTAAATTGATAAACAGATAATAGATTCTTATAAAGATGTGGAACATATAAAACAGGGGACAAAGTAAACGAGCAAGAAGGAGTAGAAGAGAAGAAGAACCAATACCGTTAACGAGAATACGAGTACCATTACCAACCACGATGGAATCATTTGAAACAGGAGAAAAGAAAGAGAGATTACCCAAATCATTAGTCATGTATGTGGTTGCACCAAAATTCAAGTATCAATTCTTGTCTGGAGGGGACTGCAATAAGAGTGCTGCCATATTCGTCTGAAGACTAGGAGCAATATAAGCATGGTTATGGCACTGAGGACAAGCAAGTGCCGTATGACCAGAAAAATCACAAATCTGACAAATCACAGTATAGAAGTGGGAGTAGGAGCCACAAATGCAAGCAAGTGATAAGGTGAGGGAGCCAAGATACCACGACAAGAGGTAGAATACTGGAAAGGACCACCACGAGAAACTAGGGAAGGTGACGGGCCATAATAAAACTGTGAAATATTTCCACGACCATACTTTTGAGCACGACCTCGGCTACGACCATGGCCACCTCCACGACCGCGACCATGACCATGACCACGTCCATGATATCCAGAGGAAGTAGAGGAAATATGATCAACTACGGTAGCAATCAATACCGTAGTAGGTGATACTAGATTAGGAGAAGGCAAAGTACGAGCCTCATGAGTAAGAAGCATCGTCCAGAACTCAGAAAATCGAGGAACATGACGCATGCACGAGACCATGATCACAAAAGAGTCATAAGACAACAGAAGTCCATTCAGAGCACATCGAACCAACTCAGAGTCATTAACACTACGACCAACAGAGTGGAGGCAGTCAACCAATTCCTGAATCTTAAACATATAAGCATCTGTAGAGAGATCTCCCTTTTTAATAGTATGCAATTGATGCTTGTACTACATTTCTCTCACATGGATAAAATGATTTTTTAATGCGATCCAAGCATCTGCAACTGTAGAACAATGATATAATAGAGGAATAAGGTCACTGTGAATTGTTGCCTAAATTCAAGTAAGAAGAAGGCGGTCTTACTTTCTCCACGTAACAAAGTCAGGGTTAACTGACTTGGAAGTACCTTGAAGAAATATTAAATTTAGGAGGAGGTGATTTAGAACCATCAATGTCTCCAAATAAATCATACATCTCAATAACAGGTTGAATGAGATGTACCCATTTAAGATAATTAGTTTGATGTAAAACTTCAGGAACATATCCTTAATATGCACAGAAAAAGCAGTTCCGGTCATATTAATAACAAAAGAATATGTAGCAAGAAACGAAATTGAAAGAACTAAGAACGAGAGATGGGATTCCCTTTTTTTTTTTAAAAAAAAATATGAGAATCGACTGGAGGGGAAAAGAAAAGGTGAAGAACAATTCTGTATCTAATGGTTTAAAGAAAAAAGTCAAAAGGTTAAGAATTATGGTATGTAATGTTGGACACACAAGAAAGTTAAAAGAGTACAAAAAATCTATAAAGTAAAAGTGGAAAGGATTAATTAACTAAGCTGTTTGATTGCAAATAGAAGACAATGAAGCAACAGGGAAGGAAAAACGTGGAGAATGCAAGAGATGCTTCAGCCATGAATTTCATCGACAGTCGGTGCTAGGTAAGGTTAGGGTAGGATCTTTAGGCTTCTGATATCATGATATAATAATGCCCCATAGTAATTTTTAGGATTGTCATTGTATTTATAAAGCAGTACATAAGTATAAGAGACAAGAATATCCTTATTTAGAAGGATAATATACAACAATTCCTAGGCTAACATGGTAAAAGATACATGTATATTATCAGATATAACATAGAGAAAGCTTGGATTACACCTAATAACCTTGAAAATAGATGATCTTGATTTATTGACCCCCGCTTGTCCCATGGGCAAACCTATAAGCTAAGGTGAAAATTTATAAGTGTTGCCCATGGAAAAAACGAAATGCAACACTTGTTAAACTTGAATTTCTGTCCATTGGGCAACCAGGTCAAAAGTTTAAGATCCCCTACTTCGAGGGCCATTCTTGCAAATCAACTGATAGAGCTTAGGTAGTGATTTGTAGGAATTCTACCATGATCAATACAAAGTTAAGAAAAATAATTTTATCTTCTTGGGTACTTGAAGCTAATCAAATTGAAATTCCTTTGAGTATCAGACTCATTAGTCCAAGATAGGGAGTCTATAAGGTGATAAGCATACCTTAATAGATGATTTAACCCGTTACTTTAACTAATCTTAATTCAATAACTTTAAAGGGGTTAAATCATGAGTACTCGTTACATGAAGAAACCATGTTAACTTTTCAAACTTGACCACCATTATCTATCTAAGTACAGTAGTATTTGATACTATAAGTTTACCAGTTTTGACCATATAACACGCCACTCACCTCTCCAAACTTGAGTTGGAGGGATTGTGTTGTGACCCTCATAATTAAACAAGCTTTTGGTAAGTTAGGTCCTTACGACCAAATTAATTTGTCATGCATGTGTATGTCTGACCCTACCATGCTCATTTGGCATCAATAAAATAGAAAAACTAAGATTACATGGCACTAGAGCAACATCTTAAGCTCAGGAGCTGAGGTAATATAGTCAGGTTTGGAAGAATTCAATAATTTTTACTTAAACTTTGTATTTGTATTAGAAAATTTATTAAATATGTTAAAATAATTAATTACAAACCCAATAATCAATAAAATTCTCCTTCAAATCCTGGCCCCGCCTTTGCTTAAGCTTAAATATTTGGCACCAGTCCAAATATATGTTGAATGTTAATGGTATTTCATATTATGCATGTCACGACAATAAGCTCATATTTTAAGCTCAAATTAATTATTTTACTATGCATGTTCATGACAAGTTCAATTTATCCACTCGTTGAATTCAGATTGTTTAGGTTTGATATACTCCATAACTAAGTTCACGTGACATTTTTGGTGCACATATGACCTTAGTTTTTAGACAACAAATTTAAACAATTCGGCAATTTAGGCGTTAAAGCAACAAATGGCCGTTAAAGAAGTATATCTCATTTCATCGAAATAACTTGAATTATTATTACTAAAAATATACATTGATTGTTTATTTGTGAAATTCGTATGTGTATATGCTATAGAAGTCATTTATAATTGGGAGGCATGTGCTCTATTTCGAGTAGTGATATTTATTCTAGTAGGTTCCAAAAACAAGCACCAAGTATTCTAACATGCCAATTACTAACAAGTAAAGGGAGTTAAGTGCAATTACTATAACTCATAATCTCCCGTAACAAATTTTTCCCTTGAATTTTTTTGTTGGGCCTTCTTCCCCACTTCACCTCTTCACATTTCATTGATTTCAAACTCCATACTCTACTCCTACTGAACCTTCTTCAACCTTCATCCTCTTTCATTCTCTACAAACAATTTCAAATTTTATTCTCTACAAAAAATGACAGTTTTTGTTATAACACTTTTGATTATCAATTTTACATTTTTATTAGCAATTTCTCTCTCGTGGCTTGAGCGCAGAGGTAAACATTGTTATTGAAGTAATACATCTATTCAATGTTGTGGTAGAAGGAGGAGTTATGTATAGCTCCCACTACAATCAAAAGGACAAAACGAAGAAGCAATTGAGTGCTATATTTACTGCTAAGCTCTGTGTTGTGTCATTTATGATATTTATATGAATGTATCAAAGAGACGCCCGAAATTGCAAAGAATCCGAAAGCGTGGAATTGGTTTAAGGGCATGGATAGACAAGGTATTTGGTCCATATTGGCGATTGATCAAGTTAGTTTCACTTGAGGACCTGATCAAATTCATAGCCTCTCTATTACAATTCCTATTCCGCATTTCGGAATCCAAAGGCGTGGGACTAGTTTTAGGATGTGGATGGATAAGGTTTTTGAGACATTATGGCAATTGATCAAGCAAATTTCGGTAGAAGAACGCATCAAGTTTATAGCTTCTCTACGACAATTCCTCTTCTACATCTTGGACTTGACCCCAAGGTTCGCTTGCTCGAGTGAACATTATCAATTCTAGTTATAGCATTGTTTTTATACGATTATAGGAGATGTGGTGAGAGTTGTGGATTCTATGTCGTTAGGTATGTGTTTTTATGTTAAATAGGTGGATCTAGATATAACTTTTAATCAATTGGTTTCTTAATTGTAGATTTTTAGCAACTCAATTTTTGATATGTGTATCTTTGATTTAACCACAAACAGATCAACAATGCAATTCAATATGTGAGATATAAAGAAGAAATACTCATATTTTGGACTCAAATAAGAGGCTTTTCTAAATATATTTTATTTTCTATACTTTTTCTAATGGATTCGTCTTGTTATATTGATGATATTAAAAAGTTTTTTTTTTCATAAAAGAAAAACAAAACAAAATGTTAAATATATATAAAGTAGTTTCTTGACATTGTGTGGGTGTGATATTCTTTTATGTCATAACTAGATTTATTACTTAAAATATTTCGTCTCAATATATTGTTATATAATTATAGAATGTTAGATAAATAAAATTTAAAATTAAGAATTAACGTGATTTTGTATCTTATTAGTACAAATTAATTATGTTTGGAAATTATTGCTATTGCAACTTTTCCAAGTTGAGTTAAAGTCAGACCTCTCTATAATAGCATCCTTGTATAATAGTCATTCACTATAAAAATTAAGTTTTTCTCGGATTTTTTAAGCTATATTTTGCCTTTGTATAAGAGCTTTTTACCTATAACAACAACAACAATATTTGTAGCAGAACGTTCTTTGTAAAATTATCCCTCTATAAAAACCATATAAAATGTTTAAAGTTACTAATAATTATTACACCTTATATTTTCGTACGTAAAAGTGCGTCGTAAGCAAACTAATGTAGGACCAAATATGAGATAATATTTGAAAGTATATAAAGTAAGTTAATCATGTTACCTCGGAGGTTACAAATATTGAAGATCATGAACAACAAGTACAAAGAGGGTTGGAACGTTCAGAAGCTAAAGGAATTGAAGAAAATAATGTTTTGTCGAAAGTCGACAAGTTGGGAATGTTATAACATGTAATTTTGGGGTGAGACTAGGGTGCCTAACATGATAAGGAGATTATGTTATGATTTATATTAGTTGTATGATAGTCGTGTGTTATGTTTTGAAGTCAAGCGAGTTGTGGAACAAAAGTCAATGAAAGTCATCACAAGTTACGTTCATAAATTTTACTAAAAATTTGGATCAAATGTAACTGCGAGTTTCTTCTGATATACTTAGAGTAATCAAATTTAAGATCTATGAGTCTATTCTCTAATGCATCAAACCGTTTGTCAATATGACATCGGAGTAGAGATATATGAGCCTTTTTGCCAGACTGCGCAGACAACTAAGTGACAAGTAGATGTGTCACATACTTGCTTAAATGAGAGCACAAAAATAGGCCAGTTAAGGTCGTCTATAGAGTCCTTTAAAGGCCTATTTTCTTCATATATTAGACTGATAATAGGGCATAATAACCAGACATAATCCCTGCAAAAATCCTCCCAAAAATTACCCACAAACCCTAAGTGATTTTCTCTCCCTTTCAAGTTCTAATTAAAGGTAAAACCTAGAGTTTGAAGAACCAAGATAGGAGCTGAGTTATCCAACAAATAAGATTAAGGTGCAAAGAGGAGAGTTCAACTTGGTGATTGGAAGGATTGTGATAAGGCATGTTAAGGCTAAGCCCTTCCTTCATATTGGCATAATCTCGTAAGTACATGTGTTTGATAACGAGGCATACACAGAAGTTCATACTCCCGAATTTATATTGTCACGTTTTAAAATCCATCAAAGGTCGTGATGGCGCCTAATACTGCTGTCAGGCAAGCCAAAAATAAATAATTAACTTGGTTCTCATTTTAGTATTTTTAAAATCATAATTTCCCTCAATTAAATGATAAGTGATAAAATTCACAGAGTAAATGATAATATTTTTATAAATATAATACTGAATAACCCATGAATTCCCCCAAAATCCGGTGTCACAAGTACATGAGCATCAACTAGGGAGTGAAATAAAATACAGTATCTGTCCAGATTACAAATTAGACAGGAAATGTATATATGAATCTAAAGGAGACTCTGCTGGCTGCAGATCGTAACATAAGATGCAACTCACCTAAGTCCCCACATCAACCACACCTCTGCACCTAGAAGGCCACTAGATATATATGCACCTGCACAAAAATATGCAGCAAGTGTAGTATGAGTACGTAAATCAACGCATACCCAGTAAGTATCCAGTCTAACCTCGAAGAAGTAGTGACGAGGGATCGACTTCGACACTTACTATGGGCTAACAGTAAAATGCCGATATTATATTTAAGCATGGAATACATAACATAGCTGAAAATCTAATAATCAAAAATAATCAACAATTCTCTTTACTAATAGAAATTCCCAAATTTATTTTTCATCATTTAACAATTCATATTCCAAGCCAATAAAGCAATGTCAATTATTATTAGTTCCAAAGAGTTATCTTGCGCAAGTCATGCCGAGGTCGTACGGTCCGATCCAACATATAAATATAAACTGTGCACTGCCGAGGGTCGAACGACACGAACCACAGATGCATCTATTAACCTGCCGAGGCGAACGGCCCGCTCCCATGAGAGTAGTGAAAATTTACCCCGCTCGCGGAATATATTTGTGACGCATTTGCACATAGATTTCTTAAGTTATTATAATATTCTTCAATTATTTTTCAAAAATACGAAATTCAAATGAAAACTTTCAAGTCTCGAAATTCTCAATTTCAACTCTTTTCAAGGCATTTAATAAGCATACTGTCACGCCCCAAATTCGAGGGACATGACCGGCGCCCGACCGGGTAGCCCCAGCCAAGCGAACCTAGATGCCTTTCCTAACCCACATGTTACCCCCTGTTTCCTTACTCAATTATTCCAAGAATTTGCCAAATAATTAATTAAGAACACTTTTTAATTTACAAAACACATACAAACTTACATAATAGTAATGAAATCACCAACTCGTTACCAATGTATGAAAACACGGATCTACACAAGTTTCTAACCCACATCTACTGTCTACGGAGCCTCTAATAGTACAACAGGATAATACAGTATTTGCCGGTAACAAGGATCCGGCTATACCTTACACAAAATCAACTAAAACTCCGGAAACGATGTGGCCTGAACCACGCAGGGCCCCGAGAGGAAAGGGGCTCACCAAAAAGCTGATGGATGACGAAGGGGAGCTACGATCGGTGGACTGGAGTACCTGCTACGGATCCACCTACAATCATAACACGAATGTAGCGCCCCCGGCAAAAGGGACGTCAGTACATTTGAATTGTACTGGTACGTATGAACAAACTTTGCTCCAAGTAAACTCGAACCATAAGCAAGTAAGTAGCAGTAATAAAAGCGACAATCAAATCCACAAGCAAGGAACAATTAAGCCAACAGGTATACAATCTCTCCTCCATAAACAAGCATGTAATTGAAATGGAAATAACAATCAAATCCACAAAAAAAGAGCAATCAAACCAACAAGTTTACAATCTCTCCTGTTTCCCCTTCCACGTTTCCACATTAATAATTTCACAATTTGTTCATAGTTCATTTCAATAGCGATTTCGATCGCTTTCCAACCTTATTACCTCGGCCACCCTTATTACCTCGGCCACCCTTATCACCACAACCCACACCTTATTTCTTCGTGTTGCGGCGCGCAACCCAATCCCACTGAACAATCACAATTCACAAACAACACAACAACAACAACAATTCACAAAGAATAACAACAACAATCCTCAAGAAACAACAACAACAATTTACATGAACTTCCATAGCCATCAATACCATTTCCATGTATTCCACTACACATATGCATTGATAGGTCACAACGATAATTTTCCACGACAAACCACATATGTTACTACCACGGTTATTTCGATCACATCAATTCCCATTTGCTTCCATTACTTGTTTCACAGTTCTTACCACATAGCACATTCACAATCGCAAACTTGGTTTATTTCTAATTACTTGCATCAATATAGCGAAGGCACAACCACAATCACTCAACCATACCAATCACAGGAATTTCACCAACAATTCACGTAGAAATCACATACCAAGCACTCAAACACCCAAACAAGGCGATTTTACAAGTTCAAAGTTAGCCTTACATAACTGGAGCCGAATTCCCTTTTAACTTCTATTTCCAATTTACCAAATGGTCTAGCAACGTCAATCTAGTGCACAAGTTAACGCGTATGACTTAGAAAAGAAGTTCACAATTTCTACTCAAACTTATTTAGGTTACCAACCCATCTTTTACTCCTATCCAATTACTCTCACTAGGTTTTAGGTTATAGAATGACATGCATGTATGAGTTCAACCACTATTTTCAAAAACCAATGCATGAGACTCCCCCCCTTAGTTTAAACCAGAAATTCAGTGAAAAGGGTTAGGGATGCTACCTGTAAGAAAAGGGGGATGAAGATAAGCTTGAAATTTCCCGGCCCGGATGGTTTTGAATAATCAAATTTTGGAGAAGATGACTTTCTCTCTCAAGACCCTCTCTTCCTCCCTCTTATTTTGTGCAGAAGATCGTTAAAAATGAGGGGCTGGGGGTGTTTTATTAAAAGGGGTCGGGTATAAAATTCTGAAATGCGGTCCGCAGAATCGCCCCCAAAACTCTGATGATTCTGTTTGGGTCTGCGACAGGAATGTGGTCCGCATTCCTGTTATGCGGTCGCATTGTGCACCGCAGAACTGACCTTCACAAATCCTTGAGGAACTTATGCGACGATTATGCGGTCCGCATATTGGTTATGCGATCGCATAATAGACCGCATTTTTAACATTAGTTTTGACAACTCTTCTGTTTCACTCTGCGGTAGGAATGCGGTCCGCATACTGGATCTGCGACCGCATTCTGGGCCGCAGAATGGCATTTTCTGGAAAAATTGATTCTTTTGATTTTTGCAAGCTTCGATCAATACCAAGGGTCCGAACCGCGTTCCTAACACATATTCGGAGTCGACACCACAAGATACTAGGTTTTGAGCCAAAAATTTTACGGGGCCTCACACATACTCAATCTCAATTCTTTTCAAGGCAAATAATAAGCATAATCAAATAACGGTATCAACAAGGCATGGCGTAAACCTAAAACTACCTAGACATTGGCATAATTAGTAGCTACGTCGGATTCTCGTCATCTCGTATGTACATAGCCCTCACGAATAGAAGCACATATTAACTCAATTCACCTATGGTGTTAATTCCCTCTTACAAGATTAGAAAAGAGACTTACCTCGCTCCGAAGTTTCATAGCCGGCTCCCAAGCCTTTCCAATAACTCAAACCAATGCCCAACGCTCCAAAATTAGTCAATAAATGTGCAAATCCATAAATATATACTCCAATACCTATTATAATCCAATTTACAATAATTTCCAACTCCGCTCGAAAAGTCAATAAAATCAACCCTCGTGCCCACATGCCCGGAATTCGAAATTTTTTGAAGATAAACATTACCCATAACATCACGAACTTAAATATATAATTTATTTTCAATTCTATGCCCAAATTCGTGGTCAAAATCTAAAAATACCAATTTCTAGATTTTCTACCAAAACTCTAAATTTTCACTAATTTTCCATGAATTTCCATGTTAAAATCTATATATAATCAAAGTATTTAACTTGCAATGTATGGGAATCACTTACCTTGACATAGATGATGAAGTTGGAGCTCCAAAATAGCTCTTAGGTCGGCTCCCATGGAGGAAATGAGATGAAATGAGCCAAACCCATTTTTGCAAACTTATACACTGCCAGATGACCCTTCTTCACGTTCGCGGGCCTCCCATCGCATTCGCGATGAATAAAATTCTCAAAAGCCATTTCCAAACTCTTCACAGATAGCCTCTAGTATAATGGTCATAACATTTTGTACAAAGCTCTAAATAATATATAGTTTAACTTTCTGAAAACTAGACACCAAGAACTACAACTTTCATGTTTTGGTCATCTCCAATTCCTTATAGATTTCGAGATATAAACTGCCAAAGTCAGCCATGTGCAACAAAAATTTCTTCTTCATCTTCCGGGACAGCCTGTCCATAACTTTTTGTACACAAATCCAAATACCTTTCTGAAAACTAGACACAAAGGGCTAAAACTTTTATTTCTGGATCATCTCCAAATTCCTTATAGATTGCGAGATATGAGACTTCGAAGTCAGACCTGTGCAACAGAGTTTTGCGAACGCGAAGAACAAAATCCCAGAAGCCATATCCTTCTTCGCGAACGTGAGAGGATCCTCGCGAACGCGAAGAACAACACCAGACATCAGAAAATCAGCATCCAAGGTAGCCCAAAATGATCCGAAACGCACCCGAAATACACCGGAGACCCCCGGGATCCTAACTAAATATACCAACGAGTCCTAAAATATCATACGAACTTAGTCGAGGCCTCAAATTATGTCAAACTTTACTAAAACACGATTCACACCCCAATTCCAGCCTAATGAAACTAAGAAATTCCAACTTCTATATTCGATCCCGAAACTTATCAAATCAAGTCTGATTGACCTCAAATTTTGCACGCAAGTCACATTTGACATTACAGACCTACTCCAACTTCCGGAATCGGAATCCGACCCCGATATAAGAAAGTCCACTCTCGGTCAAACTTCCCAAATACCTTCAAATTTTCAACTTTCGCCAAATAACCCCGAAATCACCTAAGGACCTCAAAATCCACATCTGGACGCGCTCCTAAGACCAGAATCACCATACAGAACTATTCCAAGGCTCGAAATCCCAAACATATATCGATAACATTGTAATACACTTCAATCCAAATTCATGAAATTCTTCCAAGGTACAACTTACCACAATAGGCGCTGAACGCTGCCGGATCATCCAAAACCCGATACAAACATACGGCCAAGTCCAAAATCATCATACGGACATGTTGGAACCTTCAAACCCATATTCCGAGGTCGTTTACTCAAAAATCACACCTTAGTTAATTTTCTAACTTAAAGCTTCCGAAATGAGAATTTTCTTTCCAAATTAACTCTGAACTTTCCGAAATTCAATTCTGACCACGCGTACAAGTCATAATATCTGAAGTGAAGCTACTCATGGCGTCAAACTTTCGAACGACGTGCTAGTGTTCAAAACGACCGGTCTGGTCGTTACATATATACACTATCCCAGTCTCATAAGTTACAATATTCTCCCTTATTCAGGACTTTATATTCAATTGAGTATTGTCTTCTTCCAGTCAAGAGAGAAGACGGTCTATATATATATATATATATATATATATTATATATATATATATATATATATATATATATATATATATATATATATATATAGTATTACTGTATTTTTACCACCATCAAGCTATAATCGGTAGGCAGGCCCCTATTGGGCAACCTCAAATTAGATGGTAAGTTATATACCGAGCCTACTGTGGTCGAGCGCCTTTGAGGGAGCCCAGCCGATATATAGAGCCTAGTATGGCCGAACGCCTATGAGCGAGCCTACTACGACAAAGCAGTTACACGTTCCGAGCCTTATAGGGCCGGACATTTATTTTACTTACTATATTGTGAGAGCTGAGTCAGTATCAGCAGGTAAGTATATCTCCAATCATCTTTGACTCCCAGTTACTTTCAGTAATTATATTATCAGTTCAGTTTTAGGTTTTAGTTATTTTATTGCCTTATATACTAGGTACATTATTTCGTGCCGACGTCCCTTTTCTGGGGACACTATATTTCATGCCTGCAGGTCCTCATTGACAGTTGGACAAACCCTCCTAGCAGATAGAATCAAACATCATCTTGGTTGGTAAGCTCCACTTCCTCGGAGTTACTAGGTCTAGACTATGGAGTCCATTTTATATATACAGGTTTGATGGGTAGGTAGAGGCTCTATTCCGATCATAGTACATCCATTAGTAGAGGCTTGTAGACATATCCTGTCAGTTAGTGCAGTATGTTGGGATTGTAGGCCTTGTATGTGTATTTGTTGGTTTGTTAGCTGTAGTAGTTTTGACGGCCTTGTCGGCCCAGCTTTTTATTGATGATTAGTCAGCGCTAGTTTCCATTTAGTTTTATATTTTGCTTCGCAAATTGTATTGCAATGTGACCCCACGACCAAAGTATGACATTGTATGCTCAGAGTTTCTCAGTTGCAAGTTGGTATGCTAGGTTAAGTGAGGCACCGGGTGCTTGTCTCGCCCCCCAAGTTCGGGGCGTGACAAACTTGGTATCATAACAGTTATGTTCTAGGGAGTCTACAAGACGTGTCTAGTAGGGTCTTGTTTATAGATGTGTTGTGCACTACATTATATAAGTAGGGAACTACAGGGCATTTAGGAGTTCGTTATCTTTCTTTCAAATCTAAATCGTGCTGTAAAATTGAGCTATAGGAAATTTGAGTTAAACATACGTGTTGGTGTTTTCATACACTGATGACGGTGACTAGTAAGACTACAGCCAGCCAGAGGAGAGATACAACAACAGGTGAGGGGACCAGTAGGGTACCCCAAGTAGATGGGGCCCAGTCTGAGGGCCAGGGTGAGACCCCTACTCAGCCATTACCGACTCCTCCATCGACTGAGGAGATTCCTAGGGAGACTGCACATCCAGTTCCCCCTCCATTTCTATCAGATCAGGACTTGAGGAGTGTGGTGCATTTGTTAACACAGTTGGTAGCTACCCAGTTATAGGCTAGGGCATCAGCCAGTGCAGGATCTTCTGAGGGGTCTAGGAGTTCAAGGGTCCGAGCGTTTATTGCTTTGAGTCTCCCAGAGTTCATGGGGACAGATCAGAGGGAGGACCCGCAGGATTTCATAGATTAGCTTCATAGGATTTTTTGGGTTATGCATTCCATTAAGAAAGAGGCAGTTGAGCTAGCAGCTTTTTGACTCCGAGATATAGCCATCCTTTGGTACGAGGGATGGGAGAGGTCCAGGGGACGTGATGCACCTCCAGCTATCTAGGAGAAATTTTCAGATGCTTTCCTTGACCAGTACTTACCGCAAGAGATCCGGCAGGCTCGACTCTATCAATTTCTAGCCCTCAAGCAGGGTAATATGAGTGTTCGAGAGTATAGTCTCCATTTTGACTCATTAGCCAGATATGCACCATCCGTAGTTGCTACTATGCAGGACATGATTCATAAGTTTATAGCAAGGTTGGCCCTAGAGTCGACCGAGGCATATGCCACCGCTGCATTATAGCATAGTATGGATATCTCCCGAATTCAGGCATTCGTCCAGAATATAGAAAGGGGTAGGCATCGACAGCAGGGTACAGAGAGGACTGAGCAAGGGCAGCGTAAGAGGATGAGATTTTCTAGGTCTGAGGACCAGTCTTAGGTTAGTTATAGTCCCTAATACTTCAGACGGCCACCTAGGCCTCCTCCACCTCAATTACAGGGTTACAAGTGTGAACGATATACTCAGTCAGGACCAGGTGAGAGCTCATGGGCATCGGGTTTGCAGCGACAACGAGGTTCAGGTCAAACATAGTCATTTCTGCCGCGGTGTGACATCTCTGGTAGAGGACACTTGGGCCAATACCGAGCAGGTTCTGATGCTTGTAATACATGTGGGCGTATGGGGCATATGATGCGAGATTTCCTAAATAGAGATTCTCAGGGAATGGCACAACCAGCAAGTTCAGCAACAGGATTGTCTATGTTCGTGCATCCTTCAAGGTGCGAGTCTCAGTCTTTGGCTGGTAGAGGTCGAGGCAGAGGTAGAGGTTCCAGTTCAGGTGGTAATCAAAACCGTTTCTATGCTTTAGCGGGTCGATAAGACTAGGAGTCTTCGCCAGATGTTGTGACAGGTATATTGACCATTTTCTCTCACGATGCTTATGCCTTGATAGACCCAGGATCTACTTTATCGTATATTACCCCATTTGTCGCGGGGAAGTTTGGTATAGTACCTGAAATACTTTTGTGGTAACTATACTGGTCGGAGAATCGATTATGCAAGATGGGTTTATCGAGGTTGTACGATGACAATTTATAGTCATCAGACCTCACCCGACCTAGTTGAGCTAGAGATGTTGGATTTTGATGCTATCATGGGCATGGACTGGTTGGCAGCTTTCTATGCCACAGTTGATTGTCGAGCAAAGGCAGCCAGGTTACATTTTCCGAGTGAGCCAGTCCTTGAAGGGGTAGGTAATGCAGCGACACCCAGAGGTAGGTTTATTTCCTATCTGAAGGCGAGGAAAATGATCGCAAAAGGGTGCATTTATCATATTGTGTGAGATAGAGATGCAGATGCTAAGATACCTACACTTTAGTCTATTTTTGTAGTCAAAGTGTATGCAGATGTGTTTCCAGATGAGCTTCCAGGTATTCCTCCAGAGCGAGAGATTGATTTTAACATCGATTTGCTTCCAGGAACTCAACCAATATCCATCTCTCTGTATAGCATGGCACCTGCCGAAGCACCTGCCGAATTGAAGAAGTTGAAAGAGCAATGAAAAAATTTGCTAGAGGAAGGTTTCATCAGGCCTAGTACCTCACATTGGGGTGCACCGGTACTGTTTATGCGAAAGAAAGACGGCTCGCTGAGGATGTGTATTGATTATAGGCAGTTGATCAAGGTAACTATTAAGAATAGGTATCCATTTCCAAGGATCGATGATTTGTTTGATCAGTTGCAGGTGGCTAGATGCTTTTCAAAGATAGATTTCAGGTCGGGGTACTACCAAGTCAAAGTTCGGGAGAAAGATATTCCGAAGATAGCCTTCAGGACTCGATATGGCCACTTTGAGTTCCTTGTCATGTCCTTCGGGTTGACGAATGCACCCGCCGTATTTATGGACTTGATGAATAGCCTATTCCAGCCATTTTTAGATCTGTTCATGATAGTATTTATCAATGATATTCAGGTTTATTCACGTTGGGAGGATGAGCATGCGGACCACCTGCGAGCGGTACTCCAAACCCTTCATGATCGTAAGTTGTATGCTAAATTTTCTAAATGTGAGTTCTGGTTGAAGTCTGTAGAATTCTTGGGACATATTGTATCCGATGAAGGTATAAAGGTAGACACTCAGAAGATTGAGGCTGTGAAATCTTGGCATAGACCTACCACTTCGACAAAGGTTCGTAGCTTTCTAGGCTTAGCAGGATACTACCAGAGGTTCGTAGAGGTTTTTTCTTCCCTTTCGGCACCATTAACAAAGTTGACGCAGAAAGAAACTAAGTTTAAATAGACAGAGGCTTGCGAGCGGAGTTTCCAAGAGCTTAAGAACAGGTTGACCTCAGTGCCAGTTCTAATACTTCTAGAGGGTCTAGAGGGTTATGCCGTGTATTGTAATGGCTCAAGTGTCGGGTTAGGATGTGTCCTGATGCAACATAGGAATTTAATTGCGTATGCTTCAAGGCAGTTGAGGAAGCACGAGAGGAATTATCCGACCCACGACCTCGAGTTAGCTGCTGTTGTCCATGCACTTAAGATATGACAACATTATTTACATGGTGTTCATGCTGATGTATTTACAGATCATAAAAGCTTGCAATATATCTTCGAGCAAAAAGAGTTGAATTTGCGACAGAGGCGTTGGCTTGAGTTATTTAAAGATTACGATGTTAACATTCTCTACCATCCAGGGAAAGCTAATGTTGTAGCAGATGCCTTAAGTCGCTGATCTATGGGTAACTTAGTGTGACGACCCGGCCGGTCGTCTTAAGAATTAACGCCCCGATCCCCTATTATCTTCTTCCCCTAAGTTTATTTCTGCTATTTTGGTTTGACGGGACGTTCAGTGTTGGGTTTCAGAGAGTTTTTGGGACACTTAGTCCCTAAATGAGAGCTTAAATGTTGGAAAGTGGTTCGTAGCCGGAACAGTGTGAAGACAACCTCGGAATGGAAATCTGATGGTTCCGTTATCTCCTTTAGATGATTTTGGGGTTGGGAGCGTTTTCGGAATGCATTTTGGAAGTCCGTAGCTCATTTAGGCTTGAAATGCCAAAGTTTGAATTTTTGAAGTTTCCGGTCCGATAGTGAGTTTTTGATCTGGGGTCGGAATGGAGTTCCGGAAGTTGAAGCAGCTCCGTCATGTCGTTTGGGATGTGTGTGCAAAATTTCAGTTCATTCGGACATGCTTTGGATATGTTTTTGATCGAAAGCGTATTTTGATAAAAATTGAAGTTCTTAGGCTTAAATCTTTGATTAATTCGGGTTTCCGGTGTTGTTTAAGGTGTTTTAAGGATTGGTACAAGTTTGAATAGGATATTAGATGTTATTGGTGCTTTTGGTTGAGGTTCTGGGGGCTCCGGGATGATTTCGGATGGTTGACGGGGAGATCGGAGAAGTGTTGCAGCAGCTGAAGCATTTCTGCTTCTGGTATTTTCGCTTCTGCGGCTTGGGAACCGCAGAAGCGGAGCCGCAGAAGCGGCCTTGGCATCGCAGAAGCGGGTTTGGGCATTGTTGATACCCAATTTTTCCCTATATATTTTTATACTCAAGATATCTTTAAAATAACATGTGTATGCATAGATAAGCATGCCCAAGAATTTTGGTATTTTTTCCCAATTTTTAAGATTTTTTAAAATCAATTTATTGTCTATTTCAGCAGTATAAAATCCAATAATTATTCCCAAGATTATCATTTTTGTGAATGACTTATTTTATCCTTATATTTACACCAAAATATAGTTAAGGTGATTTTTGTATATTTTTACAAATTTATTTGGTATTTTTAAAAGCTAAATTGCATATAATTGCAATTTTGGCCTATTTTTAGATTAACAACATTTCATAATTGTAAAATTGGTTCCAATATTTTTAAATTAATATTTATATATTATTTACTGGCTCAACACTTTTAATTGGCTTTTAAAATTATTTTACTATTCTTATAAAATAAAAGGGGAAAACTGGCTATTTAATATTTAGCCACATTTAATTCAATTACAGCCTATTGGGCATTTAAATTTTAGCCCTCAAATTGACCCAATTCCACCTAATTTAAGTCGGCCCAATTCCAATTTTAACCCGGCCCCGACCCCATTTAAAAACCCGCCCATTTCCCACTTTTGATCCAGGCCGTTGATCATTTTGATCAACGGCCACAAACTCCCTTTTCCTAATTAAACCCAAACGACCTCTTGCCCTACCCCATTCCACCTAATCCGTCGCCTTTGAAATCCTTTCGTCTCCCAAAACTCTCTCAAAGCCCCTCGAAACCCTAGCCTCCTCCCACCTTCTTTCACCGTACTTTCACCGGAATCCATGGCTTCTCAGGCCATGGACCGTCTGTACTCACCCCTCTCCACCATTGAACCATGGGTGCTCGAAGTTTTGGGGTCTGACCTCGAAGGTCCTCTCCCAGATCGTCTCAGATCTACAATTCTAGGGCCTCTTCGGCCATGCTCCGGCGTATCTAAGGCGTTAGAAGCCACTTTCTAACTCAGCCGACTCCGGATCCGGTTTTCCTCTAAGACTTTCTTATTTCTAGGATTTCTCTGAAACCCTAAGTTGTTCGAGGTTCTTCTCTATTTATTTTCTTAGATCTATGGTATGTTTGTGTTCTATTGGGCTTCTAAAGTATTTTCCCTAAATTTTCCTTTTAAAATCATTTGTTTCAATTTAGGGTTTCTGAAAGGATTTCAAATGTCTTTCTGATTCTTCCTTTTCCTTTTCTTTATGTGTGTTTGCCTATACTATGATTACCATGCATGTGTTATTCTCCCGCTTTTCTTTCTACTATACATGACTCATCTGTACCTTTGCATTCTACTGAGCCTTTAGACTAGGCTCGCATGTCAATCTTTGTTGTGTTTTGCTATATGTTCTTTGCTACACTTTTCAGTATTCTTCTATTGTATGTGTTTCCTGCCGAGTTCTTTAATTTTGTTTGCTTTACTGGACTTTGTTCGAGTTCTTGCTAAATATGTTTCATCTATGTTTCTTAAACTTATATCACTTCTTTCCTCTTCTGAACTTGCTTCAGTTCCGAGCTTTTCTTAAAATATGTTCTTTATGCTTTAAATCAGCTTTCTTTCTTTGTTGTTTCAAACCTGCTATCATAACAATTTGTTTCTCATGAGTCTCTGAAAGAGACATCTGAGCCTTTTTCAATGGCTTGCCTTCTTGTATCTATATCTGATTCGAGTTGAAACCCTAGGATTTGGGTTTTCGGCAAGTTTGATTTGGTGTTTGGACTAGGGTTCTACATTGGAACCCTGGACTACCAGACTCATTCTGAGTCTATGAACTGAATTTGAACCTCTTTGCTTATGATTCTGGACCTTTCTATGCTAGACTCTTTTCTAAGTAACATGACAGTTCTTTCTTGATTCACATATTTGTGTGCTTTATATATGAGAAATTCTTCCTTCAAAAGGTTTTTACCAATTAATTGATTGATTCTGAAATCCTCTAATGGGGTTTGATTGATTGTTACTGATTTTCTCTAATTGAACCCTCTTTCCTGACTGGGTTCGTTCGAGTAAAAGCGTGTAATCGTGATCTCCCTGGCTGTTTAATTGATTCCCTTTCCTTATTTTTCACAAACCGTGTACCATTGGACTTTTGCCTTAAATAACCCCTATGTATCTACCCTCTTTGTATTACTTTGGAACAGTTTTAATCGAATTCTTTCCTTAAACGTCTTCTGCCCGTTTGAAATCAAATCCCTTAACTAAAGGGAAATTCTATGTGATTTATTGCAAACTATTTTCTTACCTTTCTTACTTGTCTTTCTGCACTATAAAAGGGACTACCCTTCTGCACTTTCAAGACACTTCCAATTCAACACTTTTACACACAGCACTTCGAGTTCAATACCTCGAGCTTTTAAATTCACACTACTCCTCCTCACTCTCACATACTGCTTTGGGTTCAATACTCTTTCGACATTCTGCTTCTTTTTTGAGATCTTTTGGAACAACTATTTGCAATTTGGCTCTTTCAAGACTACTTTTGCTTACTTATTTTCTTTGAAACTGGTATGTCCTTTGTTTAAATATCCTACCTCACCCCTATGTGTTTATTTTCAAGTTTCAGGTTTCCTATTTACTTTACTGCTTATATGTTGTAGTTTGTACTTCACATTTCTTTTCTGTGCTTCTGTTTCTGTCATGAATCCTCTACCCGTATTCCCTTCTATGTGCTGAGTTGAGTTCTTGGCCTGACAGTACCCTAATTACTGTCTAGGCCTTGACTTGATCCACAATGGATCCTAACTCTTAATGCCGACTAGCAGACTGGTCAGGGGTGTGCCAACATCCAAATTGCTGGGCATGACCACTAGCTTGCCTGTCTTTCTCTGATTCCCTTATGCACTTACACATATTCCTAGAATCTTAAGTTCTGCCCTCTCTTTTGAGCCTTGCCTTGGGACCTTGAGTTCCCTCTGAACTTGGACATCTGAGAGCTAGCATTTCCACACTGCACTATGTTCTTGGTTATGAAATGTGTTTGGGTGTAAGCATTGCCCTGAGTCCCTATGAGGCTCTTGGGAACTTTGACACACTCCAAATATGAGAAAGTCTTTTGGAGATCTAATCCTGGAAGTTGGTTTATCTCATATTATTGGACTTTGAGCCGGAATTAGGCTGATTAGACGTAGTTGGAATGTTCTGATGTAATCTTTCTCCCTCTTTCTGATTCATTCAAGTTGTAATTTGTAATGACTATGGGGTATATAGTAAAGATGGGGAAAGGGTTATTTATTACACGCAAAAGGGTAGATATCATGCTTATTAGGTATTACTTTTTGCAAATCATATATTTTTTCATATAGAGATCCTGCCTTAGGTCCTGCATTTTATATATAAAGTCCTGTTTTAGATTCTATACAAAAATATCATATAGAAAACCTGCCTGTAGGACTGCATAATCTCTGCATTTTTGCATCTAGAAAATCTGCCTATAGAACTGTTAAACCTCTGCGTTTGTGTATCTAGAAAATCTGCCTGTAGGACCCTTTATAATTCTGCATCTAGAAAGCATGCCTATAGGTCTTTCGATACTTCTGTATATGTACGTCACTGGGTAAGCAACTTTAGGTCTAATAATGATCAATTCGCTTAGAGATCATGTCAATAGGACTATTGCAACTGTTCAAAATCAATGACACTTAGAAATCATGCCTATAGGATTGAATCAACTGAATCAGCCTCGTTCTGAACCTAAAACTAGTCTTGAAATCTGCAGATTCCTCTTCCATAATCAGTAACTTTCTTTAAAATAAGTACAACTCTGATAGACGTCGTATTTATATGCCCCACCTAGGCAAACTGTAGGTAACTGATTAATTGTATCAGTTTTTGATAGCTACATCTAGTCAGGGCTAATTTGGACTCCTCATCTGGAAAATATGTGATGAATCAGCCTATCCTACGCCTTAATTTAATTCAGACCAAATCAGTACTTGTAAGTCATGCTAATTAATTTGCTGTTTTGAATGAGGAGGCTTGTTTGAGCCATAATATCTACTTGTTTCCCCTTGACTGTTTATGTATTTTTTTTGTTTGTCGCCTAGACTTTTATCCTTTTGAAACTCTGAAAAGCCCCAACTCCCTCCCCTTTAGGATTAGTAGTCTCAATGCCTCTGGGACTGATAGGATTGGAACGGGTAATAACATGCAATAAGTAACGATACTACTCCGCACTTTAATACCTTAACGGGGTGGGAAGGGTAGGTATGGATATGATGACCGGTGGGCTAATATCACGTGCGACCCCTCTTGTGAGGAGTGATTGCTGGATATTGCATTGATGTGATCCATATTAATTATAAACCTAGGACCCCTCTCCCTTTATGTGCTTTCATCTCTTCTGTGAAACTATGTAAATCTTTTTTTTTTCAAAATTTCCGCCCTTCTTTGCCTTTCTCAAGTTCCGATGTATTTGCAACATTGTGTGTGAACCCTTTCTATTTGAGCCCTTGATTGCTTATCTGATTACGTGAAGTCACAATTATAACATGGCCGGGAACCACACTAGTGGATCTTGAGGGGTGCCTAACACCTTCCCCTCGAGATAATTTTTAGCCCTTACCCAAACTCTGGTTCTTCAAACTCAAAACCTTTTACAGTGTCCTAATGCACTTAATCATTAGGTGGCAACTATTCAAACCCAAAAACCCAATTCCCAAAAGGGAACGAGTTGTCCTTCAAAAATGTCATAAACTCGATTTCGCCTTAGAAAAAGGGGGCTTCGACAACATGGCGACTCTGCTGGGGAATTTCTTTAGGCTTCTACCATTTCATGTTATTTGTGACTTTATTGCTTCTTTAGTGCTTTTACTTAATGTCTTTATCACTTCTTCTTCTACGAAACTGAGTTGTCTCTTCATGTCTTTTATTTATTTATTGCTTTCTTCAATACTGTTGTAATTATGAGCAATTATTGTAATCATTACTTTATTAACGTGCAAATACGTGGCAATCTGTTTCATTCTTATAATTGCATCTTCAACATCATATTCCACTCGTGCCAAACAAAATACTATAGCAACGCTTATAATGAGTGGTTGCGCTCTTCCGATGTTATAACCCCCTAAATTTGGCAAAGGTATTTTGCGGTAAGACCAGTCGATCAGCGGTGCAGTTGACGGTTCCGTGCCTTTCCCTCTTGAGTTGTCCGCTCAAGGGTACCGGTCTAATACCCCATATAAACCTTACTCTGTTTAACTGTGCATGCATCATGGTCAAACCTAGCCGAGTCAGTTATGTTATCCACATAATGACTCTTTAAGATAGCCTTGTCCAAAGTCTACTGGGTTTCCTTGGAACCCAAACGGACACCACCACATCTGTGCATTTATTTGGAGAACTAAATGCCGCTTATGCTAATTATTGGTTCAAATAGTCGAGTCCGGCGGGGTAAGGGTCTAACACTTTGTTTTGCAGAAAATGAGGCACGAAGTCCCCAGATTCGGCATGGTAACCAACATTCACCCAAGGTTGCTAAGCTGGTGGGAAGACCTTCACTCCAGCGATCAGACTCTCGTCCGCAAGTATTTGGGAAATTTGCCTTCTCTTCTGGAGATCCAACCCGACAACAAAATCATAGAGGCTGCAACTCTATTATGGGATAGTGACAGATCCGTGTTCCGCTTCGGGGACCTTGAAATGACACCTTTGCTCGAGGAAATAGGAGGGTTGGCCGGTATTCCTTGGGAGACTCCGGATTTGCTTATGCCAGAAAATCGCAAGGGTAGGGGTTTCCTCAAGATGATGGGACTAAAGAAAAACCCAGACTTAACCTGTTTGAAGGAATCTTACATTCCTTTCGACTATCTGTATGAGAGGTACGGCCATAGCAAGTCATACCGCACTTACCCAGATGAATTTGCCCTCACCTCATTGGGGCATATCCACAGAAGGGTCTTCGTCTTTATGTTCTACTTTTTGGTGATGATAGTATTTCCTATGAAGAAGGCTAGGATCCACACCAGACTAGCCATGGTCACCAAGACTCTAATGGAAGGGATTGGCGAGCAGCCTTTCCGCATAGTACCAATGATTGTCGCGGAGATATACCGAGCCCTAAAAAACTGTCAACAAGGGGCCAATCACTTTGAGGGTTGTAACTTACTACTCCAGCTTTGGCTCATAGAGCACCTCCAAAAGGGTGAATATTGGCAAGAGATTTTGCGCAGAGACTGGGATGATCATATCGCCTTCCATCAGCCAAGGCGAATGAACTATATGCCTAAGATGTTTGCTCAGCTAGAAGATGCTAAAGGGTGGGTAGCATTGTTTGAAAATCTGAAGGAAGACCAAGTGCAGTGGATGTTCGAATGGTTTCCTACTGAAGAGTTCATTGTCCGATCTCGGGATGCACCTTTTCTCATACTCATTGGTTTGAGGGGAACTTATCCTTATGTCCATCTTCGAGTCATGAGGCAGGCAGGGAGAAAGCAGGTTATACCAATATTCGACAAGATAAGTCACTTCAGGGCCGACTTTCAAGACGACAATAGCCCTCACAAGTGCCAAGCCCAGCACATGTGGCACTGCAAAATCATCCTCGGGAAGGATTCCATAGAACCAGACAGATACCATGCTGGTTATACCCTATACTATCCAAGTTGGTTGGAAGACGATCATGGTGGGTTAGGACAACCCGGGTCCGTTCGAGGTCATAGGGTCATCGACGAAAAGGTTAAAGTACAGGTTAAGTACAACCAATTACGCAAGAGGATTCGGGAATGCAAGAGTGAACACCGGGAATTTCAAGAAGCACATCAGAAGTTGATTGAAGAATGGAAAGATATGGCTGTCAGCACCAACAAACGATTGGGATACTTGGAGCGGGGTTTAGTAGAGTTGGAAAGGAAGTTCATCCAGAGGATTGAAAATTGCCAGAACGCTGAGGGAAACGAACGAGGACACTTGGCTAGAGCCTATCTGCTGCTGGGACTGCGCGAGCTGTTGAAGCTGTTTGATGGAGCTAAAGATGCCGAGTCTGGGGAAGGTTCTTCTGGGACCAAGTAGTTAGGAGTCTTTTTCTTTTTGCTTTTAAAATGTAATAAGGCCAATGGCCATTAGTGACATTTTAATTTCCTGCAGTTTTTTTAGTGTCGTTTTGGGATTCGTCTTATTTTTATCAATAAAATGAGGCATTTAGCATTATAAGTTCTGCAAATCTATTTGTCACTAGGCCTACCTCGAGCATAATGAGGCTTCCTAATTAGGACACGATTTATATTCTTGCACTATGTGTTTAAATGTTGCAACGTTTTTTCTCATGATCCTCACTAACTTTTTACCTTTTTGATTTTACTTTTGTTTTATTCCCCTCCTCAAAGGTTAGTTCGTGCACTCTGGCATCGTCATCTTACTCCACAAGATATAAGGGCCCTCCACCTCCTCCGAGTCCTATAAGAAACAAGAACAAGGCAAAAATGGAAGATTTGAGAAACATCAGAAAGAAGAACTCGGGTGAACGGGTAGAGATTACCCAGGGTATTCAGGTTTCCAAGGAAAGTGCTGCCCAGCTTGAGCAGAAGTTGTTGAAATTTCAGGAAGAACTAGACCAAGTTCGGAACTTGACAAACTTATCATTTTCCCTCACCACTCCCGATATCAAGTTTCCCAATACTTAAAATCCCCCACCTCCACAGAGCATCCCGAAACCACAAAAACAACCCACTCATGTTCAACACTGCAACACATGCCACACTTCAAACAACCCTCCTTTGCTCATTCCTGAACCACTAAACACCACAAATGATCATCTCCACAACACTCCCATTTATGTGGAAACCATGCCGCACTATACTCAGCCAATTTCAAGCACACCAGAATCTGATGACAAAGACTCTCTTATCAAAAACCTGGCCGCAGAACTCAAGAAGTTGATTAGCCGAGTTCAGGGTATTGAAGGAAACAAAGGTATCGAGGGGCTGAATTATGAGGACCTTTGCATTCAACCAGATGTCGAACTTCAGGAGGCGTACAAACCTCCCAAGTTTGAAATGTTTGATGGCGCAGAGGATCCCAGAGTCCATTTGAGGACGTACTGCGACAAGCTGATTGGAGTCGGAAAGGATGAAAAGATCCGCATGAAGCTCTTTATGAGAAGTCTGAAAGGGGATGCTCTATCTTGGTACATTAGCCAAGACCCCAAGAAGTGGACAAGCTGGGTAGGTGTGGCGTCCGATTTCATGGACCGGTTCAGATTCAATACAGAGAATGCACCAGACATATTCTACATTCAGAATTTGAAGAAGAAACCTACAGAGACATTGTGCGAGCATGCTACTCGTTAGAGGTCAGAGGCTGCTAAGGTCAGGCCGGCCTTAGAAGAAGAACAGATGAACAGGTTTTTTTTCCGAGCTCAGGACCCACAATATTATGAGAGGTTGATGCTGATTGAAGGCCAGAAATTTTCCGACATCATCAAGCTAGGAGAAATGATCGAGGAAGGCATTAAAAGTGGTATGGTCACCAACCTTGAAGCATTACAGGCTACCAACAAGGCTCTACAGTTTGGTGGCACATCCAAGAAAAGGGATGTGAGTGCCGTGATGGTTGCACAGAGAACAAAATCCCCAATAAAATACCAAACCTACCCATTACCTCCACTTACATATCAACCTACCCCAAATTACCAAGCACCCTCACCTTCTTATCAAGCTCCACCACCCGCTTACCAATCATCTCCACCTCCCACATATCAGCCCATTTGACCTAGATACTCTCAACTCGCACCTGTCTACCAAACTTATAGTAATCAACCTTCTCACTATCAATCACCTCCAACTCCCCAAAACTTCCCTAGACCTCGACCTAATTTCGACCGCAGACCTCCCAAACAATATACCGCCATTGCCGAACCAATTGACCAGCTGTATGAAAGACTCAAAGCTGCTGGTTACGTCACCCCTATCCCTGCCATAACCCCAGAAAACCCTTCCCAATGGATCAACCCGAACAAAACCTGTGCATACCATTCCGGCATGAAGGGGCATACCATTGATGAATGCCGCTGTCTGAAGGATAAAATTCAGGCTTTGATTGACAAAAAGATTATTGTGGCTAAGGATCCCGCTCCTAATGCTCACAACAACCCTCTACCAGACCACAAAGGTGGAGGCGTTCACATAATCGAGGTAGAAGATGATTGGGACCCCAAAGGGTCGATTGGATTAATTGCTGAGGGTGACGAGCCAAAGAAATCGGCAGTCACACTTAACCCGACTGTTGTCAAGATCCAGCCTCCCGGGGATGATGAAGTAAACATGTCTATACCACTTGAGTTCGAAGCACCTTCTTCTGCAAAGGCGCCAGGACCAATTGAGGTCGACCCGAAAGCACCTGCACCATTTGAAGTTGCTGTGTTACCTCCAAGGGTACCCATTTCGGTAGGAATGTCAGACATAACACTGTTCCACTCAAAGGATATACCGTGGGATTACACAACCGAAGCGAGGAGGAAAGGGAAAACCAAATCTGGAGAAGCAATTGTGGCGCATGGTATGACTAGAACCGGCAGGGATTACACTCCAGAACATCTAGCTGAGTCCAGTAAGCTAGCCTCTGGACGACCACCATCACTGAAACTAGGCTTGATGACCTCTGGAGGAAGATACAAGCAAAAGAGTACTCAGTCATCGATTAGCTAAACAAGACGCCAGCTCAGATCTCCATCTTAGCCCTATTGCAAAGCTCTGTTGCACATAAGAACGCCTTATTGAAGGTACTGAGCGAGGCATATGTGCCCAACAACATAACTGGAGGAGAAATGGCAAACATGGTAGGGCAAGTGTTGAGAGTCATAAAATCACTTTCCACGAAGATAAGCTGCCACTAGAAGGTTTGAGCCACAACAAGGCGTTGCACATCACCGTACAGTGCGAGGATTATTTCATCACCAGAATTCTGATTGACGGAGGGTCCAGCCTCAATATTTGTCCATTGGTGACCCTCAGAACACTGGGAAAAAGCCTGCATGAGATCAATGATGGGGCCATCAATGTCAAAGCTTTTGATGGATACCAAAGGTCCACTATTGGAGAAATCAGTTTGTGTCTGCAGATGGGACCGACTTGGTTCGACGTTGATTTTCAAGTGATAGATATCCCGGCATCTTACAACTTGTTATTGGGACGGCCCTGAATTCATGCCGCCGGAGCTGTAGCATCAACCCTGCACCAGGCAGTAAAGTTCGAGTGGAATCACCAAGAGGTGATTATTCACGGCGATGGTAGCAATCACATATACAGTCGCCATACCATCCCGGCGATCGGAGGAAGAAGGAAAATAGGCGGAGAAACCTACCACCACATTAAGCAGGTCAACGCCGTGGACAAGGATAAATGGTGGGACAATAAGATTGAGAGCATACTGAATTGGTATGGATATGAACCTGGAAAGGGACTCGGCAAGAACCTCCAGGGAATCACCAAACCTATCAAGCTGAAGAAGCATGGCACCACTTTCGGCTTGGGATATGAATACACTTGGGAGGAATTCAACCACTAGCACCACCATGGCGCAGACCTTATTACCCACTGGAGCATCCGATACCTCGCTTGGAGCAGACTTTCCAGCCAGCGGATGTCATATACGGGTCAGAAGAAGAGGAAGCATTGGCGGCAATGAGGAATCTGTTTCTGGAATACGACAATATGGATTGTTATGTCATTTTCGAGAAGGAAGGGGAGGAAGGCCCTTCTATACAAGTTGTGAGCCGAGGAGAGTGTCTCAATAATTGGTCCATCTGAACCACCAGGGCCCGGCGAGTTTGGGGGTAGCTAGGCTGAACAAAGCACATGCATTATCTTTTACTTTTTGCTAGTTGATTTTCTTTCCGTATTTTTTTTAAATTCGAAAAGAGCTCCAATGTTCAAAACAATTATGAAATTTATCAAAGCGTTTCAGTTTCTTATGAATCTCGCTCTTATTATTTTTCCATCGTTTACTTTATTTACACAACATTGCTATTACTTATCTTGATGAACCGGCGATTGTGACTTGCAACGAGACAACGCAACAAACGGACATAGACTAAGAAGAGGATGATATACCAGAAGAAATCGTTAAAGAGGTTGAGTATTTTGAAAATTGACCAAAGTCTAACTTGGACGAAACTGAGGTTGTCAACTTGGGCGATACAGAGAATGTCAAGGAAACGCGCATCAGCGTCCACCTGTGACCATTAGAAAAGGAAGAGTACACGGAATTTCTAAGGGAATATGAGGAAATATTCACCTGGTCGTATGATGATATGACTGGTCTCGGTACATCTATTGTAGCTCACAAACTGCCAACAGATCCAACATGTCTGCCGGTAAAGTAGAAGCTCAGAAAGTTCAAACCCGACATGAGTTTGAAAATCAAGGAAGAAGTCACCAAGCAAGTTAAAGCCAAGGGTCTCAGGGTAGTAGAGTATCCAACCTGGTTAGCCAATATTGTGCCACTGCCGAAGAAGGACGGGAAGGTTAGAGTCTGTGTCGACTACCGAGATCTCAACCGGGCCAGTCCTAAAGACAACTTCCCTTTGTCGAATAAACACATTCTTATTGACAACTGCACCAAGCATGAGCTGCAGTCGTTTTTTGATTGTTTTTGTGGGTATCATCATATATGGATGGATGAGAAAGACGCGGAGAAAATGGCTTTCATCACACCGTGGGGGATGTATTGTTGCAAGATGATGCCATTTGGGTTAAAGAATGCTGGGGCCACCTACATGCGGGCCATGACTACTATTTTCCATGACATGATACACAAGGAGATTGAGGTGTATGTGGATGATGTCATCATCAAGTACAAGAGGGCCACTGACCACATGGAAGATTTGAGAAAATTCTTCAACAGACTGAGAAGGTACAATCTGAAACTGAATCCCGCCAAATGTGCATTCGGGGTTCCTGCCGGGAAGCTACTTGGGTTCATCGTGAGTCGTCGAGGAATAGAACTGGATCCGTCAAAGGTTAAGGCCATTCAAGAATGTCCACCGCCAAAGAACAAGAAGGAAGTGATGAGTTTCCTGGGGAGACTCAACTATATCAGCCGGTTCATAGGCCAGTCCACTGTCATCTGTGAACCAATCTTTAAAATATTGAAGAATGACGCCGCTACCAAATGGACTGATGCTTGCCAGAAAGCCTTCGACAGAATCAAGGAGTACCTGTCAATGCCGCCAGTTTTGGTTCCGCCCGAACCAGGTAGACCTCTATTGCTCTACCTTGCAGTATTGGATGGGGCATTCGGTTGTGTTTTGGGACAACATGACGAAACGGGGGAGAAAGGAGCAGGCCATCTACTATCTCAGCAAGAAGTTCACCCCGTACGAGGCCCGGTATTCTCTATTAGAGCGCACCTGTTTTGCCCTGACTTGGGTAGCTCAGAAGTTGAGGCATTATTTCTGTGCCTATACCACTTATCTCATATCAAGAATGGATCCGCTGAAGTATATCTTCCAGAAGCCCATGCCTGCGACCAAGCTAGCCAAGTGGAAAATCCTACTAAGTGAATTCGACATTGTCTACATAACCCAGAAGGCAATCAAATGACAAGCATTGGCAGATCATCTTGCTGAAAATCCCGTGGATGGAGAATACGAGCCTCTAAAGACTTATTTTCCTGACGAAGAGGTATCTTTCATAGGAGAAGATATTGCAGAATCTTATGATGGTTGGAGTTTTTTGATGGAGCAGCAAATTTCAAAGGAGTTGGCATAGGAGCAGTCCTAGTATCGGAAAACAGCCAACATTATCCGGTGTTTGCCAAGCTCAGGTTCCCGTGCACCAATAATATGTCCGAATACGAAGCCTGCATCTTAGGGCTCAAGTTGGCCATTGATATGAACATTCAGGAGTTGCTAGTGATCGGGGATTCAAACTTGCTCATACATCAGGTCCGAGAAGAATGGGCAACCAAGAACTCCAAGATAATCCCTTATCTGCATCATGTACAGGAGTTTAGGAAGAGGTTTACAAAGATAGAATTCCAGCATGTTCCCAGAGTCCAGAATGAGTTTGCCGACGCATTGGCTACCTTATCATCTATGATTCAGCATCCAGATAAGAACTTCATAGATCCTATTCCGGTAAAATTTCATGATCAGCCAGCCTATTGCGCTCATGTCGAGGAAGAAGCAGACGGAAAACCATGGTTCTATGACATCAAAGAGTATTTGACAATAGGAGAATACCCAGAACTTGCAAACGCTACTCAAAAGCGCACACTTCGGAGGTTATCTAACAACTTCTTTCACAGCGGAGGAATCCTATACAGGAGGACTCCCGATCTGGGATTGCTATGGTGTGTCAAAACAAAGGAAGCATCCGGGTTACTAGAAGAGGTTCATGCAGGGACGTGCGGTCCACATATGAATGGTTTTATCTTAGCAAAGAAGATACTCTGAGCTGGATATTTTTGGATGACTATGGAAACGGACTGCATCCAGTATGTCCGAAAGTGCCATCGCTGTCAGATACACGTGGATATGATAAAGGTGCCTCCAAACGAGCTTACTGCAACAAGCTCACCATGGCCATTCGCCGCTTGGGGGATGGATGTTATCGGACCTATCGAGCCCGCCGCATCAAACGGTCACAGGTTCATTCTAGTGGCAATTGATTATTTCACCAAATGGGTTGAAGCATCATCATATAAGGCAGTGACTAAGAAAGTCGTGGCAGACTTCGTCTGCGACCGTATCGTTTGTCGGTTTGGAATTCCGGAGTCAATCATTACTGATAATGGTTCCAATCTTAATAGTGACTTGATGAAAGCAATGTGTGAAACATTCAAGATCAAACATAAGAATTCTACAGCCTACAGACCTCAGATGAATGGAGCTGTAGAAGCGGCCAATAAGAATATCAAGAAGATACTAAGGAAAATGATAGAGAAGCATAAGCAGTGGCATGAGAAGTTGTCATTTGCTTTGTTGGGGTACCTCACCACAGTTCGCACGTCAACCGGGGCAACTCCCTATATGCTGGTTTATGGTACAGAGGCGGTCATTCCCGCCAAGGTGGAAATTCCCTCCTTGAGGATCATACAAGAAGCGGAACTAGACGATGCAGAATAGGTAAAAGGTCGCTACGAGCAATTAGCCCTTATAGATGGGAAAAGAATGAATCCAGTGTGCCATGGTCAATTGTATCAGAACAGAATGTCCAGAGCTTTCAACAAAAGAGTCAAGCCGAGAAAGTTTATACCGGGGCAGCTGGTGTTGAATAAAATTGTTTCGCATCAAGATGAAGCCAAAGGGAAATTCTCTCCCAACTGGCAAGGTCCGTATATAGTTACCGGGTTCTAACCAGGGGAGCTCTCATACTCGCAGAAATGGATTGAGAAGTCTGGCCGAAGCCGATCAACTCGGATGTAGTAAAGCGATACTATGTGTAACCATTTATGATTTCTTTACAATGTAATTTGAACTACGCCTGACCTGATTCCCGTTTAAGAGGGTATACATAGGCAGCCCTATGGGTTCGGACACAATTCAATAAAATTTTTATTTCCCCCCGACATTGGAAACTGGGGCAGAATTTTGAGGAGGACCCTCAAAATTTCGAAGTTGATCTTCAGTCATTCATCACACGCAGCCGTCAGAAGCACCAGCCCAGTAAATTGGGGCAGAATTTTGAGGAGGACCCTCAAAATTCCGGAGTAAGAGAGGTTGCAATGTTTTGAACCACGTCGCAGTTGTCGGTTCATTTAAAAGAAAACTATTTGTTTATTAAGTATTTACATTTTTTACTAAATCATGCATGACTACTACCAAAATTGCTTAGTTAGCAACGCTACCCCAATGGTGCACAACGTCGAGCAAGACAAGCAAAGGCCACGGGAACACGAACTAACCTTCCCCTCTTTTACAAAACTCACGATTTTTCTTTGGATGCAGGCACTCAATTCGCAAAATCATCTATGCACTCATACTTTTTCAGGAACACAACTTCTCAGAATCATCACCTGTTTACAATTGCTATCCGTACCCGACATCCCCAGCAGCCACAATATCGCAATCGACTATCAGCTATAAAGCTATCAGCTAAGAGATTTTACCATTACTCGCCTTTTACGTTTCTTGCATTGCATAAATCTACCTTTCTGCCTTCCGACACTAAGCATTGTCTCCATCTGCATTTCTTGCATTGCACAAGGCTACCTTTCTGCCTTCCGAGACTAATCATTGTCTCCATCTGCATTTCTCTGCATTGCATAAGGCTGTCTTTCTGCCTTCCGAGACTAAGCATTGTCTCCATTTGCATTCCTCGCATTGCATAAGGCTACCTTTTTGCCTTCCGAGACTAATCATTGTCTCCATACTGCATTTCTCTGCGTTGCATAAGGCTACCTTTCTGCCTTCCGGGACTAAGCATTGTCTCTATCCTGCATGGCTGAAATATCGCCACCTTATTTTGCACGACTGAAATATCGCCACCCTTTATTTAAACCCCGCACTGGCTGAAAGATCGCCACCTTTATTTACATCTTGCATCGGCTGAAAGATCGCCACCTTCTGCATTTCATGGGCTAAAAGATCACCAAATTGTCCAAAGGCATCATTGTTCGGAGGCACCATTTGCATATCTCGAGAACTCCATGCCATGGCCTGAGGACTCTATTTTAGCTTTTGCATATCATTATTCAAAGGAATCATAGTTCGGAGGCATCATTCTCATAGCCCGAGAACATCATTTCATAGCCTGCGAATCCTTTATCATACGCTTCATGGCCCAGGACATCATGGTCCGAGGACGTCATCCTAACCGTCCAAAGACAATATTCATGGGCCAACGAAAACTTGCATCACGTTTAAATTTACGCACAATATATGTTTGTATTGCTCATTTGCAGGTACGCCGGCTAGCAACAGCCGTCTCAGCAGGAGCGATCCCGCTCCAGTTCCCGCAGCCTATCAGACTTCAACCACCCTTCTCGACCCGAACATCGCATCCGTTTTTCGAAAAATCTCCATCGACATATTCCGTCAATGGATCCTGAACTACATATGGCCTGATTCCTGTAAGACCAGGGATATGTAGGTGGCTCAGGAACCAGAGCTCGGTTAAAATTCTTCAAATCGTTTCATTCGGTCAGAATTGGCCATCATATCTTTACCCGACAACTCTTTCATCCTTCCCGGATAAAGAGGGACAGCTGTTGATACCCAATTTTTTCCTATATATTTTTATACTCAAGATATCTTCAAAATAGCATGTGTATGCATATATAATCATGCCCAAGAATTTTGATATTTTTCCCCAATTTTTAAGATTTTTTAAAATCAATTTATTGTCTATTTCAGTAGTATAAAATCCAATAATTATTCCCAGGATTATCATTTTGGTGAATGAATTATTTTATCCTTATATTTACACCAAAATATAGTTAAGGTGATTTTTGTATATTTTTACAAATTTATTTGGTATTTTTAAATGCTAAATTGCATATAATTGCAATTTTAGCCTATTTTTAGATTAACAACATTTCATAATTGTAAAATTGGTTTCAATATTTTTAAATTAATATTTATATATCATTTACTAGCTCAGCACTTTTAATTGGCTTTTAAAATCATTTTACTATTTTTGTAAAATAAAAGGGGAAAACTGGCTATTTAATATTTAGCCACATTTATTTCAATTATGGCCTATTGGGCATTTAAATTGTAGCCCTCAAATTGACCAAATTCCACCTAATTTATGTCGAACCAATTCCAATTTTAACCCGGCCCCAACCCAATTTAAAAACCAGCCCGTTTCCCACTATTGATCAGGGCCGTTGATCATTTTGATCAACGGCCACAAACTCCCCTTTCCTAATTAAACCCAAATGACCTCTTGCCATACCCCATTCCACCTGGAATTAAGAGAAAATCATATATTCGAGTTCCTAAGGTTATGGGTAAACTTTATCTTCGAAAAGTTTTGGATTTCGGGCACGTGGGCCCGAGGGCGTTTTGGTTAACTTTCCAATCGGGGTTAGGAATTGCTATAAATTAGTTTTTAATGAATATTTGAGCATATATTAATGGATTTGCGTAACCATTGGCTAGTCTTGGAGCGTGGTGCATCAATTGGAGTCCTCGGAAGAATGTAGAATGCCGGTTTTGAGTCTTCGGAGCGAGGTGAGTCTCCTTTCTAATCTTGTGAGGGGGAATTTACCCCATAGGTGAAGTAATTGATTATGTGCTCCTATTTGTGGGGGCTACGTACGCACGAGGTGACGAGAGTCCGTGCGTAGCTACTATTATGCTATTGTCCGGGTAGTTAGGACCCAAAAGCATGTTGTACGTGGATTAATTGTGAACCCATCGATGACTTGAATTGTTTAAATCACCTTTGATTAGTAAACGAATTTAAAAAGAGATTAAACATCATTTCCTGAATTGTTAAACAGAGAATTGGTTTTATTTGGATAATTATTCCCCGATAAAATTCTAGTTGGCTATCTGAGCATGTATCTTATGTGTACCTGCGTCGCATGGATGATTCGCGAGCAGGGTGATTGTTTATTTTATGTTGACCGCGTCGCATGGATGATTCGCGAGTGGGGTAATAGATCACATTAAACTAATAAATGGATTTCTAAAAAGACTTAAGCTTCGTTTTCTCAAGTTATTAAAGAGAATTGGCCTTTCTTGGATAATTGCTCCATGTTTACTTCTTGACTGATTGTCTGTCTGTGTGTGTTTATTTTGGAACGGGCCGAACGCCTCGGCAGATTAATAGATGCATCTATAGGCGCGCCGTCGACCCTCGGCAAGTGCACATTTATTTCTGTTGGATCGGGCCGTCGCCTCGGTATAATTTGCGCATGCTTGTATTGCTGCTTGGACTTATTTAAGTTGTTACATGCCTCACTATGGCTCGAGATAATTTTGTTAATAATGAAAAGAAATCTTGGAAATTTCCTATGAAGGAATTATGTGTTTACTTGTTTCCTCTATCTGGATTAACATCATGTCTAAAAATATAAATCCACTGTTTAATATGTATATTAAGGATAAATAACAATTGGACTATTAGAGAGTGTCAGAGTTGACCATCTCGTCTCTACTCCTTCGGGATTAGGCGGGATACTCACTGAGTACACGTTGATTACGTACTCATACTACGCTTCTGTGCATTTTTGTTGCACAGGTATATATATACCTCTAGAAGCCTACGGGCGGTGGCAGCACGGACGTTTCTGGGACTAGGTGAGCTGCATCATTCGAGGCGACCGCAGCTAGGGTAGTCCCTTCCAGTGTACTTTATTTACTTTCCGTCCACTGTATTTCGGACGGATGTTGTATTTTATTTCTCTTATCAGTAGATGCTCATGCACTTGTGACACTGGGTTCTGGGATGGTTTGAAGTATTGTATTAACTGTTCAACATTTAAATTTGATTTGAAACTATATCCTTTAAAATCTCTTAATAGTTAAGGAAAATCCTGGATTTCAAAAGTGTTAAAAATGAGATTTAATTAAGTATTTGAGTTGGCTGGCCTGACGGCGGTGTCCGGCACCACCACGACCCTTAGTGGATTTTGGGTTGTGACACATATGATCTCAAATATCACTTCTGACCTCCCGTTCATTGAGCACGATAGGTGCCACTTTCTTATGGAGTGTAACCATATTGTAGTGAGACTGTTGTTACAAGACCATTTCTTCTTTATATCGTCATGCTTAAGTTGAAGCCTTTTTCCTCAGCCAGTCTTTCTTTGTAGTACTTAAGGAGACCTTCTGGATCTTGTAAAGTTACGATCTTGTTATACTGTATACCCGCAGGAATTTTCGATATTCTTACTCGCCTACAAACATCATTAGTTACATACCTTCGTGCCCTTGTGCTCGTATGGTTACTTCTAAACTCAGATTTTGATTGTCTCCTTAGTGGCACTTTCCATTATTTCCGTAACACTTATACGGTACCTTTGGTAACCCAACTCCTATCTGAATATTTCTCAAGGTTACGACATCATATCTGTGACACTGAATTTACTTGATTAGGATTTACTACGTTTATCTTGCATGATCTGTTGATTTGCTTATAACCTCTTATGTAGCCATAACTTGGCTCTTCCTGAATCAACTACAAACTACTCGTTGGTCCATTCTCATATCTATATTCCATATAATCTCCCTTTAGTTAATTACTTTGTCTTAAGTTACCTCTTGCACTGGCTCCTTATATATCAAGTGTTCATTTCCATTTATTTATCAACATCATTGGGTGCGCAACCCTTACCGCTTCCCTTCGGCGTGATGCTTGCATAATGTTCTGGAGTCATATTATATCTATAGGATCTGAATAGATTCTATCTCATTCCTTTCACCCTTTTACCTCATTCCTCCTTTACTATTCCATAGTTACCTCTTCATCTTGCCATTTTTTTCACATCTTCACTAACATCTTACTCGCCTTGCGGTAACCCATATATACTGGAGATAATCAAATTTATTACGCACAAGGGTGACACTTAGTGTAACTGGCACACTTAGTCCCTTAAGCTTAACTCTGCTCCACGTGCTTGCTTTAGGGAAGCATCTTCCTAAATGAACCTTAAAGTTTATTCTTTTGTTGTCCATTATATTATTGTCAGAATGTTATCTATCAAATTCTCATGATACCAACTATTATTAAATCTTTCAACCCCTAATTCATGTTCAGTTTATCTTATTCACCAGTCCATACTGATTTCTAGTACTCTGGGGTCTAACCTTCCTCCTGGTAATCACGTTGAAGTCACCAACTTATCTCGAAATAAGGATATGACTTTATGGCTTATAATCGTTTATTGCCTCAAGGCCTGTCACCTCTTGTATTTTCCTTCACTTGACTATGGACTCTGTCATCGTGTCATAATGTGATTTACTATTATCACCCATATATCACATCTTACTCATGATGCTTCATTTACTCTCTTCTTATTCTCCGGATAATATTTTTTTTGTCTTTCACTTTATTCTGAAAACTTCAACAAAAAGTTCTTTCTCTTTTAGCTCCCCTTGCTTTATCTCACTGGCTCTTCGGAATGCCTAACATTCTTCTTTTTTTTTACTCGGGCTGGAGCCATACTAAGGGGAATATTTTTCCCGTCTAGGATCCCACTGCCTATCTTCTGAAATTTTTAAATGTTCTAGTACTCGTATTTGACTGTACAATTCTAGAGTTCACCATCTGGGTATCTCACAAGAAGATATATTACCACATTTGCACTATCATTCGGAAACATTAGTTAATGATAACAATCCATCCATAATTTTGGGTTACTCTAACCCGAACTAAATCTTGATATCACATTCTTCTCTTAAACTATATTTGTTATCTCCCATAGGGCACAACTGAGATAGGTGTGGTCAATTGTATATATCACCGTTAATATTGAAGGTAACACTAATACTTACATTGCTCCGCCGGAATTGTAAATACTGATAATCTTCATTAACTAGGTACCTCGTACCCTTCGTCATCTTACTTTTTTTACTTGTTGAAACTTGTGTCTACTTTCCGATTCACTTATTCCTTGTTACCGTACGAGTAGATAGATATTCTTGCCTTAAGACTCCTTATAAAGAAGCTTACACATCTTAGTACACACATGATCTGCAGAAGACCCCACAGTTGCTCGTCATAAGCATGATGCAAAATCGAGTTCCTCTGACTCAACTCTTCCACAAACACATTCAATCTCATACTAACTACCTATTTGGATGAGGTATCATTGTATTACGAATAAAATAGAATTTAAAAGTTTGAATTCTTACAATTGAGCTCTACAACACGGTCTAGAGTAAGAACAGAGAGTGACGATCCTAAATACCCTGTAGCCTCCTGCTTATAAGTGTGGTGCACAACGCACCCATAAACAAGACTCTACTAGACACGGCTTGTAGACTCCCTAGGACAGAATTGCTCTGATACCACTTCTGTCACGACCCAAACCGAAGGGCCGCGACGGGCACCCGGTGCCTTACTCAACCGAGTACCAACGTAACATATCTTTCTTATCATACTAACATGAGTAAAATATCTAGAACCCCCGTCATGAGATAACAAGAAGAAAACATAAGGGAATACTCTATATATGACGACCCAACATGATATACAAACTTATATATGTGACGTACGGGCCTATAAGGCCGACATGACCATGTGTAAACTCAACACATAGGCCAACAAGGCCATACAAGTATCCATAAACCTGACATCTGTCTACAAGCCTCTAAGAGTACATAAAATCATAAAGGTTGGGACAGGGTCCCGCCATATCAATCAATACATATCCAAAGCATACTGACCAAATAGGCAACTCCGGAGCAAGTGGAGTGCACCAACACCTCCACTGAGCTGATAGCCTACTAGGAGGAATGTCAACCTATCAATTGGGACCTGCGGGCATGAAACTCAGTGTCCCCAGGCAAAAGGGACGTTAGTACAAATAAAGTACCGAGTATGTAAGGCAGAAAAGCATAAACAAGAACAATAATATAAAGAGAGATAGATGAGATACAACCTGGAACATCTGCGTACCTCTGGGGGCTACTGACATGAAATACATAATACATATATATACATAAACTTTTAAAAAACATATGCCTCTGTAGGCATCACCATATCGTACCCGGCCTCAAAGAGGACTTGGTAAAAACGTACCCGGCCATCAAAAGGCTCGGTAAATCGTACCCGGCCCCGTGGAGCTCGGTAAATCCAACTGATCGGTGGTTGCACAACAGGTGTCGTACCCGGCCTACTATAGCGCGGCTCGGTAGAGTAAAATAGATACTATATATAATGCATGCTAGACTCATGGAATCACGTTCTAAACCTTTTAGAGTGACTTAAGGTCGTTGCACCCTTGATTAACATTATGGACATCATACCATCAATATGAGCTTCTATAGGATTCAAGGATCATACATACTTGCTTTTTATAACTTTATAAGAAAAGAACATAATGGGCAACCTTAGTTTCTAGGAGTGGATCCGTTATGAAATAGCATATTCATTTCACTTTAGATCATGCCAAAAGAAAGAAAGAAATGCCTTAACATACCTAACCATGGTGAGTCCTTAATACCTCCCAAGAACCTCTTAAAAAACTCAACTCAATCTACCATTGCATAAGGGGATTCAAAATCAGTATTAAATAAAGGCTAAGTCTGCAACTTAAACTTGTAGCGTGTTTTTATAAATTCGGGCAGCATCTCCCCTGCAACAAGAGCCTCCTCCAATACCATATACCAACAACAATTACCAGAGAAATCCAGCAATACATAATTATGAATAACCAGACACCATAAAATAACAACAAGTCATAACTATTTGACGACGAGCGACAAGCTCCAATTGGAATGCATATACCCCATATCATCCCTTATAGACATTTTACTTTAACTTAATAGTATCATTAACTTGATAATGAAGTCATTAATCAATAATTCCAGCCTTATACCATATATCCATAACAAAGAAAACGATCCACAACTCCAATTATTCTTAATTAGCAACTTTATTCACTAGTTCATGTCTAGTTCATCTATTTAACTTAACCAATGCCAAGATAACCTTAAGAACATATAGGAACACAATATAATTACCTCATATAGTAGATGCAATTCGATGTTGTATTTAGCTTATAACAGCCCAATACACCCCGATCAATTTATATCCAAAACGACGACTATAGTAGTGTCAAACATAATGACTAATCCATGTTTTTGCCATTATGTGGTGTTTCTCCACACTATTTATCCTCCAAAAAATCCATTTAATGACAACAAAATAGACAGCCCAAAAGCTACATGAAACAGCCCAAAAACAGTCCATTACAAGTCAAATAACTCGAACTCGCGGCTTCCGATCATCGTCCCGTGAGTTCTAACTATTATGAAATCAATTAATCAACCTTCCTTGATATTTAAGAGCTTAACATCAGAAATTAAGAATTTTCTTAACTATTAAATACCTTCCAAAACTCAAACTATAAAGAAAAAAAGAGGTGATATAGTGATACTTACGTCGCAAGGATCATTTTGATGTTATCGCTACTTGATTTCGTGCCCTGGATGATAATATTATTGGAAACACTTGTGGGGAGATTGAGGGTGAGTTTGGGGGTGTTATTTGGTCGAGGCCTATGGAATAATGGAGAAGGAGACGAGATTGGGATGTAAATATCCCATTTTTCCAAAAGTCAAAAAGGTGCCACTTGGCACCCTCGCATAGGTCCTCCTTCAGACGCTTATATCTTTTTATCCGGTTATCGTATGAATGAACGGTTAAAAGTGTTAGAAACTACATTCCAAGACCTTCAATTTGATATATAATATGACCCCAAAAAATCATATATAGCTCACAAAATTTATTTCTCAAAAAGCTCAATTACAAGGCAAATCCTTAGTCAGTTTTTCCGCAACTTAAATCCGATTTTTCTCAAACTTTATATTTCATAACCAAACATCATATATAGTCATATCATGGCTTTAAAACACATTTAAATAATTATTAATAAGTCTCATATTTACCTTAACTTACTTAACACTTCGGCAAACATTTCTTCTCCTTGTAGAAAGACTTCATCCTTTTTGAGCTTACATTAGATAATCCTATAATGATAGTAATGTCTGAAGTACGGGGTGTAATAACATGTACCCTTAACTATTTAACCTTGCATAATAACACTCAAAGGCTTGCAAAAAAAATATGGGACGTAACACCATTAAATCACTTTATATATTTTCAAGAGGATCTCATTTTTGAGCTTACATCAACGGACTTACGACGTAAATTTCACGTACAAAAACATGGGTTGTAACGCACTGAATACAAAAAAAATATAGTAGAAAGTTAGAATTGATTTCGTTGAGTTATATTAGGGGTATATAACTCAAAAATCATTTTAATTAATTGGTTGATAATGAGGCATGTTAGAATTGATTTTGTTGAGTTATATTAGGAGAGTGTCACGTTAATTGTTCCTATTTCCGTTATTAGACAGCTGGACAGACCTATTTTTGAGGTAATTGCCGTTACTGTATTCATGAATACATGATGCTAATACATATGAATATAATCGCATACAGCTGTAATCCCCCTGTTTTAAGCGACTTTTGCTACTGTATTCATGAATACAGTAGTGTAAATACAGCGAATACACTACCGTAACAGTTGAATAGTAGCTATAGGAAGTAATTATATATGGTAGCTATAGGAAGTTAATAGCCATTAAAGGAAATTTATCTTTTATCGCAAAGGTATACACCCTATTTATTATAAATCAATTTTTAAAATATTATTTTCTATAGCTACCTTTTATATTTGATAGCAAAATAGGAATTTATAGTATATACCAGCATTGGGCATGGAATATGGTAGTTATATTTTTCCTCTCTCTTTCTTTCAATTAACACACGATTCTCTCTCTCATAATTTTTATTCTTTCTCTCTCTCTCCAAGAAACTCAAGATACACGCCCTAGTATTGGTGGCCGACGAGACATTAGAATAGAGTATAAGGCAGCAAGGAAACAAAAAGAAGTGAATTTTTGAATGGAAAGGAGCAATGTTGTGAACTTTTATCAGAAATTTGTTGTTTGGATCCGACGAACTTTCTTCTCTTCTTGGCCGGAAAACCCCGTCTCCGACGAACTTTTTTCTCTTCTCTGCTATTTAATAACATAAAATGATACAAATACATTGAATTGTGTACAAATTCATTCAAACACATTGTATTTTTGTATAAATATATTTTTTGCCTGTATTTATGTATTTTGAAGGTCTGTATTTTTTTAATACAACTGAATACAGGATATAAACATTGAAATCCACTGAATACAAACATTGAAATAGAACAAAATATAAGCAGCGAATACATTTAATTTTAAAATACAGTAAAATATACTTGATACAAATAGAAATACAGTGAAAAATTAAAATTGATTTTGTTGAGTTATATTAGTAGTGTATAACTTAAAAATCATTCTAATTAATTGTGTTGATAATGAGGCATGTTAGAATTGATTTTGCTGATTTTATTAGTAGTGTATCATGCTAATTGATACTATTTCCTTTACTAGATAACTGGACAGACCTATTTTTAAGGTAATTGCCATTACTGTATTCATGAATACATGGTGCGAATACAATCTCGTACAGTTGTAACCCGTTTTAGGCGACTTTTGCTACTGTATTCATGAATACAGTAGCGCAAATACACTACGTAACATTTGAATAATAGTTATAGGAAGTAATTATGTATATGGTACCTATAGGAACTTAATAACCACTAAACAATAGTGATTTACGAAGACCTCTATTTTAAACTAGATTAGAGGGTCATCTATTTTGTTTAAATAGAAAGGTCTAAATAAAATTCAAAGTATTTTGCATCCCCTTATCAACTCTTAAGACATCCTCAATAACATATTGTTCTTCACCAGAAACAGATAGAAAGGATATTCATGGAAAATCTCCAACCAAACATGACTCAGCATTTTACTACTTAAGCAAGAAACTCATCCAAGGGAACTGTAATATTTTTTTTTTTGGTGTTGAATCCTCGTAACAGGTTATACGCACGAAATACACACTTTTCCCACCTCAATCATATCAACGGCATATAAGCTCGGTCAATGCAAAGAATTTGTTTTGATCAATCTGAGGTGTCTAAATAAAAATCTGCAAAGTAGGAGGATCGGGATGTCAAAAGGTTCAACTACGAGTTACATATTGTTATAGCAAAGGGACAAGGGTCACAGTTCAAACAAGTCCATTATAAGTCTCAGCTTGTTGCTTCATTTACGGCTAAATAGGTGTATGGTATGCAAGAGAAAAGGTCAAACAATCATACAAGACATGAAGAAATCTTGAACAAGTTTCAGTCAAAATTGAGACTTTCTTTGTTCTGGTTAACTCGCAAGTTAAAAAGGTTCTCAATATGTTGCTAATTGTTTATGTGCCTAGTTTCCTGACGTATACATCTAAACCAAATAAACACATGTACAAAACTGATTACTGAAAGAAAAAAAAGCTTCCCCCTAATTATGTCTGGCTCTGAATTCTCTTTGATCACTGAACTCGAATGCTCAGAAAACAAACGAGTCTGCCTTGTAAAAACTGCTGGCATCTTGCTAGGCTTGGTATTAGACTTCCTTATGCTCAACTCTTTTTTTCCCAGGAACAATGAGTCATCAAAAAAGACAACAGAATTGGTTTCTTCAGATTCAAAATTTCGTGGAAATGGAGATTGCGCGATTGGATCAGGCAATTGGGGAAACCATCAAATGGTGATCGCTATGCTGACTGTCAAGAATATACTGCACTAATGGTGCATGTAAATTAGTTCATCTTCCTTGCATTCTCTTATCCCTATTTCCATGACATTACCCGAGGTAGAATGTAATACATCACAGCAATGCCTTCTTGGAGCTAGCAACTACATATCACATTAGACCAAATTAGACAATAAGGAAATTTTAGAATGCACAGAATTTACAGAAAGAGCAGTACTAATAAGCTCAAGAAAGGCACCTGTTGTTTGTCGAGGACTAACTTGCTCGATAAAACTCTGATTTTTTCTAGTCTTCTAGGTGAAGTCATGTCAAATTTGCATTCCTCAGATGTCGTCTTCTTGTAAATGGTCTCAGTTCCATTGGTGCCCGAAGACACCTTGTCCAAGAAATAAACAAGTTGCCTTCTGCACGGGTCAAATTCATATTTCCTCGTATCAAAGTCATATAATCCACCTAAATGACTCTTTTTCCAGGGAGCATAACTTTCTTGTACGCGCTGAACATCTGACAAAAGCACATTCCTATCAAACACTTGAACAGCATATCCCCAAGACACTGACACCGTCCAAGAAAACCAATGATCATAGCATACTGTTTGCTGTAAAATCCGATGTGGATCGAAACTTGCAGCCCTGTACAAATGCTCCAGAGACTTCACAGTTGTCATATTTGGAAATATAGGATCAATTGCCTCCATATGATGCATAGATACCAATGGCCTAATGGGATGTGCAGCCAACATTCCAAACACATTTCCATGAAAATCCATCTAGCATTTCAATTTCACACAAACAGAACAAGAAAGTTAGAAATGCAAAATTCTCAATAGCCTAACTGTATTTTATAAAAAATTCCAGAGGTAAGTGAAAATGGCACCTGATGAAAACCAGGCTCGCGTGTTAAGCCGACACCAAGCTCTGCTAAACAGGCATGAACTCTACCATCACTTCCATATAAGTGGGGATATCTTTCAATGCATGAATCAAAGACTTTGGCCACAACTTTTGCCAAAGGATAACTTATAGCAAAACCAGCTCCACCAAAAGCCATATCATAGGAGAAAAACTTATTCTGCATATAGCTTTCTGAATTTGTTCCAATGTAGTACCAAAGGTCATGATCATATTTAGAAAGTGTCTTCACCAAATTTTCAGTGAAGAAAATGGTATCATCATCTCCAAACACAAACCATCTTACATTAGAATGATTAAGCGCCACTGTCTCAGAGACCACACGTGCCACACGAATAGCTGAAGGTGTCCCACCTCTATGCGTATATCTAAACCGAGAAGTATCCTCAGAAATGCAAATGGGAGGCAGAGACTCATTAGATGTTCCATTTGATGAATAAGGTGGCATCTTTTCAAGAAATACACATCCCCTCATTATATGGGGTGCCCACCAGAGCTTAACATATTCTTTTCTTTTGGACCAACATTGCTCATTGGATGCAATTCCAAAAACAATATGATCAAGATTGGTTTGAGATGACAATTCATCATGCTGTAAAGAAACTGAGGTATGGAAATGCTTGTTGTTGTTAGGAGCAAGAAAGATGGTACAAACTAGATAAATCATGCAACCAAAACAGGATATAATTATGAGATTTTTGAAAGGGTTGGTGGAATATTGTGTCTTGTTGAGAACCTGAAAAAACTGCATTTCTGAGGATGGAATTGAAGACAATGGAAGAAGGGGTTTATAAGAATTTACTGTAATTGATAGAAGCTATCAGCCCTTTAGACCAGGAGTCCTTAGCCAAAGAAAAGTAGGAGAAATTTGACAATCTTAATGCCCTGGAAATTCGGTTACATCTTCATGTGTTTATTAATTACAACAAAAGAGTACTTGGAATCAAGACACTGATGAATATATTAGGTTACATTTGGGAAAGTTAGGTTACTTTGAATATGTAACGCCATATTTCTTTATCAATCTTTTGCTGGGGAATTGAGTCAACAATGTTATGTGAAAATTGACTGAAAATGAAGAAAACAGAAGGCGTTTTTGCACATTTAAGAGAAAAGCAATTAATAAAATGAATATGTGACGTGTGTTAATTAAGAATTGTGATATTAAGGGTTCGGTGGCGAACTTGGAGACCTTCTCTCTTTGGAAGCACAAGTTTACAAATTTACGTATTACTAATAATAATATTACAAATTTGCCTCAATTTTTGCACCAAGTCAAGTGAAAGTTAACTTTACGTATGCTAAACTTGTTCTTAGTTTTTACTTTCACTAATCATTAATTATTCCAATATTTCATAAAGTGATTTATTCAAATAATAAAGGGTGATTTTTCACATGTACATGCACAGTACTAAATTATATCAGAGATTAAGACAATCAGCTTATTTAACATGTAAAAATTAGAGCTACAGTTAAGGATTCATTAAAACTTGATATCCACAGTAATTTCTTATTGAACATTAAATGATACATGATACAAGCTCCAGCTGAAGTTATTATTTATACAACTCATCTATCTTTCTCTACTTACAAATGCCTAAAATCAAATCATAGTTCCCAAAGAAATCAGAAGAACAACTTCAATCAGCTGTATGTCAGAATACACCAATACAATTATAATTTATAAGCACATCTTGCCATGAGATCCGTGGAATTGACAGGCCACAAAGGTTTCTGAGAAGAGTGATTACTACTCATTCCGCAAGACACATTACACCCTCATAACTAGGGTGGGTGCCTTAATATTATAAGAGGTAGAGTAACAATCGCCAAAATCTGCAATGCCAAGTAGAAGCATTATTCCAAACAATGGGTAAGAGGCACAAAAGGCAAGTAACGCGACAAGCTTAACTTTATATCCTTTCAGTTTCAAAGGCAACATTAACTTGTTAAAATCTAGGCTGTGATATGATCGAACTGCTAACAAATTAATCCATTCAATCCTAAGATCAATGCCCAAAAGGGAGAGCCAAAAGGACAAGAAATTTAGCAACTCGGAGTTCTGCAGTTTTCTTTTAACAGTGCATACACCATTCATGACTTCTCTGATATGCCCCCAGCTAATCTCCAACATATCAATTACACAGTCTGACTCAAAATATGGTTGTTATTACTGCCAAGGCCCCTATATTTCACACTTCAGTGCAAACTACTAAATCTATCTTGACATTTTAATAATGCTCTATGCCAACTACTCAATTAACAGAAGTTCAAATCATACGAAAAAGTTACAAGGCATTTAATTAGCAAAATACTAAAGAACGACGAGCTTTAATGGATAAGACAAAACACTACTAGCCAGGAAAACACATGAATAATTGCAAATTAAATCAGTTGTTCTATGCATTTCAATTTCGAACCTCCCTTCTTTTTGTGAGCATATAAGTTTTCTGAGAAAATTTATATTTAACCAGCTATTAAAACTTGCCATGCAGGAGATATTGTGTAAAGGAAATAGGAAAAAGACGGTTAAAACATCACCTTTTGTTAAATGCGGGGATCTTCTTCCCCAAATGTTCTATTTTAGCCCCATAAGAAGAAAGAAGAGTGACATTAGACAGGACTATGGTATACATAAATGCAGACAATTCAGATATCTAGATGCAATTTCCAGGAAACTGTCATGATAAACAAAGATTTAACACAGGGAATTATGGGTAGCAGAAATGAAGTATTAGATATCTAGACGCAATTTCCAGGAACAATATTAGAACTACTTGTGAACACAACTTAGGACAGGTGCAGGGACAGGTTAGTTCAAACTTCAAAGGTTCCATAAAGCTATAATCCAAATTGTTGCACAAAATGATGATGCCGACTTCAAGAAGGTTGCTAGGACAAGAAGCAGAAAATTCAACAAATGACAGAAACAGGAAATGATTTACAGTCATAAACAAATGACAGAAATAGGCACAGCAACAACTAACAAGTGATCAGAAAAGGCAAAAAATATTGCCATAACGAGAGGTAGGACCTTATATGATTTACATTTAGAAATCGGAAATTAGAATAGCGTTGGGAGAAAGTCTTCTGTTAGTCAAAAAGCCAATAAAGGGTGGAAGGAGAAGGCGTATGATGTCTTTGTAACAAGAAAGTGTACCTTATAAAATTTAGACATGAACAGAGTTCCTGTCAAGAGACTGCATGATCCCCGCTAATCCGCCTAGTCATGGATTGACTGGTCATTTGTCTAGAGCAATTTCGAGGATCTTTCTAAGTCTGCATTGAGATCAACTCATCATACCCACATTGTCTAATACCAATTATCATCGTTTCATTGATAGGTGATGAAATGTCACAGCATGATCGTCGAGGTGCCTTCAACTGATTCAGGAAACTTAGATGTTCAGCAGAGAATAGCAAGATAGTAATACGCCACAAAGAAAGGAACAGCAGCAATAACAAAACAATAGAAACAAAGTTAAGGGTCTACTTGCAAGCAGAGTACCTGTTCAGCATCAAAGGCTAGCTTCCGCGAGAAGACTCTTATCTTTGCCAATTTTTTTGTCGGATTACTTCTTACGCAGTTCCCAATATCGTGTCTTCTATATTCAGTCCATATGCCATCTCCACTAGAAAAAACATTTTGCAAGAAAAAGACCACAGGACTTTTGCATGGATCACTGGGGAATACTCTAGTGTTGAACATATATTTTGCAGCGACACTTTTACCCCTTTTCCATGGTCTAAATGTTGGCTGCCGTGAGAGGAGATCTGGAAGAAGTTGGTTCACTTCAAACACCTGAACTGCATAACCCCAAGCAACTGAAACCGTCAGTAAGTTGGACTTGTCATAGCACACTGTTTGTTGCAAAATCCTAGCAGGATCAGCATGGACAGCTTGAAAAAGATGCTCCGTGGCTGCAATCCTGGTCATGCCAGGGAAAAGTGGCTCCACAGCATCCAAGTGATGAAGTGATAACAGAGGTGATAATGGATGTGCGGAAAGGATACCAAATAGATCTCCTCGAACATCAACCTATTATTGCAAGCAACTTCAACTTAAAATACAAAACCTAAAATCAGGAACATCGTGGAGGTGGCTTAAATACTCTCAAGTGCACCCTCAAAGAGGCTGGTCCATATAACTTCCATAAGCAAAGAAACATACTTTGAGGTCAGGTTTACTCATAAGCTCACGAAAAGGCAGCATGTCAAAAACACATAAATTCAGTATTTGTATCGAAACAAGCCTCACTTGAACTGACATTGCTATTAAATTTGCCAGCTTGGCCAGGGCTGTGCACAATTTCTTTGCTGAAGGGGTGGTTAAGCCATAAGTTCGAATTCAAATTTTATTGAAAAAAAAAAAAAGAGAACAAATATTCCACTTCGGAAACATGCTAAACAGGGTGTCCATAGTTTGATGTGCACCCTCAAAAGGCTATCCGTTTAACTTCCTAAGCAAAGAAACAAACTTTGAGACAACATGAGGCTAGATTCATAAGCTTGCAAAATGGCTGCACGCAAAAAACATATAAATATAATAGAGAACCTAAAACACTATTTTTATGAGAGCAAGCCTTACTTCAATTATCATTGCAATTGCTGAACTATGACTTTTTTGAAGGAAAATAAGAGGAATTTTTTCTTTGAAAACACGCTAAATAGAGTGTCCACAATTTCGATGGGTTGCCAATCAAATCAACCAAAAGATATCAAAAGATCAAAAATTTCCCTGCGATACTATGATAACACATATATCAACTTGACAAAAAGGATGCATTCACAAATCATTTAACTATTTAACATAGCACTAACACAGTTTATAAATTCTCTCATGCTTTTACCAAATTAGCAATACATACATCTAATAACTGAATCTTAAGATGGTACAGTAAGTTCATTTCATTAAAGCCAGCTCCAAAATTCCATCTTCGTCTATTTTAAACTTTGTACTTCAAGTTTTATTAATGAAATATGAACCACCACCAACAACAACATTCCCAGTATAATCTCACAAGTGGGATCTGGAGAGGGTAGTGTGTACGAAGACCTTAACCCTACCCTGTGGAGGTAGAGCGGTTGTTTCTAAAGAGTCTCGGGCTCAAGGACAAATGAAAAGAAGCAGTAGCTAATGAAAAATAAACCCCAGAAACAAAATTGAGTAATTAAGTTAAAAAGAAATAACCTGATGGAATCCAGGTTCATGGGTCAAACGTACTCCAAGCTCAGCTAAGCAAGAAAAAACCCTAGAATCACTTCCATACAAATGAGGATACCTCATCAAACAAGAATCCAAAACTCCAGCTAAAACCTTAGCTAAAGGAGCACTTAGCGCAAACCCACCACCCCCAAATGCCATATCAAAAGAATACTTCTCATTCTGCTCATAACTCTCTGAATTATACCCAACATAATACCACTTCTCAAAATCATACTTAGACAAAACAATGACCAAATTCTCCGTGCAGAAAACAGTATCATCATCACCAAAAATAAACCAACGGGTGTTCGAAAAGTTTACATTTTTAGCTAAGTCAAAAGTATCTTTAATAATACGAGCAATCCGAATTGCTGAACGACGACCAGAAGGGAAAGAATAAGGAAACTTTGAAGTATCAGAGGAAACAAGAATTGGAGGTGAGGAAACAGAGAGGGTAGTGGAAATTGGGGTGTCGAGGAAAATCACAGCGCTTGTGGAATTGGGTTTGTACCAAAGGTTAATATAAGGGAGACGGAGAGAGAAAGAGGAAGAAGCGGCGGCAATGGAGAAAAAGAGGTGAGAAAGAGAGAGATTAGTGGAGCGGGGTGGGGTGGTGGGGGTATAGTCGGTGTTAGGGATGAAGTTGGTTTTAGGGGTGTGGAGATGGTGAAGATGGAAGATTAAGTAGAAGATTACAAGTGTGGAGAAGAGTAAGAGAAGATCTTTGAGGCGGTTTTGGCTATGGAGAAATCTTGGAACCATGGGCATGTTTTCTACAGAGTTTGATGAACTGCGCATGGAATTAGAGAGTGTGATTAGTGGCTGAACTGTGTAACTGTGTTATGACCAGATCTCAGATTTTTGTTTCTTGTTTTGATCGACTGTGTTTCTCGTACATTGTTAAGAATGGTGAGAACTGACAACTGAAAAGTTCACCAATTGATGTCACGTGAAACTTTTTGTCATCTAAAACTTTTTTCTGTTTCTTTTGGTTTAACTACTGGGGATTTAGGGTCTATTTGGCAGGAAAGAAAATAGTTTTTAATTTATCTATTTGGTTGGCTTAAATATTTAAAAAAATATTTAAACAATATACCATAGTAGAGGGGTAACTTGGCGGCTGACATGGACAAAATATTAGAGGGGTCAGCTGCCACAGTGGAGGAACGTTAGGGTTAGGGCCAATTATGCAAACTTTGTTAACGGTAGGGATAGATCTGGACGAAAAGTATAACGAGTGGCAGAAGTAAACAATATACCATAGTAGAGGGGTAATTTTGGACCTTTTCCCTTTTTTCAATAAAGCAAGTACTTTCTTTTCATGATGTGGAAAAAGTATTTTCCTTCATTTTAACAAAACAAGCACTTTCTTTTCATGATGTAGAAAAAATATTTTCACATTTCAACAAATCGAGTAGTTTTTTTTCATGATGTAGAAAAAATATTTTTTTTTCATTCAACAAAACGAGTAATTTTCTTTCATGTTGTAGAGTAGATACTTTCTTTTTCAACAAAATAGTTATCAAGTTCAAATTTTAACGTTGTTCTTATGTGAAAAAATAAAGTAGCACATTGATTCCTTTGGGTTTGTGTGAATTTAAAAAAGAGTAATTAAATTATTGAAGAAAATAGAGTCGAGGGTTGTGGGGTGGGGGTGGGGGGTGGGGAAGGAGTACAAGAAACATGAGAATTATGGGGAAGGTGGGGTTGATGTAAGGCCCCGTAAAATTTTACCTAAAACCTAGGGTTTCATGATGCTGAGGTAGACCGTGCGTTGGGGAGTTGAATAAATTTTTTGGAAGTACAAGGCATTTTTGCAGTCCATTATGCGATCAAAGAACTGATCTACAGACCGCATATGTGCTGCAAAATAAAGCAGAAACTTGGGCAAATATTTGGACCATAGATCGCATAACTGACCTCGTGCATCAGGCTATAGAGAAGGTTAAGATCATTACAGAACGGTTGAAAACATCCCAGAGTCGTCAGAAGTCCTATTCGGACATACGTCATAGGGATTTGGAGTTCCAAGAGGATGATTGAGTATTCTTGAAGGTTTCCCCTATGAAGGGGGTAATGCAGTTTGGTAAAAAGGGACAATTGAGTCCAAGGTATGTCGGAACGTACAGAATCATTCAGAGGATCAGTCCCTTATACAACTTATGTTAAGGATACTCCCTCTTGGTTTTACAATGTTTATGGCATTGTTGTCGGTGTTATTTCCATATTGTTTCACATTGTTGTGGTTGTATTGTTAGGATTGATTTCTAGGATTCTCTGACAGGTAGATAGGTCCAATTACAGGGAAACCTATGCTAAATTTTTTAGAAATTTAGGGAGTTAGTCCAAAATTTGGGGACTGCTGGTGTGTGAAGTAATAGTGAATCACAACGGATGCTAATGACGACTTTCGACCCTCATTCGAGGACGAATGATTCTAAGCAGGAGAGGATGTAAGGCCCCGTAAAATTTTACCTAAAACTCGGGGTTTCGTGATGCTAAGGTAGACTTATGCGTTGACGCAGTCCGGACTTTTTGGGTTGAACAATACGTTAGGGAGTTGAATAAAAATTTTGGAAGTGCATGGAGTTTCTACGGTCCATTCTGCGATCGCATAACTGATCTGTGGACCGCAGATCTGTCGTACCATTATGCGGCTGCATAATCATTTCGCGGGCCACACAACCCATCGCAGATCCAACATAAAAAATTCTGGAGGGAAGTTCTGCAGACTGCAGACTGGTCGCAGGGTGAGGCAGAAGTGCCTAGATTCGGAGGGCCATTATGCGGTCTATTTTGCATATCGCAGAAGCATTATATGGTCACATAGGCTATCGCATATCGACATCAGGGATTCATTTTTCTAATTTTTTAACCCGACCCTATCGCGATAAATAGACATAAAGGACCCATTTTAAAGGGAATATCTGATATTTTTAGAGAGTGGAAGTGACCTATAGTGAAAGGAGAAATCCCTAAGTTAATGTTCATCCAAAATCTTGGTCAAACCTTGAAATTCAACAAGAAATCTCACAAGGTCTTCAACCAAGAGGTAAGATTCTAGCCCTAACCTTCAATTTCAAAATTTTATTTGGGAATAGGTAATGGGGAGGAAGGTTTTGAGAATGAGGGTTGTTGATTATGCATGCATGTACATTCATGAGTTGTGGGAAGGTAGTTGAACTCAAATGGGTAGACCTTGGGTTGTGGAGTGAAGGAAATCCTCCATAAGAGAAGCTAGAAATCATAATGCCCACCTATTGTTTGATAAAATGCTCAAATGAGCTGAAAACATGAACTCCTCCCTAATTTGTGTTCAATTTTGCTATATCTCTAAATAGATCAAAGTTGCTAGGATTTTTGGAACGGTATAGTGAATTAAGGAAAGCTCAAAGCGAGGTATGTTGGCTAAATTCCTCTTTTAGAATTGAACCCCACAATGGCCTTGTAAGTCTCGTGTTGCTCATTATAAATTGTTTATTCTGAATAAGCCTTGTGTCAAAAGATATATGTGTTCAATTTGTATTCCAAATGTTCTTTTCATGTTGGGCTACTATTTGATAAGGTGATTAAGCATGGGCTGTGTGTTAATATGTTATGACTTGAAAACGTTATTCTAATGAAAACTAGCGTGTCGAATTGTGTAAGAAACCACATATTCCTAAGACCCTTAATTCGGTTAGTTGCTCAAATGTGTATTTAAAGTCTTGAATAGAAATGTTTGTTGTTAATAATCCATGATGATGTTTGAAAGTGAAACAGTAAATATATAATATAAAATATGGCCAATGTGCCAATAATGACATTATATTTGGGGCCATTAGTGCCAATGAAACAAACAGGCGAGAACAAGATGTTGAAATGAGTTGTGAATCCTTTTAAAAAATAAATGTTCTAGGAGTATCATTTAGTCACTGAGGAAGGGTAGGTCAAAATAACCTAACCCCGAACTACACGTGCCGGTGTAAGAGCGATTGAGGGATAAATCCCCGTGTTAATGTGATGAGGTTATTTTCTTTTATATGGGATGAGAATGATGTGTTGAGATGTTTCCCATTGAATGGGACGAGATTATTGCTAGCGAGATGTGTTGTGATGTTGACCTACATGGCATTGTGGTGAGATGACTTAGCCGATCGGACTAAGATTGGACGCCATGCCGTGCACATGGTAGTATTATGAGTGGATGTCTGGGGGTGAGACAGTTAGCCGGTCGGGTTGAGATAGGACTCAGTGATAAAAATACGGTGGTGTATAGATGTTAAAGATATCCCAACTTAAAATACTAAAACTCACTTGAAATTTTCCTTTCCCTAACTTGACACCTTGATACTTTTTGAGTCTCTTATTGATTTTATATTTTCTCCTCCATTTAGTGTTACTCGTTCTATCGAGAGTGTGTTTAGTTTTACATACTAGTACTATTCCATATATACTAATGTCCCTTTTGCCGGGGGCACTGGATCTTTAATGGATGCAGGTGGTATTGATTAGTGATAGCAGCACACCTTCTCCTTAACTGACTTGGTGAGCTCCACTTCATTTCGGGGTCCTGTATCTCTTGTCCTTTATGCATATCGTTTTGAGGTATAGCAGGGGCCATGTTGCCTGCACTGTTGTAGCACTCTTTTGTTTATGTTAGAGGCTCAGAAGACATAGTGTGGACTCTATCTTGTTTTTGGAAAGGTTAAACTAAAAATGTTATAATCTTATCATTTGTTCCACTTTAACTGTGATTGTACAGTGTACTGTTTTGGAGGCTTGTTACTGACATAACTAATGAAAATGAACTGGTGTTATTCACATGACCTCTTACTGTATAATTAATGAAATGTATTCTTCTGTTTAGTCATGGGTGAGTTGGGTAGACAACATTGTGCAGTCTTTCTCGACCAGGGTAACTCTATTAAGCACCGGTCGTGCTCCCCGAGGTCGAGCGTGACAAATGTAGTATTAGAGCCTAAGGTTTTAAAGTATCATAGGATGTATCGGAGTTGAGTCCTTATTATCGATGTGTTATCGACCACATTTATAATTAGGAGGCTACTTGGGCATTTAGGAATAATACCCTTCTTTAATGTTCTAGATCGTGCGATAAAGTTGATTGTAAGATTGTTCCTCCTTTAACTCGTGCATTGCTCTAATTTTCAGTATATGACACCTAGGAAGAAAGCAAGAACAGGTCAAGGAGCCAATGTTGCCCAGGAGGGGTAGTTAATTCTTTACTTGATGATGCGGGTGAGCACCCGATAGGTGAGAATCTTCCCCCGACTACTACACTGCTTGATTCTACTACACCTGATCAAACTGCACCAGTCCGTACACCTACTAGGGGTACAACGATCCCTCCAACTGATATTCTAGTTCCACCTCCAGCCCCAGCTTTTGGTCCCGGTGTATCTGATGGGGATCTTAGGGGAGCCCTACAGATGTTGGCTTAGATAGTGGTTTCCCAGGCCTAGAGATCAAATGTTGCACCCACTTCTTCTAGTCAGCCAGGGGATTCAACTAGTTCCAAGGTGTACGAGTTTCTCCAGTTGGATCCTCCAGTGTTCACATGTACTGATCCCCAGGAGGAACCCTAGGACTTTATTGATGAGATGCGCAAGACCGTCTGAATATGTGTACTACCGATATTGAGGGAGCAGATTTGGCCTCCTACCGCCTGAAAGGGGTGGCATATTCTTGGTTTGATATGTGGGAGGACTTCTGTGAGGAGGGGAGCCCTCCGGTGAGGTGGAGTGAGTTTGCCAATGCTTTCATTGATCATTTCTTGCCTACCAAGACTAAGGCAGCCATGTCGCCGAGTTTGAGAGCCTGAAGCAAGGTAGCATGAGTGTTTGGGAGTATTATATGAGATCCGCGCGCATGTCCAAATGTGTCATCTACATGTTTCCCACTATGGAGGCTAGAGTGTGCTAGTTTGTGCAGGTCCTTAGCCCCTTGGTTATCAATAAGGCCACTACAGCTGCCTTGAATTGTGATATGAACTATGGTAAGATAGTGGCATTTTCTCAAGGCACAGAGACCTGCATATTGAAGAATAGAACGTGAGGGAAGCATCAAAGCCCGGTCCACGGGCAACTTTGGTGGTTCTTCTAGTGGTGGTGGTGGTGGTTGGTAAACATTTAAGGTAGGGTCATCAGGGCCATCCTAGTATTTTGCTTAGTCTTCAGTCAGTGCGCAGCCATCAGGGCCCAGCCAGCAGCAGGGGAGCCATTTTAGGCGTAGCTAGGGTAACAGGGGATCCTACCTGTAGGGTCGATCTGGTAGGAGATTTCAGCAGCAGCGGAGGCCTCCATGTTCTAGGTGCGGGAAGATGCACTTTGGGGCTTGCTTCATTGACCAGGCTGTACGCTATGGGTATGGTATGAGGGGTCACATTCATAGGGATTGCCGTTTGTCTCGCCAGAACATGGGCAGGGGTGTAGCACCTCGGAAAATTTCGAAGTACTTGAGCGCTATTAAGAAAGTTGATGTACGCTAATTCTATTATTTTGTACACAGACGAGGACTCTTAATATGATGGATGTCAATTGGATATGATAATAAGTGTACGAGGCATATTATAAGTGATGTGGGGTTTAAAGATAGCCCTAAGTCTAAGTCAAGTTGGAAATTACTTGAGAGTTCCAAATGAGTACGCACACGACCAAACCTTGGATGAGCATATCTACATATATATAAGGAGTTATTGATGAAAAACTTATCAAATGAAAGATATCCGAGTCTAGTTTTTAACACTTCAAACCATTTGTCATTTGGACATTCCTACAAGAAGTTATGACCAAATTATCAAAGGCTGGCAAAGGAGTCTGTCATAACGTCTAGGTCCAAATGACCTGGGGATGTTTGTCATCCGGGGCCGCGTCGGAAAGAAAGACTGCCAGTGAAGTGCTGCCGTAGAATCTAGGTCCGCATCCGAGCTTTAAATAGGAGTGAACTGGGGATGCAAAGCATTCGAGGCCGCGCCTGAAACCCAGAAATCTGGGCCTATAAATACAGGGTTGGGGGAGGAGAGTATTTTGAGTATTTGGGGGGTTAGGGTTCTAGAGATGAAGGGGAGTTTTTGAACTCAAACCAAGTCCAATCAACTAAGGTAAGTTGTTAATGATGTTTTGGGTTGATTCTTACTCAATATACATGAGTTCTAACATCATTCATGCACCCAAATGCTAGATTTCATCATCAAATCCTCAAGAACACTAAAATCACTAAAATTGTGATTTTTCAAGATTGAGCTACTAGAGGTAATTTTAATGCTTCAAACTCGTTTATTATGAGTAGTTAGAAGTATTTGAAGCATTTCTTACAAGTTTTAATGGTTGAAAGATTGGATTATAAACTCTAGTTCATGGCATGAATAATACTTTTGAGAAAATAAGAGAGAAGATGAATGGTAATCTTGGCGATGAAATTTATGAATACAATGAATGGAATTATTTAGAAAAAGATGGAAGTGATCAACCAAGTAATCACCCGAAATGTATATTTTGCAAGTGTTAATTATGGAATACGGTGAATAGTAACTTGCTGGCAATGGACAATTGATGTAGTATTATTAATGACTTCGAATGGGTATTAAAACATAAGAATGAAGTTGAATGGTCTAGCATGTAAAACTATTTGGTGATTCAAGTTGTTGGAGGCTTGTAGCCAACTTATGATCCATATATGGATGTTGATCAATATCTCAGGTCATATTTTGATGTAGTTAGGATATCTAATTATAGATATCTACTTGTTGGTGATGTTGAGCATTTTAATCAACTTTGAAATGATAGGGAAAGATTAAAAGCTTGTGAATGTTAATAAAGATAAAGCAAGGTAAGTTGATTAAAACTTACTCTTCTTGAGGGACTTTCTCTAAAATCATGTTCTTGAGTTAATACTTAAGATGTTTGCAAATGTGCGTTCGTGCTTGTGGGGAAAAACAAGTATGGATGTCTCCATGTATTAAAGTATTATGTTACATATGTAGTGCCATGTTGTATTATAAAATTTTATTTTAAATCTTGTTGGCAAAATGACACTCAAGGTAAATGTTATAAGTTTTTATCAAAACTTACGTATTGACAAGAGCACACATTTTGAGTGTTAAAGATAAGTTTTCATGAAAAGTATTTCTTTTGAAAATTGACGAAAAAATATCACTTGTGGTGTCTTTTGAAGATTGATGTTAAATTGCTAAAGGCTTTAGCATGTAAAAGGTTATTTATTTAAATTTTGTTCAAACGATTTAGATTTTCTGTAAATGCTATGATTTGATAAAAGTAAATCTTTTAAGACTACTATGCTATGAATCTATTTTTGAAGTATCAAATGTTTTGGGAGTTACTTGTGTTCACCGAAATTTGCTTCGGATATATCGTGTTCGTTGTCATGAAACTACACATGCCGATGTAGGCGTAGATGGCCACTTTGTGGTATAGACTATGACAGAGTGCTCTCCATCGAAAGGGTATTATTTTGTGTTATTATTAGCATGGCTAAGTCGATTCATATGGCACTATGATGAGATGACCTGAGCAAGTAGGGTATATGATACTTGCCGCTAGGTACATAACCTAGTTGACCTTCTTATGTCGGTGATGCTATATTACTTCCAGTGAAAGGTAATATAGTACTTCCAGTGAAAGGTAAGGATGATTCTCGTATGTTTAGGCCTACCCCAAATTTCCACCTCAAATTACTAATCAAATGATGAAATGAGTGATATATTCATGTATATTAACCAAATCTGAGTTAGAATCACTTACCTCGATGAATTTCTTGAAAAACTCTCAAAAAATCACCACAAACCGAGCTCCCTAGGTCCATAATGTGAAATAATGCCCTAAACCCCGTTTATATAGTGCACTCTCTGATCTCCACTACGCGGTTCGTGAAAGTCCAAGCGCGACAGCGAAAATTCAACCACCCGCGGTCGCAAAAAAGTAGCACCGTCCGCGCTTCTGGTGGCTGCACTGACAGGCCTTAGTATTTTGGCCATAACATTCTCTATGGATGTTCAAATAATGATTTCTTTACCTTTCGGGAAACTAGACACGAAGGGTTACAACTTTCGGTTTTAATCATCTTAAAATTCCTTGTAGATCAAAAGATATGGGCTTTCGAAGTCGGACTAGAGAATCTATAGATCTTCCTTGGAGCGCCTACGCGACCACATTTTCGTTGTTCGTGCCCCCTCCTCCGTAGTCCGTAAAATTTTGCCCAGTTCCGCGTTTTCAAGGCACTAGAACCATCCTGGAGTTTCGAAAATGTCCGGACTCGCTCAAAACACACCCGAAACACACTCGAGGACTCCGGAACCTCAACTAAAGGCACCAACAAGTTATATACTCATTATACGAACTTAGTCGAACCCTCGAAACTCTCAAAACGACATCAAATACCAAATTAACCTCGGATTCAAGCGTAAGAACTTTTAAACTTCCAAGTTTCGCAAATGATGCTGAAACATATCAAACCTCGTCCGAATAACCTCAAATTTTGGACACACGTCGAACATGACACTATGAATCTACTCCAACTCTCGAAATTCCATTCTGACTCCGATATTAAATTTTCCACTGCCGCCCAAAAATTATCAAATTTTCAATTTGGTCAATTCAAGACTAATTCTACCACGGACCTCCAAATCACATTCTGGACGCGCTCACAAGTCCAAAATCACCTAACGAAGCTAACCAACTCATAAAAATTCAAATCCAAGATTGAATACTAAAAGGTCAAAACTCGGTCAATCCTTTTAAATTTAAAGCTTCGAGTTGAGAATCATTCTTCCATATCTATTAATACAAAATCGACGATTTACATGAGTCATAATACATCATACGGGCTAGTCATACCCGAGAACTGGCGAGCGAAGTGTAAATACTCGAAACGACCAGTCAGGTCGTTACAAATAATTAGTTTCACCATAAGGTAACACAATTTAATTCAATGCATTGATGTATAACTTGCCATCACTTTCTCCTCTTTTTCCGTATATTTATGATTGATTTAACTCCCTTCTAACATTATTGGAGTAATAGCATTAAAATTCGATAAAATCAAATTGTATGCAATGACCACTATTTAATTTTATTATCTCGATTTTTAATTACTTTCTTTCCGCAATTGTTTCTTTTTCCGTATTTGTTAGGCTTACTTAGTCGTAGAGACTAGGTGCCATCACGATAGTTCACGGAGGGTGAACTGGGGTTGTGACAATTTGGTATCAGAGCTCTAGGTTCATAGGCGTCATGAATCACAAGTTGGTTTATTAGAGTGCGGATCGGTACGGAAATGTCTGTACTTATCTCCGAGAGGCTATGTAACTGATAGGAAAATTCCACTTCATTTGATTTTCTTGTCGTGCGAGATTTTGATATCACAATTCTAAACTTCTGTCTTCTATTCTCTCATAGATGGTGAGGAAACGTACTACCCGAGATGATCAGGCACCCACGCCCCCTACTGGAGCCGTTTGAGGCCAAGGTCGGGGTAGAGGTCGAGGATGCGCACGCGATACAGCCAGAGCACCCGTGCGAGCTGCCATCGAGGGGCCACAAGCAGTTCCAGCCAGAGCCCAAGAACCTGATACGCCTAGTGCTACTACTACTCCAGCACTTTAGGAGACTCTGGCATAGTTCATGAGCATGAACACCACTTTGGCTCAGGCAGGGTTGTTTCCCCTTGCTTAGGGGTGTTCAGAAAAACCCGAAAAACCGAACCAAACCGAAAACCAAACCAAACCGACCAAAAAGCCCGATACTTTTTGGTTTGGTTTGGTTTTGGTTTTGAATTTTAAAAACCGATCAAATTTGGTTTGGTTTTGGTTTTAATCAAAAAATAACCGAAAAACCGAACCAAACCGACTATAGGAGTAGCTATTTCATATTTGTTATTACACCTATATATATGTACATTTTTATACAAAATTTCAAAAAATTTATGGTGAATATTAATCGTTTGCACTTTTAGTACAGCTTTTTTACCGTTATATTCTAGTTTGATTGGTAGTTTTCTTTTGTTAAGTGTAAGAATCCATTTCATGTTAAAAAAAATATTTTTTTAATTGAGTCCTTAAATTATTAATCATTATTTGATTCAATTATCATCAATATATTTTAGTATATAATAGATTTCTCAAAGGGCAATTGATTTGATAGTGTTACGTTGAAAATTTGGTTGCCGGAATATGTGTTTGGTAGTGTATGTCTTATATTTAAGAAAAAACCGACATAAACCGAATCGAGAAAAAACTGACTTAATTAGTTTGGTTTGGTTCTAATATTTGAAAAATCGACTTACTTGGTTTGGTTTCTTTTTAAGAAAAAACCGATTCAAATCGAACCATGAACACCCTTACCCTTGCTGCTGCTACATCTCAGGCCAGGGGAGGAGCACAGACTCCCGCTGCCCGCACTTTTGAGCAGCGAGTGCATGTTGATCAGGTACCAGAGATTATCCCTGTATAGCCTGCAGTCCTAGATCATCTCGAGGACAGGGCAGCGACTTCTGAGGATGAGCAGCAGAGGTTTGAGAGGTTCAAGAAGTACAAGCCTCCTATATTTAGTGGTCTAGCATCAGATGATGCTCTGGGATATCTGGATGAGTGCTACCGTATTCTCCGTACCATGGGTATATCAGGATCGAGCGGGGTTTCCTTCACTACTTTTCAGCTTCGAGGAGCCTCCTTTGAGTGGTGGCGTACTTATGAGTTAGACAGTCCAGATAAGGCAGCTTCCCTGACTTGGACTCAGTTTTTAGATACGTTCCTGAGAGAGTATGTTCCTTAGAGCCTCAGAGACGCATGGCGCGCAGAGTTTGAGCATTTGCACTAGGGTTCTATGACTGTCTTAGAGTATGCTGTTTGTTATACTAGCCTGGCTAGACATGCCCCAGCCTTGGTTTCTATTGTTCGCGAGAGTGTTCGCCGGTTTATTGAGGGGCTTATTCCCAGCATCAGGTCTAGCATGGATCCTGAGTTGGAGATGGATATTTCTTATCAGTAGGTGGTGAGCATTGCTAGGAGGATTGAGGGTATGCATGCTAGGGATAGACAAGAGAGGGAGGCCAAGAGGTCTCAAGAGTTGGGCCATTATTCTGGTGCTTGTGCCCCAGTTGCAGGTCTTCATGGTAGGGGTTATATGAATATACCTATTCATTTAGCTCTTCCAATAGCTAGTGGTATTCCAGCTCCTCCCAGACCTCAGGAGCCTTATTATGTACCTCTGGTATCTAGTACGCCTCCTGTACGGGGTGCTTTCAGTTGTCAGTCCAGCAGACCTGGCCCGAGCCAGTCACAGTTGCCACATCCTCCCAGAGCTTGTTTTGAGTGTGGTGACACGTTCCATATGGTGAGGGATTGCCTTAGACTTAGAAGGCGTGCACCTCCACAGATTTCTCAGCCACAACGTGCCTCGCGGAGTTCTCAGGCTATGGTTACAGCTCTAGCTACTACCCCACCTACTCATTCAGCCAAAGGTTGAGGTAGAGGTTGCCCTAGAGGGGGAGGCCAGGCAAGATACTATGCTCTTCCTGCCCGTACCGAGGCGGTTGCCTCCAATTCTGTCATCACAGGTAGTCCTGGTTTGTCATAGAGATGCATCGGATCTATTCGATCCAGGCTCTACTTATTCTTCTGTGTCTTCTTATTTTGCTCTACAATTGGGTGTATCTCAGGATTCTTTGAGTTTCCCTGTTTATGTTTCTACTCCTGTGGGAGATTCTTTTGTTGTGGACCGCATTTATCGGTTGTGTTTGGTTGCTCTTAGTGGTTTTGAGACCAGAGCCAATTTATTGTTGCTTAGTATGGTAGATTTCGATATTATCTTGGGCATGGACTGGTTGTCACCCCATTATGCTATTCTTGATTGTCATGCCAAAACTGTGACGCTGGCTATGCCAGGTGTACTGCGTGTTGGGTGGAGGGGTGCTTTAGATCACACTCCCAGTAGAGTTATTTCTTTCCTTAAGGCTCAATGAATGGTTGAGAAGGGGTGTGACGCGTATCTAGCTTATGTGAGCGATGTCAGCATTGATACCCCTACAGTTGATTCGGTCCTAGTAGTACGAGATTTTTCTGATGTGTTTCCAGCTGACCTTCCGGGCATGCCGCCTGATAGAGATATTTATATTTGCATTGATCTATTGCCGGACACTCAGCCAATTTCTATTCCTCCGTATCGTATAGCTCCTCCTGAGTTGAAGAAGTTGAAGGATCAATTACAAGAATTGCTTGATAAGGGTTTTAATAGGCCCATTTGAAAGAGTTGAAGGATCAATTACAAGAATTGCTTGATAAGGGTTTTAGTAGGCCTATTGTATCACCGTGGGGTGCTCCTGTCTTGTTTGTCAAGAAGAAGGATGGTTCTATGCGTATGTGTATTGATTATTATTAGTTGAACAAAGTTACAGTGAAGAACCGTTATCCTTTGCCTCGTATTGATGATTTGTTTGATCAGCTACAAGGTGCACGAGTATTTTCTAAGATTGACTCACGTTTAGGGTACCATCAATTGAAGATTTGGGAGCCAGATATCACGAAGACTGCTTTCAAGACTCGGTATGGTCATTACGAGTTCTTTGTTATATTATTTGGGTTGACCAGTGCCCCAGCAGCCTTCATGCATTTGATGCATAGTGTGTTCCGGCCATATCTGACTCATTCATTATTGTCTTTATTGATGATATTCTGGTGTATTCTCGGAGTTGGGAAGATCATGAGAAGCACCTGAGGGTAGTGCTTCAGACTCTGAAAGAAAAGAAGTTATATGCAAAGTTCTCGAAATGTGAGTTCTGGTTGGATTCCGTGGCATTCTTGGGTCACGTGGTATCTAGTGAGGTGATAAAGGTGGATCCGAAGAAAGTGGAAGCAGTTCAAAGTTGTCCCAGACCATCCTCAACGATAAATATTCGCAGTTTTCTTGGCTTGACAAGTTATTACCATCGATTTGTTGAGGGGTTTTCATCTATTGCAGCATATATGACCAGGCTGACCCAGAAGGGTGATCCATTCTAGTGGACAGAAGAGTGTAAGGCGAGCTTTCAGAAGCTCAAGACAGCTTTAACTATAGCCCCAGTTTTGATATTGCTTACAGGTTCGGGGTCTTATATTGTCTATTATGATTCCTGAGGATTGGTCTTGGAGCGGTATTGATGTAGGGCGGCAGGGTGATGCCTACGCGTCCATACAGTTGAAGGTAAATGAGAAGAATAATCCTGTCCATGATCTCGAGTTAGCTGCTATTGTTCACACCTTAAAGATCTGGCGTCATTATTTGTACGGTGTGCCTTGTGAGATTTATACTGACCACCAGAGTTTACACCATCTGTTCAAGCAAAAGGATCTTAATCTATGTCAGAGGAGGTAGTTAGAGCTGCTGAAGGACTATGATACCACTATCTTTTGTCACCCGGGCAAGGACAATATGGTGGCCGAGGATTTGAGTCGCCGGGCAGAGAGTTTGGGGAGTTTAGCTTATTTACCAGCAGCAGAGAGGCCCATGGCGAAAGATGTTCAAGCCTTGGCCAACCAGTTTTTGAGATTGGATCTTTCGGAGCCCAATCAGGTTCTAGCTTGCGTGGTTTCCCCGTCTTCCTTGTTTGATCGTATTCGGGTGTATCAGTTTGATGACCCTCATTTTTTTGTCCTCAAGGACAAGGTTTTGCATGGAGATGCCAGAGATGTGATTATTGGTGATGACGGGGTATTGAGGATGCAAGATCAGGTTTGTATACCCAATGTTGATGGGCTTCGAGAGTTGCTTCTAAAGGAGGCCCATAGTTCGCGGTATTCCATCCATCCGAGTGCCACAAAGATGTACCAAGATTTGAGATAACACTATTAGTGGAGGCGGATGAAAAAAGATATAGTTGGGTTTGTAGCTAGGTGCCTCAATTGTCAGAAGGTGAAGTATGAGCACCAGAGACCGGGTGGGTTACTTCACTACATAGAGATTCTAGAGTGGAAGTGGGAGAGGATCACCATGGACTTCGTAGTTGGAATCCACAGACTTTGAGGAAGTTCGATGCCATTTGGGTGATAATGGATCGGTGACCAAGTTCGTGCATTTCATTCCTCTGAGTACTACCTATTTTTCGGAGTGGTTGGCGGAGATTTATATCCGGGAGATTATTCGTCTGTATTATATTCCAGTTTCCATCATTTCAAATAGAGGTATTCAATTCACATCACGGTTCTGGAGGGCCGTTCGACATGAATTGGGTACTCAGGTGAAGTTGAGTACAACATTTCACCCTCAGATGGACGGACAGTTCGAGCACACTATCCAATCCTTGAGGATATGCTCCGTGCCAGTGTGATTGAGTTTGGAGGGTCTTAGGATCAGTTCTTGCCATTGGCAGAGTTTTCCTACAAGAGTTATCAGTCCACCTTTCAGATGAAAATGTATGAGGCTTTATATGTTAGGCAGTGTAGATCCCCGGTGGGTTGGTTTGAACCGGGTGAGGCTAGATTATTGGTTACAGACTTGGTTCAGGATGCTTTGGAGAAGGTTAAGGTGATTCAGGATAGACTCCGGACAGCCCAGTCAGAACAGAAGAGTTACACGGACTGGAAGGTTCGTGGCGTTTCCTATATGGTTGGAGAGCGGATTCTGCTTTGGGTTTTGCCTATGAAGGGTGTTATGAGATTTGGGAATAAAGGGAAGTTGAGTCCGAGGTTTATTGGTCCTTTTGAGATATTTAGGCGTGTTGGGGAGGTTGCTTATGAGCTTCCCTTACCTCCCAACTTGGTAGGAGTTCATTCGGTATTTCATGTTTCGATGCTCCGGAGGTATCACGGCGATCTGTCGCATGTGTTGGATTTCAGTTCAGTCCAGTTAGACAAGGATCTATCTTATGTTGAGGAGCCAATGGCAATATTGGACAGGCAGGTTTGAAAACTGTGGTCAAAGAATATTGCATCAGTGAAGGTTTAGTGGCGGGGTCAGCCGGTCGAGGAGGCGACCTGGGAGACCGAGAAGGATATGCGCAGCCGTTACTCTCATCTTTTCACTACTTTAGGTATGTCTCTATGCTCATTCGAGGATGAACGAATATTTAAGTGTAGGAGGATGTAATGACCCGACCATTCGTTTTAAGAATTAACGCCCTGATCCCCTATTAACTGCATTCCCCGTGTTTGTTTCTGCTATTGTGAGTTGCCGGGAGGATTTATTTGGAGTTTCAGAGAGTTTTGGGGCACTTAGTCCCTAAATGAGAGTTTAAGTTTTAGAATTTGGACCATAGTCAGAATAGTGTGAGGATGGCCTCGGAGTGGAATTCGGCCGGTTCCATTAGCTTCGTTGGGTGATTTTGGGTGTAGGAGCGTGTTCAGATTGTGTTTGAAGGTCCGTACCTTATTTAGACTTGAAATGCCGAAAGTTGAATTTTTTAAAGATTTTGGTTCGATAGTGAGATTTTGATATCGGGATCGGAATGGAACTCTGAAAGTTGGAGTAGCTCCATAGTGTTGAATCTGACGTGTGTGCAAAATTTCAGGTCATTCGGACGAGGTTTGATAGACTTTTTGACCGAAAGCGTAATTTGAGAGTTTTTGAAGTTCTTAGGCTTGAATCAGATGCTAATTGGTTGATTCGATGTTGTTTGAGGTGTTTTGAAGACTTGTATAAGTTTGAATAGTGGTATTGGACTTGTTTGTGCTTTTGGTTGAGGTCCCGGGGGCCCCGGGGTAATTTCGGATGGTTGACGGAAAATTAAGAATTTGGAGTTGCAGCTGAAGTTTATGGCTGCTATCATAACCGCATATGCGATTGAGAGGCCACAGGTGCGATTCCGGCAGATGCGGAATCAAGCCGCAGAAGCGTCCAGAAGAGGAAAGGCTAGGAGCCGCAGGTGCAGAAGTTTCCACGCACCTGCGTGACCGCATATGTGGTAAAATGGTCACAGGTGCGGAGTTAGGAAGTTAATGAAATATCGCAGGTGCGGTTGATTTTTCGCAGAAGCGGGACCGCAGGTGCGGTCCCTTGGCCACAGAAGCGGATTTGCTAGGCAGAAAATAAGAATTTCGAGGGTTTGAAATCAAAAGTTAGAAAATTAATTTGGAGCTCGGGAGAGGGCGATTTTGGGAGGATTTTGAAGGGGAAATCAGTGGGTAACGATTCCTACTCCCTTTCTAGTTATATTCCTATAATCTAGTCTTAGTTTCGTCATTTAAATTCAGATTTGAGATGAAAATTGTGGAAAAATTTGGAGAAAATTTTTAGAATTAAATCTCGAGTTTTGGTTGGGAATTTGACATTGGATTTGGATAATTTTGGTATGGTTAGACTCGTGAGAGTTTGAGGATTCTGAAAATGTAAATTTTACCCGATTTTGAGACGTGGGCCCGAGGAGCGTTTGGTCATTTTTCCTAATTTTGCATATTAGCTTAGAATTTATTTGTAAAATCAGTTACTTGAAGTTTTATTTACATTATGCAATTGAATTGAATAGATTTGGGCCATTTGGAGTCGAGTACTCGTGGCAATAGCATGGTTTCGGGTTGATTTTGTGCCGATTCGAGGTAAGTGGCTTGCCTAACCTTGTGTGGGGGAAATCCCCCTTAGGATTTGGTATTGTTGATATTTGAAATCCCTTGTACGTGAGGTGACGAGTGCATACTTGTACTAATTGTTGAAAATCCAATTTTTTTATTAAGTAACTAAAATTGTGTTTCCTTTCCCTTTTTTTATTTTTCTTGCTAATTTAAGCCTTCTGTTAGCTTAGGGAAGCATGTCTAATTGACTTAATTGCCTATTTGCTCAACTGCCTTATCGAATTATGTGCGGTATGCTAGGTTAGAAATACCTGCTTACCTTGGTATGAAATTTGAATTGAATTGAGTATTCTTTGTGTTGCTGCTGTGTATTTATATTTGGGACTACGGGACGGTATCCCGGGAGATCCCCCTGTATGTTCACTTTAGGACTACGAATTTGTATTCCGGGAGATCCCCCTGCACTTTTATATTGGAACTACGGGACTACACCCGGTAGATTCCTCCAGTACTGGGTATTTACATTTGGGACTACGGATCGGGATTCCGATAGATCCCCGCGCACTATGAGTTGGACTACGGGACCGTATCCCTAGAGATCCATTGGATATATATATATATATATATATATATATATATATATATATATATATATATATATATATATATATATTTTTGGACTACGGGACGGTATCTCGGGAGATTCACTGGATATTTATATTTGGGACTACTGGACGGTATCCTAGGAGATCCCCGGTTGTTATCTCTGTGTTAAGTTGTATTCCTTTCCGTGATTTCTTTGTCTCTATTATAGCTATTGTTGTTCTTTCTATCATGTGTTACTGCTTACTCTTGCACTTGATTATACTATCTTCTCCTATGTTGTTATACCTTGTATTTTATTTAACCTCAGTTCGGCCCTGGCTTTCCTCGTCACTACCCGACCGAGGTTAGTCTTGGCACTTACTGAGTACCGCTTTGGTGTACTCATGCCCTTTCTGCGCATGTTTTTCATGTGCAAATCCAGGTACTTCCACTAAATCTTATCATACTTGAGGCGAGGCGCTTTTGTAAAGACTTCTAGATATATCTGCCGCATTCGCAGACCGAAGAGTCCCTTTCTATTCTCATTACTAGTATAGCCCTTATGTATTTTCCTTTTTGATAGACATTTCTGGAGTTAGAGCTTTATATGTAATCTCTTAGCTTGTGATTTATAGGGTTCCGGAGTTTGGGAGTGTTAGGTTGAGATCTTATAGTGTTATATGCCAGGCGGCATCTTAAACATTGTTTAATTTTGTTATCTCGGTTTTTAATTACTTTCTTTCCGCAATTGTTCCTTTTTCCTCATTTGTTAGGCTTACCTAGTCGTAAAGACTAGGCGCCGTCACGATAGTTCACGGAGGGCGAACTGGGGTCGTGACATCTAGAATTTTTTTGGATCCGAGATCCAATCCCTGTTATCATTAGTGAAGTACATAATATCATTACGTCATTTGCGATTATAGGCCATAATATGGTAGTACTTGGTATTAGCCTCGCCCTCATTGAGCCAATTTATTCTAGATCATAGTTTCCAGAAATCATGTTCCATTTTTAAAATAGAGTTATATTCTTGCTATAATTTTGACTCTAGATCTTGCAAGAAATAGCTTACGTGGTAATTAGGAGAAGATTGGATTCCACATAGCCTAGCAAGAATCCTTTTTTCTTTTTGAAAATGTCACCAAAGGTTTCATTCTTCCAAATGATAACCTTATCTCTAAAGATATTTTTGGCACCAATAAGGTTATTATTAGACCAACAGTGTTTAACTAAACTAATAAAGTCCGGATGTCTACACTAAATGGTTTCTAAACGGAATGGTTTATTAAAATGATTTACATTTTTAGGGGAGAGATTAAGTAACAAGGGGTATGATCGGAATGAGTCTTAAGAAGGTGGATTACCACAGCCTTAGGATAAAGGGACAACCAATCCTTGTTAACAAAGACTCTATCTAGTCTCTCCATAATTAGATCCTTAGATTTCTTCCTATGATTAGACCAAGGTCTAATAATTGACAATTATTTATGCTATTCCAAATAGAATTGCTATGCCTGCGGTTAATTGGGTTACCTCCAAACATATCATTTGTACTAAGGATATCGTTAAAGTCCCCCTAATAACAAAGGACCCTTATAACTAGTACCAATATTTTCAATATTGTTCCATAATTCACTTCTTTTGTCAGTCATGGTGCTAGCATAAATAGATGAAAAAATCCAAGAGGAATGAGAGGGGATTACCTCAATAGTCACATGATTCTTCTGGTTTGTCCTAACAAAGTTATGGACCTTAACGACACTATAATCCCAAAGGATCACCATGCCTCCAGATTGACCATCACTTGGAACTTCAATCATCTTAGAGAAGGCAAAGTCACTAAGAAGGGAGATGTGATTTTCCATTCTCGTTTACAAAAGTGTAACCATGAATGGCCTATGAATATCTATCATTTCTCTAAAATTAACCATGAAGTTCTCATTGTTTCCTCTACGGATGTTCCATATTATAATATTAGTAGGCCTAAACATCATTGCATGGTTGTTTGTTGGACCATTGTCCATCTGAGCTTGCAGTACCGGGTTTCCTTAGTGAGGTTACTAGAATCTGTTGGCCCAAGTAAAGGAGAGTTTTTAAGATTGACAAAGGAACTCAGACATGGACCAGGTCCATCCTAGTGAAGCACATATATGGTCAACTCAAGCATGTGAGATGCGTGAAGGAGATAAACCTAACTTACCAGTAGTGATATCTCCTGATCTTGATCGAAAATGTTGCATATTGGATAAGGATAGATCAACTAGAACTCTTCCACCAAGGAAGAGTAGCATCAGAATTCTAGTCAATCTCTATTTACTAACTCCATAAACATCGGTGTTGTTCTCTTTTACAGGTAATGCACATAAGTAGCAGTTAAACGTGAATTGAGAGAAAAATAGCAAGGTAATTTTGCAAGCAACTTGTGTGTGATTCAAGCGTGCAAACCAAAAGCTACTTGAACCAGATAGAAGAACCAGTTCCAAGTATCTGTCTTTTATTCTAGTTCAATTGTAGTAGATGTTTTCATATTGTACCTTTCAGCTTTATCTAGAAGCAAGTATATTAGGTACTCAGAGTTTTCAAGTTAGAGTTAACTTGAAATTGTCGCAATAGTTGAGGTTGTGTGCTACAATGAGATTATAGTTAATCCTAGGTTTACAAAAGAGTTTTGTAAATGTAGTTTTTGGCTCAATGATTTTAGTGGAGAAGTTTGGGAAAATCCTGCTAGAAAGTAGGTCGTGATTTTTTCACCTTTTGAGCTAGGTGTTTTCAACGTAAAACTTTGTGTTCTTTAATTTCTGTACTTATTATTTTGCAACAGTAGTAGTTGGAACACATAGAAGAACCAGGTCCTTCTATAATCAGGTTAAGCGAAAAATTGGGCACCAGACAGATCAACCCTCCTCTTGTGTGGTATTGAAGTATAAAACATCAATTGGTATCAGAGCAGGTTATCCTTGAAGAGGCTAACCCCTTAGGAACAGATCAAGATGAGTGCACCACCTGGAAACTGGGAAGGATAATCCACTGCTAGGCCTCCACTCTTTAATGGCCAGTACTACTCTTGGTGGGAAAACAGGATGAGAGATCACATCATCGGAGAGGACAATAAACTCTTGGACATTGTTACTGATGGTCCCCTAGCTACCATAAAGAAGAATGCTAAAGGAGTGGATGTGCCAAAGACCAGAAATGACTCCACTACTGAGGACTTGAAGAAGTGGGAAAAGAATGCTAAGGCCAAGAAATGGTTTGTGTGTGGACTTGGTCCAGACGTGTACAACAGAATTCAAAGTTGTACTACTGCTGAGGAAATTTGGGATACTTTGCAAGTGGCTCACGAAGGAACTCCTCAAGCAAAGAGATCAAGAGGAACACTGCTGTATTCTCAATATGAGAATTTCACCATGAAGGAAGGATAGATGTATACAAGGTTCACAACACTAACAAATAAACTTAAGTCTCTTGGAAGCATTATCCTTGAAGAAAACAAGATTGAGAAAATTCTGACAAGGGTGTTGCCAGTTACTTAGGAAACCAAAATCACTGTTATTCAGGAATCAAAGAACACTGCCACTCTTAAGTTGGACGAGCTAATTGAAAATCTCACTGCCTATGAACTGAGAAGGCAAACCATGAAGATGGATGCTCCCAAGAAGGAAAGAAGCCTGGCTCTCAGAATCGCTGAAGGTTCAGATCTAGAGGAAGATGAAATGGCTATGATCACGAGGGATTTCAAAAAGTATCTAATGAGAGGAAAGGTTTCTTCAAGAGGTTCTACTTACAACAAACCAAGGGTCCCTAAAAAATAGACTAACGAGGGCTGTTACAAATGCGGTAAGACTGACCACATAATCAAAAACTATCCTTAATGGGAAATTGAATGGAAGAAGGAAAGGGTTGAACGAAGAAATAGGAAGAATGAACAGGTTCATCCCAAGAAGAACAAAGGATCAACAAAGGCTATGGTTGCTGCTTGGGGAGAAAGCTCAGATGAGGATTCAGAAGATGAAGATGGAGATGAACAAGCACTTATGGCCATTGGAGAATCATATGATGAACTAGAGGTAAGTGTGATTCATCTCAAAGACAAGATTAAATTTTTGTCTAAAGAAAGGCTATCTGAGTTACTGCTAGATTTCATTGATGAGCCTGAGGTCCTAAACAATGAAAAGGAACAACTGTGTAAGGAATGTGTAATCTTGAAAGCTAAGTGCAAAAATCTGGAACTCGGGACTAGTGAAAGTGATAGTAAAAATACTGAGTTGAAAAACCATGTTCTTGAACTTGAGAACACTATGTTAGAGATTAGATCTGAAAATTTAAAAAAGAAATTAGGAACAGGTAAAAAGAAAGATGATCACATACACCTCACCTTAGAAGAAAATCTAGGAAAAATGAAGGATGAGATGTACAAAAAAGATGAGCAGATAAGAGTCCTAAAAGAAGATCTAGGTAAGGTTAAGCATGAACTAGACAAAACTTGCAAATGGAATAAGTCCTATGATGCACTATCATGGCTAAAAGACCACCATGGTAGCAATAAGAGAGGACTTAGCTATGGGACCCCTGCACCTAAGTGGGATCCCAAAAGCAAGTACATCATACTTTCTGAGAACAAAATCTGCACACACTTTGGTAAGACTGGTCACTACAAAAATGAACGTAATGCAAAAGAGAGGCCAGTCAAAAGAAACAAAAATTTTGTTCAAGGGAAAGGTAGGCTACCAGGATGGGCTAAAAAGAATTTAATTCACCCTTTTGCCTATAGAAAGGGACCCAAACTAGTTTGGGTTTCTAAGACTAACCCATGATTTCCTTTTGCAAGTTCAAGTGAAGGGGAGTAGCCAAATATGGTACATGGATAGTGGTTGCTCAAAGCATATAATTGGAAGCAAGAACCAGTTCCTTTCACTTGAAAACCTAAAAGGAGGTAATGTCTCCGTTGGAAATGGTAAGAAAGGCGATATCATTGGGGTTGGAAAGGTAGGTAAGCCAGACTCACATTCCATTGAGAATGTCTACCTAATAGATGGCTTGAAATATAGCCTAATCAATGTATTATAACTGTGTGACAGAGGTAACTTGGTAGCATTCACCTCTACCAAATGTTTTGTGATAAATTTTACCACTGACAAGATTGTTGTGCAGGGAAAAAGAGTTAACAATATATATATATATATATATATATATATATATATATATATATATATATTGTAGATTTGTCCACTATTTTAGAAAATAAACTCACTTGCTTAAATGTACTGGAAAATTATCCCCTCCTTTGGCACAAAAGACTTGGACATGCAAGTCTGAGTCAACTCAACAAATTAGTCTTCAAGGACCTGGTGATAGGGCTGACTAGCATCAAGTTTAAGGAAGACATAGTTTGTGAGGCTTGTGAAAAGAGGAAGCAGGTAAGATCCTCTTTCAAAAGCAAGAAAATGGTAAGCACGACCAGGTCGATGGAACTGGTTCATATGGATCTCTGTGGTCCAATAAGAACATTAAGCAGAGGTGGTAAAAAATATGTGATGATGCTTGTTGATGATTACTCTAGATTTACTTGGATATTGTTTTTAACATCTAAAGATGAAGAATTTGACATGTTTATTTCTTTTGTTAGAAAAACTCAGAAGCAACTAGGTAATCAACTTGCATCAATTAGGTCTAATGATGGAACTGAATTTGAAAATGCTAAGTTTGCTGAATTTTGTGATGTGCATGGCATAGATTATATTTCTGCCCCTAGGACTCCACAACAAAATGGAGCAGTTGAAATAAAGAATAGGACACTTGAAGATATGTCTAGGACTATGCTTCTTTCTAGTAAACTGCACATAGCTTCTAGGCAGAAGCTGTAAATACTGTATGTTACATTATTAATAGGTGCATGACTAGATATTTTGTAGAGAAGACTCCCTATAAGTTACTTAAAGGGAGAAAACCAAATATATCCCATCTTAGGGCATTTGGATGCAAATTCTTTGTTAGTGTTTGATGAAAATAACATTTTTTCGGAGAGACAGGAACATGAAGATAAAGCAATTGGGCTGGTAAGAGGTTTAAATGAAGTCACAGTCCAAGCTGAAGCTGCACCAGAAGAAGGAACATGTGATTGAACAGGTTCTTCCATCCATGGCAACCTGATAGGGGGAACTGAACAAAGAAGAACTGAATCTAATTCCCAAATGGAACCTATCCACGAGCCTGTTCCTCAGCAACAGAACATGGGAAAAATATCAAATAGAAACCGGTTGGTTGTGAAACCTTACAAGTATCAAAGTTCTCATCCCATTGAGAACATAATACTGGTCCAACCTCTGGAATTAAAACTATATCTCAATTAAAGAATCTGTGTGCTTTTTATGATTTCTTATCTCTTATTAAACCTAAAAATATTCCTGAGGCTTTGCAGGATGCAGACTGGGTAAATTCAATGCAAGATGAACTCAATCAGTTTGAAAGGAGTCAAGTTTGGCATCTGGTACCAAGACCCAAGGATAGATCAGTAATTGGCACTAAATGGGCCTTTAGAAACAAACTTGATGAAGATGGAACTGTTACAAGGAACAAGGCAATGTTGATGGTTCAAGGTTATAGCTAGGAGGAAAGCATATACTATGATGAGACCTTTGTCCTAGTTGCATGTTTGGAAGCAATAAGACTCCTCATAGCCTTTGCTGCATACATGGAATTTACTCTTCACCAGATGGACGTCAAGAGTGCCTTCTAATCACGCCCAACTATGCCTTATAAAAAGGACTCTGCGGACGTTGCAAATATAACCTGAGTATTTGCCCAGGGTCGAATCCACAGAGAGTTAACCTATCAACCACTATCTTCAGACCCACTAATTCTTCAGAACCAGCTTCCCAAATATTCAAATCTCAGTTGAATGTTCTTTAACAACTACGCTTGCGAGTAACTAAATAGCTGTAAACTAAACTAATACGGTTGTAAACAATTATGAGAAAAAGCTAAGGCAATGATTTCCCCTATTGATGGAATCCCTTCTGTTTATGCTCATACAAATTTACCAACACATCTCTATCAATCATGAACGCTAATCTTACCGTAAATCTCTCCCGAGTAATCACAGTAATTTACTATTGCACTCTCCCGAGATACACTAGCTTACTTTATTTAGCACGATTCACTTTAGATTACACCCAAGGCTTCGTTATCCCTAATCCCGCCTTTAAACCCGCAATTATAGATTCCTCTAATAATCTAGGAGTGGTGTTGTTCAACAATACCCTAAATATGCACTCTTTTCCAAGTTATGCACACTAAATAGGCACAGCTAATTGAGAATCCTGTCAATTAACTACAACAAATACGAAGTTGAACAAATAGAGATTAAACTAGCAATTTGTATTCACATAAACAAGAAGTTCATCACCCAATAGGTTCCATCAAAACCTTAGACAAGGAATTTAGCTACTCATAGCTATGGGAAAATAAACTAAGATTGAATTCATCATAAAAATCGAAAGTAAAGAAGAAAGATGTTTTGAGTATTCTCTCACAATGTTTTTCCTTGATAAGAAACCTTAAAAATCAATACATGCCTCTCTTTGGCGAAGTCTAATGTTTTAAATAGGGTTTAGGACTAAAAATCCCGTGTTTTACACTTTAGTCCCTGAAGTTTTCTGCGTCCGCCGCGGTTCTGCCGCGGTCGCGGTCAAACCGCGGCCAAAAGCCTTCCCTGAATCTGAATTTATCCGCAGCTATCTTCCACCGCGGTCGCGGTGGAACCGCGGTCGCGGTGGAACCGCGGTCAAACCAGTTCTCTGAATCTTCAGGCCTGTTTTGCGTGGTGTACTTGGGGAATTTCACAGTTAGCCTCTTTTTCTTCAATTTTGACTCCAAAACTGCTCCTTAGCCTTCCTTATACATATATCACCTGCCAATCATGAAAAGCACTAATAAGAGCATTTTGTTATCACTTTTAGCATTAAAACTATACAAGAAGGTAATTATTTAAGGTGTGATTATAGTCAAATTCACCTATTATCAACACTCCACACTTAAACCTTTGCTCGTCCTCGAGCAAACTAAACCACACTTCTAGGCCTAACTGCTCAATGCATTGCCCCAATTTATGTCACACCTGCTATTATGATTGACCTAAGCAGTGCACAATCATATCTCAAATGCAGACTCTCATGCCAAGACACACTTGTGCTCACTCTAATTACTCTAACAGAAATGAAGACTCACTTTTTCTTCCTGAGTCACATGCCCTTACATAAACAAAATCTGAGAGAAGTTCCACACACATAAAATTCAACAACAAGGAACCATATATAGAAAGAATTCACTCACTCTCAGCAAAGAGCATTCACATGCCACACAGACACACCATAAGTTTGCCTTAGTGTAATACTCTACTAATCGAGCCATTCAGTCAAAGATCAAGAGGTCTTTATAGGTTGTAATGTAGGCTAAGGGACGGGTAGGATATATTTAGATATAGTGACTAACCTCCCTAAGCACTTTTAATACATACTTCCTTTTATTTTGCTTTCATGATCAACCCAATCATTATTCCACATTTTGTTTCACTTGTGACCCCCACTTTTCTTTAGGTACAACTGGCTTCTTCTCTCTTTTTTTTTTCCAGAGATTTATTGTACACTGCCAGTTCACCAATCAAAACCTTCATCCTTGATTCCCCCCCTTTTTTTTTTCTAACTCTCTCCCACCCCACACTTTGACTTTTGTATATTCTTTAGTGATTCAAGTGCTTCTAGGAGGTAAAGGTTCAAATAATTAAGTTTATTCAAACACAGCGATTTAGATCGTTATAGGGTTATCAAAGAACAGGCTTCAGGCTCAAAGGGGTTAACTATGGTAATATGCACAGGTGGATTCTCAAGTATAGAGGGTTGCACAAAGAAATGCCTCAATCATCTCTAAAACCAAAC
>NC_031995.1:93427682-93432535 GCF_001879085.1 Nicotiana attenuata | reverse complement strand
CCCCCTGGATGGAGCAAGAGGGACCCGGATCATTATCCTCGTCATCTATCTCAATTGTGATCCTATTCCCCGGCCACTCTGATGCTAGAAGCTTTGAATGCTGCTTTGGGTGGCAAATCACCATCGGCAGGATTGGTGGGGGTGTTTCTCATCAAGCACAATGTGGTTACCAAGGAAGGGAAATAGAATCCCTTTGTCAGCAGCGGTCCCCGTAAGACCATTTCATCACCAATTATCCGGGCCACATCAAAATCCTTTCCTGTCACAAAACACCAAGTCAGCAGTGCCCGATTGAAGTTCACGTCCGTTGTATTGCTGGATGGCAGGAACCTGCTGCAGATAACAGTCAACCAACACTTGGCCAAGTGGGTGAAAGAGTTAGAGTTGAGGGTTATTTGGTCACGTATCCAAATGGGTTGCCCCCTGTGCAAAGTACATCCGTCATGACCTCCCATGTCACCCCTGGTCTGTCATGGTAATAGTCGACGTCACTGGTGAACGGAGGCAGCCGCAACACCTGGCGAATTGTTGGAACTTTAGCATTGACCACCGTACCCCGAACAATCACCTCCCTACCCAAGTGCAATGGGCAGTTGGCGTAAAATTCTCGAACCAGCATCTTGTTAACTGGTGCAGGGTCATGAAATAGGAATTCCATTTCCCGCCTCCGTATTTCTTCATACATCTCCACCTTTTCGGCTCGAAGGGCTACCCGATCAATCAGGATCTCATGGATAAAGGTCTTTGTAGCCTTGGCGTTTAAGTCGTCCTCCGCCAGTTCCAATTGGAATCTGGACTCATCATAAGTAGGTCGCTGGGATGGGCCTCCAGATCGCCTTTGTCTTTTGGGAGCCATATGACCTACAAATAATCAAACGAACCATCAAAATATGCCCTAACTAGTGCCAATCAGATGGTTACTCAGACTTCACCACCCGATGACACCAAATACTTCCCCTTAATTCATTCATAACAACTTCCACAATAGCCCCATAATTTTCTTACCACTTCCGGCATAATACACCCCACACTTACTCCTTTCAATGTTACACATGACATACAACACCACCATATAGCACTACAACCATACCACCAATCAACTACACATCATCAACCATCAATTACAACACCCCAAACCTAGGTTGGGCTTAAAACATCCCAAAAATATACAACACATTACCAAAATTTCGGCCAACACATGACCCAATACCATATCACACCACAAAAATCTAGTTTAGGCCTCCAAGCCACCAAAACAACTTCACAATTATTTAATAATGGAGACCCAATTAATTTGGCACCAAACAACCTCATAAACATCAACTACAACAATGGCAAACATAAAAGAAAGCAAAAAAATTCAAATTTTTACACTAATCCTAATTAGGGTCTAGTTGAAACTAATAACTTAGCAAAATACACTACTTAGAAGAGAAAGAAATAGAGAGAGAGAAGAATAACTTACTTGAGTTGAAGAGAGGTAGAAGTGGAGGTGTGTTAATGGAGGTTGGGGAGGAAGGGGGAGGTGAAGTAGAAGGAAGAGTAGAGAGATTGTTTGAACAGAGAGAGGAAGAAGGAATGGGATGAGGGGGGGGGGCGGAATTATTGGTTTGGGAATAGAAGGGGGGGTTGATTTTTATTGAAGTTAAAAGGTTTTTAAAAAAAACATTTTTTTTAACTTACCTACTTACCTGGCCGCGTCTGGGTCTGCCACGGTTCTGCCGCGGTCGCGGTAGAACCGCGAGCAGTGAGGTTCCGAGAGGCCATTTGACCGCGGTCTTACCGCGGTCGCGGTAGAACCGCGGTCGAGGCCCCTCTCTGATTCTAACGCCCAGTTTTTTTGTTTTTTTTGTTTTTGAATAGACTACAAAGGTTACAATTACAACAATGTCATGGGTTGCCTCCCACGTAGCGCCTGATTTAACGTCGCGGCACGACTCATGTGAGCGCAATTAAGGTTCGCTCGACCTCTGGGGTTCATTCAAATGCTGCTTGGTCATCTCCTTAGGCTCGTTCATACCCACATACAATTTCAACCGCTGACCATTGACTCTAAATGTACGAGAGTTATCTTCAGTAGCAACTTCCACAGCTCCGGATGGAAACACTTCAACCACGCGAAATGGTCCAGACCACCTTGACTTTAGCTTACCCGAGAACAACCGCAGTCTTGAGTTCTAAAGCAATACCCTGTCCCCGGGTTTGAAATTTCGCTCAATGATGTTCTGATCGTGAAGCCTCTTCATTCTCTCTTTATACAGCCTTGTGCTCTCAAAAGCAAGATACCGGAACTCCTCTAGCTCATGTAATTCAGTGACTCTTGACGTGCCCGCAGCTTCCAAGTCTAAGTTCAACTGTTTCAGTGCCCACCATGCTTTATGTTCAAGTTCTACAGGTAGGTGACAGGCCTTCCCAAACACCAACTTATATGGTGACATACCAATTGGTGTCTTGAAAGCTGTCCTGTAAGCCCATAGTGCATCATCTAGCTTCCTTGACCAACCAGTTCTTGTAGCGTTTACAGTTTTTGTCAATACGCTCTTGATCTCTCTGTTGGACACCTCAACCTGTCCACTAGTCTGTGGGTGGTACGGAGTAGCCACCTTGTGGCGCACATCATATTTAGCCAACAACTTCTCGAAGGCCTGGTTGCAGAAGTGAGTGCCTCCGTCGCTGATAATTGCGCGCGGTGTCCCAAAGCGGGTGAATATGTTCTTCTTTAGAAACCCGACCACCACCTTAGCATCATTGGTGGGTAATGCTGCAGCTTCCACCCACTTGGACACGTAGTCTACAGCAACAAGAATGTATTTATTGCCATAGGAGCTGACGAAGGGACCTATGAAATCTATCCCCCAAACATCAAACACTTCCACCTCTTGAACTGGGTTCATGGGCATCTCGTGACGCCGGGAAATGTTCCCGGTGCGTTGACATTCATTACATCCCTCGACCCACAAGTGAGCATCCTTGAACACCGTTGGCCAGAAAAATCTGGCCTCTAGCACCTTAGTTGCTGTCCTAATTCCTCCAAAGTGACCGCCATACGCCGAAGCGTGACAAGCCTACAAGACAGAAGATTGTTCGATCTCGGGGACGCATCTCCGGATCATGTTATCAAGGCATATTCTAAACAAGTAGGGCTCATCCCAGTAATACAATTGGCTTTCACGAAAGAATCTCTTCCTCTGGACCGATGACAGGTCGTGAGGAACAATACCACTGGCTAGGTAATTAGCATAGTCTGCATACCAAGGCGCTTCCTGATGAGTGGTAGCGAGCAGCTGCTCATCTGGAAAAGTTTCCAGAATTTCCTCAACTTCTACTATATTTTCAGTTCCTTCAAGTCGTGATAGGTGATCAACGACTTGATTTTCAGTGCCCTTGCGGTCACGAATTTCAAGATCGAACTCTTGCAGTAGCAACACCAACGAATCAGGCGTGGCTTAGAGTCCTTCTTTTCTATTAAGTATCTAAGAGTTGCATGATCAGTGTATACGATTACCTTGGATCCTATCAGATAGGACCGGAACTTGTCAAAAGCAAATACCACAGCTAGCATCTAATTTTCTGTCACTGTGTAGTTTAACTGGGCTCTGCTCAGCGTCCTACTAGCATAGTAGATTGGGTGCATCAATTTGTCCTTCCGCTGGCCCAGCACTGCCCCCACCGCGTAGTCACTAGCATCACACATTAACTCGAACGGTTGCTCCCAGTTGGGGGCAACGATTATGGGTGTTGTGACCAGCCTTTGCTTCAACTCCTCAAAAGCTACCCTGCAATCATCAGAAAATACAAAAGGGTGATCTTTCTCTAACAACTTACAGAGAGGGTTGGCGATTTTGGAGAAGTCCTTAATGAACCTCCGGTAGAGCCCGGCATGTCCAAGGAAGCTTCTTATGGCTTTGACTGAAGTTGGTGGCGGCAGCTTTGCTATGACATCAACCTTTGCTCTATCAACCTCTATTCCTTTGCTTGACACCTGGTGCCCCAAGACTATTCCTTCTTGTACCATGAAATGGCACTTTTCCCAATTCAGAACCAAGTTAGTCTCGATGCACCGTTTCAGCACACGCGTCAGATTCACTAGGCAATCCTCAAATAAATTCCCCACCACTGAGAAGTCATCCATGAACACCTCCATTATATCTTCTACCATGTCAGTGAATATGGCCATCATGCACCGTTGGAATGTGGCGGGTGCATTGCATAGGCCAAAGGGCATCCTCCTGAAGGCATAAATTCCGTATGGGCATGTGAAGGAGGTCTTTTCTCTATCCTCAGGGGCAATGGAGATCTGATTGTACCCTGAGTACCCATCCAGGAAGCAAAAGTGTGACCTCCCTGCCAATCTATCCAGCATTTGATCAATGAAGGGAAGTGGGAAGTGGTCTTTCCGGGTGGCTAGATTCAACTTTCTGTAATCCATGCAAATTCTCCAGCCTATGACGGTTCTTGTTGAGATAAGTTCATTGTTGTCATTCTTCACCACCGTCATGCCACCCTTTTTAGGCACACATTGAACTGGGCTAACCCAGCTACTGTCAGAAATTGGGAAAATGATTCCCGCATCCAACCACTTTATCACTTCCTTCTTCACCACCTCCTTCATATTTAGGTTCAGCCTCCTCTGATGTTCCCTTGAAGGTTTGTGCCCCTCTTCTAGCAGAATCTTATGCATGCAATAGGCGGGGCTGATTCCCTTGATGTCTGCCATGGTCCACCCAATGGCAGTTTTGCACTCCTTTAGTACCTGTATAAGCTGCTGAACCTGCACATCTAACAAACCAGATTAGATAATAACAGGTAATGTGGAGTTGGGACCCAGAAACTCATACCTGAGGTGGGCGTGG
>NC_031995.1:93301670-93427042 GCF_001879085.1 Nicotiana attenuata | reverse complement strand
CGGTGGAACCGCGGTCAAACCAGTTCTCTGAATCTTCAGGCCTGTTTTGCGTGGTGTACTTGGGGAATTTCACAGTTGGCCTCTTTTTCTTCAATTTTGACTCCAAAACTGCTCCTTAGCCTTACTTATACATATATCACCTGCCAATCATGAAAAGCACTAATAAGAGCATTTTGTTATCACTTTTAGCATTAAAACTACACAAGAAGGTGATTATTTAAGGTATGATTATAGTCAAATTCACCTATTATCACCTTCCTAAATGGCTACTTAAAGGAGAAAGTGTTTTTCAAACAACCTTCAGGGTTTGAGAGCAAGGAGTGTCTGGATCATATATATAAACTAGACAAGGCACTCTATGGACTCAAGCAGACTCGTAGAGCATGGTATGAACGACTATCTAAATTCCTGCTTGAACATGGCTACAAGAGAGGTAAAATAGATATCACTCTATTCTTGAGGGAAAAAGGTAAGTATCTTCTTGTAGTACAAATATATGTTGATGACATAATTTTTGGGGCAACCACTGAAAAACTAAGTAAGGAATTTGCTAAACTTATGGGGAGTGAATTTGAAATGAGTATGATGGGTGAGCTTAATTTTTTCTTAGGCTTACAAATTAAATAAAACTCAAATAGAACCATGATCCATCAGCAGAAATATGCAAAAGAGTTGATTAAGAAGTTTAAAATGGAAGAATCAAAGGAAATAGACGCTCCTATTGCAACAACCACAAAATTGGACATAGATGAACCTGATTCATTTGTTGATCAGAAGTTGTATAGGGTTATGATTGGTTCACTTTTGTATCTTACTGCTAGTAGACCTAACATTATTTTCAGTGTAGGGCTTTGTGCTCGATTTCAAGCAAATCCAAAGGAATCTCACTTGACTGATGTCAAGAGAATATTGAGATACTTGAAAGGAAGTACTGATCTTTGCCTTTGGCATCCAAAAGTTAGTAACTTTAACCTAGTGGGATATGCTGATGTTAACTATGCAGGTTTCCTTGTGGATAGAAAGTGCACTTCAGGTATGGCACACTTCCTTGGTTCATTCCTTGTGTCATGGGCTGCTAAAAAGAAAAATTCAATGGCCTTATCTATTGCTGAAGTTGAGTATGTTGCTGCTGCTTCCTGTTGTGCTCAATTGCTTTGGATCAAACAGTAGTTGATGGATTTTGGTATTGAAGTTGGTTGCATCCCTATTTTTTGTGATAACACTAGTGCTATTAGTATGATTAAGGACCCGGTTCATCATATAAGAACTAAGCACATAGATATTAGACATCATTTTTTGAGGGACAACTATGAGAAAGGACCGATCTCTATAGCATTTTGTGCTAGTGATAAACAGATTGCTGATAACTTTACAAAAGCACTAAGTAAAGAAAGCTTTGGAAGGAATATGTTAGAACTAGGGATGATTAGTATCATCTAATGGGACCCGTTCAGAATTCTCAATGAAACAAAACAAATTTTTTAAAATATTTTTTGGTTAGAAAATTTGGAACTTGTGTAAATATCTAGATTAATCTTTGCTCAGTCTCATACTGTAGATAGTATACTCCTGTGACATGTGTTGATATGACTCACTGATCTCTAGCAAAATTTTCTCTATTTTGGCAAATTGAGGCATGATCAAGAGGATTCTTAGTGAAGAACCTAGTTCATCAGTACTGGTTCATCTGAATAACGAGGTATATTTTATATACTCTGCACAATTAGAAATATTAATATTTAATTCATGAGAAGAGTCCAACCTATGTTCAAAAACTTCAGAAAAACCTATCCTTTTGAGTTTGAACCAGTTTCTTCTCAAACTAGAATCCTCACCGTATTAAAACGCCTAGATTCTAGTGAAGCCTAACCGTCTATTCAAACTGAAATTTCAGGGCGATTAAACTCCTATTTGACCACTAAAAGTTGTCGTTGTGTATTAATTATAACTTCTCCTTTAAATTCATCAAAATCACCACTACCACTTGATCGACCCTGCACTATTATTGAGTAGCGAGAGAGGTCGAAGTAGCTTTTACCCGATTAAGGTCGGGATCGATTTTCATAGGGAGCTAGATATTGGAATTAGGTGTCTATCTAAAGTGGAGTTTTGTATTTGCTCCCAATTGAACTTCTACACATTTTTGGTTTTGATTATGATTCTAATTTTATAAAACTACAATGCTCAATTAAGCTAAAATAAACTAGGGTTAAATTATTGCGAGTTTTTCAAATGATTAAAAGGCACTAGGGTAGTGACTTTCACCTAGGTGGTCAATTGACAGATTCTTGATTCTAAAGCTAGATTTTCATATCTAGGGAGTATGATATAACCATTGCACGATTCTACTCACTCTATACCTCTCGGTAGTTTGAGTGCTTTTGCCAGAATTAATTTTCTCAAGACCAATTGGGTATGGAAATTCGCACAAGCAATCAAAGTTCAAGTCGAGTACTACTATCTCTAGGTTTAACCCTTTAATTAGGGCTATCAATCTCTTGAGTACGCCCCAATTCCTTGTTGGACCAATTTCAGAGACTTAGACTCTCTTTCTCTAGAAGAGCCAAAGTCAACTAAACACAAACTAGTGTATGCAACCACTAATTCAGCAACTAAACATGAAATTAGTCCAAATATCAAACATCCATAGTCAATCAAGCCCTAAAACAGAAGACCCATCAATTACCCACACTAGGATTGAGCCACAACCCTAGCTTATGGGTCTAGCTGCTCATAATTAGATAAGAAAACAAAGAAATAGATGAAGAAAAACTCATATTAATTAATTACTAAATTAAACTTGAAAATTCAATGTTGAAATACAGCTAAAATTACTCAAAAAAGCTAAAACAAATGAAGTCACAAGCGCAACCTTCAGTACAAACTATCTAATGATCTAAAAATGGGAAAAGAATCTATTTATACTATGTTAAAAATCTCGGACAAAAATACCCCTGCGGGGCTAGTGCGGACTGCACAAAATCAAGTGCAGCCGTACTAAGGCTCTTGACTTGAATATACAGCTCTCTAAACTTGGGCAATGCGGGTCGCACAAAGTCTAGTGTGGCCGCGGTGGCTTCTAGTGCGGTCCGCATGAAATGGAGCGCGGACCGCATTGGGCTTCAATCTTCAAACTGGCATCTCTCTGAACCTTGGCTCTGCGGACTGCACTAAATTGAGTGCGGCCGCAGTAACTCCAATACGGACCGCAAAAATCCTTTACAGCCACATTGCCTTTTTGACCTGAGATGCACACTCTCTGAACTTCACTTGTGCGGACCGCACATAATGGTGTGCGGCCTCACTGGCCCTGTTTGACTGAGCTTTGCCTTGTTTTGGTACTTGTGCAAGTTTCACTCTGTTTTGAGCTGGTTTTTGACATCTTGTCACCTTGTTGATCAAACTTGCAATCAAGCACAACTTGTGAGCCTTTTGGGACTATTTTGTACACATTTCTATTCAAAACTCAAGCATGAAGGAGTGTGAAATGCATCACAATTCCTAGTTATCAACTCCCCCAAACTTAAGCTTTTGTTTGTCCTCAAGCAAACAAAATAAGACCCACCTCTTAAGAGAAATTCCAAGAAAATTCAACTGTCCTAAAGTGACCTCATCTAGCATCAATTGGGACTAACAATTGCCCTCAATACAAATGAATCATTAACAACATTCACTCTTTTAAACACCATGGATTAAGTGCGACACAAGAGCATCAAGAGTTGACTCAACACATCAAAGAACTCTTATTACTTTGGTCATTGTGGAACCCAAACTCACACACCCTCAGCTCTCCCTAAGCAAACATCAACTTTAGAATAGTGGCACTCAAACTAGGTTAATGGAAATGCACTCATCTCTCTCAAAGAAAAGTCACAAGTCCGGCTTTAAGTACTATATGCTTGCCCCTTATGTGAATCACCACTAATGTAAGCTTCATTCAACTAGAGATCATATAGGGCTTTTGTGGAGACATAGTGAAGGCTTGTGGTTCCGGGTAGGCAATGCTTGGTCTAAGTAGGTTCCATCTCCCCTTAAGCACTTCTTTTGTTTCATTTTGGCACAAATTCACTTGACTTTTTGAGTCATTTCACTTCTTTCTAAGGGGTTAGAGAGACACACTATCACTCTTTCTTATACATTTCAAATCTTTTCTCCTTTCTCAATTTTCCACAGCTTTCATTCTTTGCTTTTCTTGAATCCCTTTTATTCATTTCTACATTCAACATTCTTTTTGTCTTTTTGCTTTTATTTTCTTTTTCATTGCCTTTCCTTTTCTTCATTTTGTAACTTTTTCCCACTTTGTTGCCATCCTCGTCTCTCCCCCAAACTTATACTTTTGCCATGTGCTAAGGAAAGATCAGGTACCAAGAGAGAGTATCTTTTAGAACGGGTAAAGGCTTGTATCATGGTTCTTGAAGAAAAAAGGTCTAAGGTTTAAAAGGGTTGACTAGGGATTTTATCATTGTTAGGCTATGGAAGTGTTAAAACTATCATTTGGTTCAAGGAGAGCCTATAATCATGTCTCAAGTCAAAATTCACTTAAGATTTCGCCTCAACAAACATTCAGGGCAAGTTCTAGGCCAATGGCTTGGGACTTGGACTTGTAATGCAATTTATCACCGCACAGCTATGTGATTACTAAAGGCATAGAGTTGGGGGCCCACAATGACCTTAGATAATATTTAAGCACACAATGGTCCCGAAAAACCACTTGACGATTATCGGTCAACACAAAAGTCTCAAGGTCACGACTTTCACTATCCTAAACATAAATTTGTTTTTTACCATGAGATAAAAGACAAATGTGCTAGGCCCAAGTGAAGCTTTGCTTGAGGCACCCTTAACCACTAACTACTAAAAGCAAAAAGAAAAACGGACTCAAACACTTAAGAAGGTTGTCACGCCATCCATCATTGGGAAGAACCACCCGGTTCACACAAATTTCACCTTTGGAAAGAACCGTGGCATTAAGAAAACCAAAGGCTTATTTCAAATGTTCAAAACAAGAAGCTACAAACATAAATAAGAAGCTACGAAAAAGAAAAATGCGGAAAGTAGAGTGAATATGTACAAGAGGGGATTTTAATCAAATATACAATACGGGGATGAATATATACAATGTAAAGCTAGGGTAGTGACTTGATTGTACAATCAAAAAATTTAATGAAGTACCAAAATTATATGCATACCAAAAATAAAAAAGAAAGAAATCATAAAATCTATCGAATATATACATTCATCCAAATCAATAAAAGTAGGGTCTACCCCCTCAAATAAAAGTTGGCATTGTCCTCAATACCAACTAACCAAAATAAGCACCAAAAATAGAGGGAAAAAGGATATAGAAACTCCCTATGGCCCGCATGTCTGCATGGGATCCTGAGTGGTCCCTGGGTCCTCAATATGCTCGGGAACCTCAGACTAGTTCCCTAGGACCTGCTGCTCTGCTGCTGGGAATTTGGCCTGGACCTGGATAGGCTCCTGGGCTGCATCTTGTGGCTGACTGGAGGAGGTCTCCGGTGGGTCTGCCAACTGGATGACTGCATCATCTGCACGGGGAATCATCCTCTTCCTCTTGGGAGGCCTCTGGGACTGCTCTAGCTGGGGATGGGCTGCTGACACCGGGTCATGTAGCAATGAATCCAAAGGCAGATGATCTGCCTTCAACTTGTCAATCTCAACCCGCAGCTCCTTCACGCACTCCTTGGAAGCCCTAGTCTTCCTCATATTCTAGGCCTCCCTAGCAAGCTCCTTGAGAGCTTTTCTATGAGACTCCACTGCGTCCGTAAGAACTTTCTGAGTGTCAAGGATTTTTTTCTTGTTTTCTAGAATCTCCTTGAGGGCGTCCTCAATAGACTATGGGACCTGTGGAGGCGGGGGTGCTGACTGAGCTGCTACTGTATTAGTGAGGACAAACAGCTTAGAGGAAGGTGTCTGCATCCAGTTGTTGATGCTAAGAAGGTCCTGGCTCAGACGGTGGGCAGTAACTGGGTAAGTCGGGGTAGAGGGTATGTCTGGAACTGCTGAAGTGGATGGACCAGGGGGCATATCTGCTGAGGTGGACACAGGCTGAGTAGAAGCCACTACCACTACTAGCTTTTCAGACTGGCCAGTTAGAGCAGTGGCTGTTCTCTTGTAGTTTTTGCCTTTTGGGTTGTCATCACCTTGCATGTTGTACCAGGAGAACGGGGCCTTTGCTTTCACTTTGATATCAAATGGCCGCTTTTCAACTTTGAGGTCCCTGAAGTGCATGGTTAATAAACTGGTAAAGGGGTAGTTTCTGTCACCTTCACTTACTACCTGTGTAATCACCCGAGACATCACATTCCAAACGTTAATTGGTACCTCACCATGATTGATGCTACCAAGACTGCCCGGTGAAGAGGGAGTGAGTTTTCATGGGTAGTGAGGTCCAATCTGCTGCACACGAATGTTTCCCATCCCTTGGCCTCGAAATTCAAACTTCTCCTCAAAATTTTCACTCCCGCATTCAGCCAATCGGGAGTGGTACCTGGGATTGCCAGATACTGTGCCAACTAAGGACATACCTCCACACCTAATTCCATCTTTTCCAAGTACAATGAATCATCCTCCTCATCGAAGCCCAAATAGTCATTTATTGATTTTCCATCAAATAACACTTTCAAATTTTGCACCTTAGTCACATTGGTGCCCTTTTTGATGTGGGCAGCATTGGTGTAGAATTCCTTGACCAGGTGCTCGTTTGCATCCATATAGTCACCTAAGAAGTACTCTCAGTCCACTCTATCTCTAAACTGTCTTCCCACATTGGGGTTGTGAAGCAAGTGATCTCTATTTACAAAACTCCGCTCTGGAATCAATATCCTCACAGGCCACCATTCTCTGAATTTAATGTAGGCCATCTCACTCACAAAGCTGTCTTGCCACACCTTCGATTTTCTAGTTCTAGCAACATCTCCCACCTGAGGTTCACCCCCTTCTCTTGCTGCCTCATTTTCTCTTGCTGCCTAATCTTCTCCTACTGCACCCTCTCCGAATAATGAAGCTGTGGGAGAGGTGGAATGTTCATCCCCACTGCCTTCAGCTGAGCCCTCAGATGACCCAGAAGATACATTTACTAAAGCTTGGGCAGAGGGGATGCTGGAGGAGTGTCTCTTAGTCTGTTTCTCTCCGGGTAGTCAGGAACAAATTCTAGCACGGAGTCTAAAGTTACCTCCCGGGAGGGCTCGTACTCACTCCCGACTAATTAATAGCCCTATCAGCAGCTTTGATGATCTTCCTTGTGTTTTTAATGTTTTGCCGGGCTTGGGGAGTCAATCTTAACATCTTCTGTTTCCCTCCCCGGGAGGATTCTCCTCTACCTGCTTGTTTAGCACCCTTGCCTCTTTGTTTCACCATTTTCTGCAAACAACAGTCATTAAGCTTGTTAGTATCCAGAAGAGCATTATGAATTGCAGTTGCAGAAAAAATTGTTGCAGGCAGTTCAATATGTTGCAGAGTGTGGACCGCACAAAATGCAGTGCGAACGCACAGAGGCCAATACGGACCGCACAAAATCCATTGAGGTTCGCACATGGGTAGGGTTCAGACTACCCACTCTCTGAATCCATGTACTGTGGACCGTACAAAATGTAGTGCGGCCGCACAAGGACTAATGCGGTCCGCACAAAATGACAATGAGGTCCGCATTGAGGTACCACGGTCCACACAAAATGCAATGCGGTCGCGGTCCTCAATGAACAGGTTTTGGGACATTTAGCGATGCGGTCCGCACAAAATTCCATTGCGGACCGCACAAGGGCACCGCGAACCGCACAATTTCCATCGTGGTCCGCACTAAGTACCAAAAAGCAGCACCAACCTAGGGTTTAAGTGTTGATGTTTTTTAATCCAATTTATCACTTAAAGATGATTCCCTAGGTGTTGGTTCCGTGTTCTAACTATCTAAACTAACTTTAAACACAAATTAACTACCCTATTCTAACCAAATCGACAGAAATACGGGAAGAACAGAAGAAAAGCTAAGCAAACAAAATCTAATAAAAATAATAAAATTAACAATGGAAAAGAGATGAAATTACTAGAAGTAAGATGTTATGATAAAGAATAAGCCTTAGAAATTAGTTATGTGCAATGAGTGTGGATGAACAGTAATTTTAAAGCTCTGAGAGTTAAAAGATCGAAAAGTTCAAAATGAGGGCCTCAGGTACTATTTATAGAAAAAGTCCTGGGGCCCATCTCACCTACCCAATGCGAACCGCACAAAAGGAAATGCGGTCCGCACCACACTTCATTTATACAAGTTTGAGAAGGCAACCTACTGCGGTCCGCACAAAATGCTTTGCAGCGCAGTGGTCCACCACGAACTGCACAAAATATAATGCGGCCACGGTTGCACACTTCAGAGAGATGGTATTTTCATCCATCATCAGTGTGGTCCGTACTAAGTTCGTGCCCCCTGCACTAGGTTCTTTGCGGCCGTACAAAATGTAGTGCGGTCCGCATTGCAAACTTCAGAGACTTGAACAATTTTTCCACTCTGTCCTGCACTGCATCAACACAATCCTGTAGCATCTCACAACCAGTCAGTCCAAAAATAAATCCTCTACTACAATGACAATCAAAGAAAAACAACAAGAAAAACACACGGGTTTCCTCCCAAGAAGCGCCTGATTTAACGTCACGGCACGATGCAGGTTACCATCAAATCATTTGAGATGAAGAAGTGCCACCACGTGGCTGTCATCACTTTTTCCCAAGTAGTGCTTGACCCTATGCCCATTCATTCTAAAAACTTCCCTATTTTTGTTCTTTAAATCAAAAGCACCTAACGGGGTCACAAACACCACCTCAGAGGTCCACTCTATTTTGGCTTGAGCTTTCCCGGAAACAACGTAATCGAGAGTTGAATAAGAGCACCAAATCCCCCATATTGAACTCCTTGCCACGAGTATATTTGTCGTGAAGGTACTTCATCTTATCCTTGTACATGGACGAACTGGAGTAGACATGGAATCGAAATTCGTCAAGTTTGTTGAGCTGCTCCACTCGAAGATTTGCAGTTATATCCCAATCAAGATTCACTTCCTCAATGCCCACATGGCCTTGTGCTCTAACTCAACCGGTAAATGGCAAGCTTTTCCAAACACCAACCGATACGGAGATATACCAATCGGAGTCTTGTAAGCAGCCCTATACGCCTATAGAGCATCATCCAACTTCTTAGACCAATCGGTCCTATTTGCATTGACCGTTTTAGATAGAATATTCTTGATTTCCCTGTTTGAGACTTCAACTTGGCCACTCGCCTGAGGATGATAAGGAGTAGACACTTTGTGGTTGATACCATACTTTTCAAGCAAGGCGTCAAAAGCTCTATTGCAAAAATGCGACTCTCCATCACTTATGATTGCACGATGAGTGCCAAACCTTGTAAAAATGCTCTTTTTGATAAATGCAACCACACTTCTAACTTCATTGTTGGGAAAAGCCACGGCCTCGACCCATTTTGAAACATAGTCAACTGCCACTAGAATGTAGGTGTTCCCACACAAGCTAATGAACGGTCCCATAAAATCAATGCCCCATACATCAAAAATATCAACCTCAAGAATGGTATTGAGAGGCATCTCATCTTTCTTCGAAATTCCACCCGCTCTTTGACATTCATCACATCTCTTCACAAGATCACTTGCATCTTTATACAAAGTTGACCAATAAAACCCACAACTAAGAACTTTGGAAGCCGTCCTCACCCCACCATGATGGCCACCATAGGGAGAGGAACGACAAGCCTCCAAGATACTCAATTGCTCTTCCTCCGGGACATACCTTCGGATCACACCATTCGTGCATATCTTGAACAAATACAACTTATCCCAATAGAAATCCAAACTATCCCGTTTGAGCTTCTTTCTTTGGTTAGAAGAGAGCTCACACGGGATGGTGCCAGTCACAAGGTAATTAGCAACATCCGCAAACCATGGCATATCACTCATTGACACAGAAAGAAGTTGCTCATCGGAAAATATATCATTGATCTCTAGGCCATCATACGGCCTTCCATCCTCCTCCAAGCGGGAAAAGTGGTCCGTCACTTGGTTTTCACTACCTTTCCGGTCCACAATTTCTAAATCAAACTCTTGAAGTAATAAGACCCATCGCATCAACCTAGCTTTGGAGTCTTTCTTTGTCATCAAGTACCTAAGGGCTGCATGATCGGTGTACACTATGACCTTGGCTCCTATGAGATACGGTCGAAACTTTTCCATTGCGAACACTATAGCCAACAACTCTTTCTCAGTTACCTCCTTTGAGCCTCATTCATTGTCTTGCTCGCGTAGTACACTGGATCGAACATTTTGTTTACTTTTTGACCCAAAACTTCCCCAACCGCAACATCACTTGCGTCGCACATGAGCTCGAAAGGCAAACTCCAATTGGGTGCAGTAATGATAGGGGTGGTGGTCAACTTAAGCTTGAGAAGTTCAAATTATTGCATACATCCCTCATCAAACATGAACTTGGCATCCTTTTCTAGTAGCTTGCACAAAGGGTTCACTACCTTCGAAAAATCTTTTATAAATCTCTGGTAGAACCCTACGTGCCCAAGAAAACTCCTAACCCCCTTGACAGAAGTGGGGGGAGGAAGCCTTGAAATCACCTCTATTTTGGCCTTGTCAACTTCTATGCCATGCTTTGAAATTTTATGACCCAACACTATGCCTCCTCAACCATGAAGTGGCATTTTCCCAATTGAGCACAAGATTGGTGTCTTCACAGCGGGCCAACACTCTATCCAGATTTTTCAAACATTCATCAAATGAATCACCCACCACACTAAAGTCATCCATGAACACCTCCAAAATATCTTCCACCATATCGGTGAAAATGGCCATCATACACCGTTGGAATGTTGTCGGTGCATTATACAACCCGAAAGGCATCTGAGAAAAAGCAAAGGTGTCATATGGACAAGTAAATGTGGTCTTCTCCTGATCCTCCAGAGTAATCAAGATTTGGTTGTACCCAAAATATCCAGTCCAAGTAACAATAGAAGGCACGCCCAGCAAGACGATCCATCATCTTGTCAAGGAAAGGCAATAGGAAGTGATCCTTGCGGGTCACCTTGTTCAGATTGCAGTAGTCCATGCACGCCCTCCATCCGGTAACTGTCCGGGTAGGAATTAGTTTATTTTTATCATTGGTCACCACGGTCATACCACCCTTCTTCGGCACACACTGCACCGGCGAAGTCCATGAGCTATCAGAGATAGGGTACACAGCCTCGGTATTTAACCACTTTATCACCTCCTGTTTCACAACTTCTTGCATTGCCTCGTTCAACCTCCTTTGATGTTCTAAGGAGGGTTTTGCATCATCTTCAAGAATAATATTGTGCATACAGAATGCGGGGCTTATTCCCTGAATATCAGTTAAAGTCCATCCAATTTCCTTCTTCTGCTTTTTGAGCACCGCCAATGTGGCATCTACATGCATGTTAGTAAGACAAGAGGAAAGAATAACTGGTAAAGTTGAACTAGGGCCTAAGAATTCATACCTGACGTGTGGAGGCAATGGCTTCAACCCCAACATCGGAGGTTCCTCAATTGAAGGCTTTGTTGGAGGAGTCTTTCTATTTTCAAGATCCAAAGAGAGTTACCTAGGCTCATAAGAATAAGAGCCCATTCCATGTAAAGCATTCACACACTCCACTCGGCCCTCATCATCATTGACATTAAGATTTAACAATACGGCCTCCGGAGGGTCTTCCACATTGATCATTGCACTAGTATCATCAATTATCACAGCCGTGACAAGATCCACAAATGAGCACACTTCGGTACAACTGGGCTGCTTCATTGACTTGCACACATGAAAGACTACCTTATTATCACCCACCCGAAAAGTGAGTTCCCTTGCTTCCATATCAACTCGAGCCTTCCCCGTAGCAAGGAAAGTTCTCCTCAATATGATCGGGACTTCATAATCTAACTCACAATCCAAGATCACAAAATCAGCTGGCAAGATAAATTTGTCCACCCGGACAAGCACATCATCAACAATACCCAATGGTCGCTTCATTGATCTATCTGCCATTTGCAATCTCATGGAAGTCGGCCTCGGTGGCCCAATACCCAAAGTCTTGAAAACTGAGTAAGGCATCAAGTTGATTCTTGCCCCTAAATCACATAAAGCTTTAGCAAAGTCTGCACTTCCAATAGTGCACGGGATAGCGAAAGCACCGGGATCCTCCAACTTCGGAGCCATTGAATGTACTATAGCACTAACTTGGTGGGTAATCTTGATAGTTTCACAGTCCATGGATATTTTCTTTGTCACCAAATCCTTCATGAATTTAGCATAGCCAGGCATTTGCTCCAAAGCCTCCACCAAAGGCACATTGATGGATAAGCTCTCCATCATGTCAATGAACGTTTTGAACTGATTCTCATTTTTCTACTTGGCTAGCCTTTGAGGATAAGGTAGAGGTGGCCTAGGCAAGGGTGCCTTGGCTTTTGGTATAACCGGCTTCAGCATGTCTATTACGTGTTCCCTGGGCGGGTTCACATCATTTTGCGTTTCCACCTCGGCATCTTGAATATCAATTCTCACTTCTTCGTTCACATTTTCATCAACCACATTCTCAACCACCAAAGGAACTTCATCTTCTTGCAACTCAACTTCATCACCCAAAACTTGCTTTTGTTTGGAGGCATTCACATCACCGCCTTGTCCACTCCTGGTAGTTACTGCCATTACATGATTGTTCCTACCCTTTGGGTTAACCACCGTATCACTCGGTAGAGCCCTCTTAGGGCGATTATTCAAAGACTATGAGATTTGGCCTAGCCGTACCTCCAAATTCCTGATTGAAGTATTGTGAGAAGCCAATTGCACATCAGAGTTAGTATTCTTTTTCATCATCTGTTCAAACATCATTTCAATTCTCCTCATTTCATTATTGGAAGAACTAGGACCCTGGGATGGAAAAGGTGGTGGGTTGCTCGGTTGTTGGTACATTGGGGGCCTTTGAAAGCCTTGCCCCTGATTTCCCTGGTTATTGTTCCACCCACCTTTGTTGTTGTTGTTGCCCTAGTTTCTTTGATTGCCCCGATTATTGTTTTGATTGCCCCAGTTGTTGTTCCCTTGTTGTTGATTATTCCAATTGTTGTTTCCTTGTTATTGATTACCTCAACTGCATTGGGATCTCCATTGTTGTTGTTGGTTGGAAGAGTTGCCTCTTTGTCCTTGATAATTATTCACATATTGTACCTCTTCATTCTGCCCATCATATCCATCATCTTGGAATCCACTACCATCATTGTCAAATTGATCTGAACTCCCTTGGTTCTGTTGACCTCTTTGTCTTCTTTGGTTCACTAGCATGTTATCACCCTCCATGGCATTCACTTGGCAAGGATTTTGGACTTGTTGCAACTGTGCCTTTGCTAGTTGGTTCATGGTTGTTGTCAACTCAGCTATTGCCTGTCTATGATCATGTAATTCTTTGTGCAAATGAGTGACTGTGGGGTCACAGTGGGGCACATTGGCTCTACTTTGCCAAGCGGAGGACGTGTCAGCCATCTTGTCAAGAGTGGCACAAGCTTCACCATACGTCAATTTTATGAAATTACCCCCAGCAAGTTAATTCACTATGCATTGATTTGTTGTGTTGATGCCCCGGTAGAAAGTTTGTTGCAACATATTCTCCGTCATATCATTATTGGGGTATTCCTTCACCATGGTTCTATATCTCTCCCAAATCTCATGCAATGGTTCGCTGGGCTCCTGCTTGAAAGCTAAGATCTCATCCCGCAATGCTGCCATATGCCCCGGTGAGAAGAACTTTGCAATGAACTTGTCCGCCAACTCATCCTAAGTAGTGATGGAATGGTTGGGAAGTCACTCAAGCCAATCCAACGCCTTCCCTCTAAGTGAAAATGGGAAGAGTCTCAATCGAAGTACATCCTCGGACACATTAGTTTGCTTGCTCCCCCAACAGATATCCACGAACCCCTTGAGATGTTTGTAAGCATTTTGATTAGCAGCGCCCGTGAAGTACCCATGCTGCTCCAGCAATGTCAGCATCACATTAGTACATTGGAAATTGCCCGCCTGGATCCAGGGTGAGACAATTGCACTTGCATAGCCTTGGTTGGGAGCACTCGAGGAACCGCCCTTGGAGGTGGGGGAGGAGCGTCTGGAACATTTTCATTAGCATTGGCCTAACGGCCTCTTCGTTGTCCTGGAGGTACAAGAGGCACCTCAACCTCTCCATTACATCTACCTCGTCCCCTGCAATCACGTTTCCAAGAGGGTCATTAGCATTTAATGTCATTTTGTACCTGAAGTTGTGACACATACAAATTAGTCACAAAGAAGGAAAGAAGAACAATACACAAAACTATTTAGATAGATAGCCAAAACCGTTAGCTCCCCAGCAACGACGCCAAAAAGTGATCGAGGCCAGCCCTGCACTACTATTGAGTAGCGAGAGAGGTCGAATCAGCTTTTACCCGATTAAGGTCGGGATCGATTTTCACAGGGAGCTAGATATTGGAGTTGGCTGTCTATCTAAAATGGAGTTTTGTATTTGCTCCCAATTGAACTTCTACACATTTTTGGTTTTGATTATGATTCTATTTTTATAAAACGACAATGCTCAATTAAGCTAAAAAAAACTAGGGTAAAACTATTGCGAGTTTTTCAAATGATTAAAAGGCACTAGGGCAGTGACTTTCTCCTAGGTGGTCAATTGACAGATTCTTGAGTCTAAAGCTAGATTGTCACATTTGGGGAGTATGATATAATCGTTGCTCGATTCTACTCACTCTATACCTCTTGGTAGTTCGAGTGATTTTGCCCGAATTGACTTTCTCAAGACCAATTGGGTATGCAAATTTGAATAAGCCATCAAAGTTCAAGTCGGGTATTACTATCTCTAGGTTTAACCCTTTAATTGGGGCTATCAATCTCTTGAGTACGCCCCAATTCCTTCTTAGACCAATTTCAGAGACTTAGACTCTCTTTCTCAAGAAGAGCCAAAGTCAACTAAACACAAACTAGTGTTTGCAACCACTAATTTAGTAATTAAACATGAAATTAGTCCAAATATCAAACACGCATAGTCAATCAAGCCATAAAACACAAGACCCATCAATTACCCACACTAGGGTTGAGCCATAACCCTAGCTTATGGGTCTAGATGCTTATAATTAGAGAAGAAAATAAAGAAATAGATGAAGAAAAACTCATATTAATTTATTACTAAATTAAATTTGAAGATTCAATGTTGAAATACAGCTAAAATTACTCAAAATAGCTAAAATAAATGAAGTCACGAGCACAGCCTTCAGTACAAACTATCTGATGACCTAAAAATGGGAAAAGAATATATTTATACTAGGCTAAAAATTTCGAACAAAAATATCCCTGCGGGGCTAGTGCGGACCGCACAAAATCAAGTGCGGCTGCACTAAGGCTCTTGACTTAAATATCCAGCTCTCTGAACTTGGGCAATGCGGACCGCACAAAGTATAGTGCGACTGCGGTGGCTTCTAGTGCGGTCCGCATGAAATGGAGCACGGACCGTATTGGGATTTCAATCTTCAAACATGCATCTCTCTCAACCTTGGCTCTGCGGACCGCACTAAATTGAGTGCGGCCGCAGTGACTCCAATGCGGATAGCAAAAAATCCTTTGCGGGCGTATTGCCTTTTTGACCTGAGATGCACACTCTCTGAACTTCACTTGTGTAGATCGCACAGAATAGTGTGCGGCCGCACTGGCCCTGTTTGACTGAGCTTTGCCTTGTTTTGGTACTTGTACAAGTTTCACTCCATTTTGAGCTGGTTTTTGACATTTTGTCACCTTGTTGATCAAATCTGCAATCAAGCACAACTTGTGAGTCTTTTGGGACTATTTTGTACACATTTCTATTCAAAACTCAAGCATGAAGGAGTGTAAAATTCATCATAATTCCTAGTTATCATCACTCCCTCAAAATTTCCATAACCATCGAAAATTTTCTCTCAACTCTTCTCTTTGCTTCCAAAAATTCTGCACACCCATCCCCTTTCTCACTGAATCCAAAAAAATGACTAGCCACCAAGACAACCCAGGCACTCCTCCACAACCTACCCTCTCTGATTCCTCAACTACTCCTCAAGCTAGCTCAACCCCCCAACCAAGGAGAAGGCGAGTGAAGATGCTTGCTCACAAAACTGTGGCTACAGGTGCTCTTTCAAAGAAACTAAATGCTAAGTTAAAAGCTGGGTTCATATCTGCTTTCTGGGATTGGTTCATCTGTCATGCCTTCTTGTTCCTAATCTACTTCAGATATTTTTGATGATTCTTTCAAGTCTTCAAGTGAGGGGGAAGGAACTAGGTCTTCTAATTCTGAGAAAGCTCAAAATCCCCCTTCTGAGGTACGTTCTGTTCTAATTGAAAATTTGGACAATAGGTTTGTTTTGGTTGGGTCTGTTATGAATATGGAAATGCCTGAGTCAAGAAGGACAGGCGGTAAAAATAAAAGTGAAAAAGAAAAGGAGATAGAGGGTGAGAGTAGTGAGGTGAGGGAAAAAGGAAAAGAAGTGGTTGATTCCTCGCCCACTTCTCAAATGGTTAGATCGGCTATCTGTGGGGCTGATAATGAAAATGTGGTAGAGAGTAGCAAGAAAATAGGGGGAAATAGTTCAGGGGAGGCTGCTGAAAGGCTGGTCAATCTCAGTTCCCATGCAGATGAACGTGGTTTATCTATTGAGAAGACCCTTGCAGACCTTCTGAAGAAAGTGGGTACAAGCTATAACCCCAAGAAAAGGAGAACCCCAACATCAAAAGCTCCCAGCACTAAAAAAATTACCAAGCAAAGGAAGGCTACTTCTCTAACAACTACTGAGATTCCTCTACCTAAAGGAAAGGCTACAAGAAGTAAGTTGAAGTAGAGTGAGGATGAGTTACAAAAGGCTATGGCAGAAAGCAAGAAGAAAAGAATGGACAAAAGGAAAGCTAAGGTTCTAGAGTCTGTTGAGGCTGTTGATGTGGATGTGATGGACCAGTTCCATCAAGATGAACATGTGACTATGGATGTGGAGGTTCAGATCCCTAAGCCTAAGAAAACCAAGACTTCTTCAAAGAAGTCTTCCTTTGTTTCCAAGGCTGCTAAACCTTCTTCTTTGTCTAAAAGAACAAGGTCTGCTGTGAAAGCCAAGCAAGTTAATCTGAAGAAGTAAATTGGAGTGGTGAAGAAAATGATGAATCTGACTATCAACAAGATAAGCTGGCCAAGTTTGGCAAACAAAAATTCTTGAAGGGTAGACTTTTGAAGGATTTGGTAGAACTAGGGGCGGTTCGACTGGTGGATGCGCTAGCTGCTCAGGGCTGGAAGGGCATGGTCCTTCAGTTGGATGGCAGGCTGGCAGGAAATGAGGTTATTGAGTTCATGGCCAATGCAGAGGTCAAGGATGACAGAGTTACCAGTCTGGTGAAAGAGTTTCAAGTGACGTTTGATGCAAAAGAGCTGGGTGAAATCCTTGACATCCCTTCTGAAGGGAATGATAACTACACGAGGGAAAGATGGCCAAGCTTGGACTCCCTTCCTACTGCCCTTGCAATTACTAGGAAAATCTGTGATGTCATAGAAGTGAATGAGACCAAGGTTGTGCATAAGAGTGAAATGAACCCATGCCACAAAGTCTTATTTGAATTTTTCAACAAGTGTTTGTTGCCTAGGCAGGAAAGAAGACACATTGCTAACTACGTGGATTTGGTTTTGATGGAGTGTCTTGAAAATGGAAGACAGATCAACTGGCCTGCATTTATTATCAAGCTAGCCACAATTATCGGTTCTAAAATGACTTCGAGGGTACAAATGTCAGTTGGCATCATCCCCAGCGGAGTCGCCAGAGCTGTCACACCTCATTTTTTCACTATACCCCCGTGAGAGGATAAAATAAAAGGGAGTTATTTCCAACTTGAAGTGACAATCGAAACGGGATTAATTATATTAAAAATCAGAATCGCCACTTGGGATAATTTATGGTGTCCCAAGTCACCGGTTTAAATCCCGAATCGAGGAAAAGGTATGACTTTGTATACAGTCTGCGAATCAGAAATCCGGGTAAAGAATTCAGTTAACCTGGGAGAAGGTGTCAGGCACTCCCGAGTTCCGTGGTTCTAGCACGGTCGCTTTGATCATACTTGGCTTAAACAAATTGTCTAGTTACTGATTTTAGAACCTATGTGCATTTACCTCTTTCACCGCTTTTAATTAAGAAAATTATCTTGAAATGGGTTACTCGTACGTATACCCATTTGTTTGGCGCGTCAAAAATCATGTCACGCGAACGTGTCCACAATTAATAACGCTTTATTATTATTAAGAAAATTTGGCCAAAGTTGCACGAACGCATACTCCGATTTTATTTTTTTAAAAACGTAATTATATCACGCGAAAGAATCCTCATACTTCAGCCACATTATTTGGTCCAAAGGCCAATCTAAAACAAAAGGCTTCACATGACTCTCTGAATGAACCATCTACTAACTGAGTACATACAGATTTAATTATTTCAACAAAAAAACTGAGGAAAGAATCGTTCATTTAAGGCTAGGATGATAAGTCTTATACAATTGATCAAATGACTAAAGCAAAGGCTCTAAAAAACAAACCTCAACAGCACCCAATTCGATAGCCAAAACAACAAAAATGCCAATTTTAAACAAGATGCAGTAGCTCCCATAACCTATACAAGATCAGATGCAGTAGCTCAAACGCCTCCATTCTAAGGCAACGAAAACGCTAAAAACAAAATATTCACCACAAATGACTAAGCACAGTATGGGTTCACACGAAATCATCATAGAACATAAACTTGAATCGAGAGGAAATTAAACAAATCAAGTATTCTAAGGCTCAAATCACCCAAACAAGTTTAAATAAAGAAGAGTGATACGGAATTAAACCTGCTAAGCCAAAATTCTCTTCAAAAATCAATGAAGTAGCAATGAATACACATGCCTCGATGTAGAGCCGAAATCGCAAAACAAAACCAACGGGGTTCGATCCGGAAACTGAAATCGGCAAATAGGAACTCAACCCAAACCTCGACGGACTTCGACGAACTCAAAACAACCTCATCTTAGACTCCTTTTTGAAGCAAAAATCAGAATTGAAATGAAGAAGCAAAATACATTTTACATATATATTTTCAAACACTTCCCCCTGATTTGAAACGCTGAGACAAAACTCCTCGCCGGAAGATATATAACTGCTGCCACTTTATTGCTGAAATTTCCAGAAGTTACAATAAAAAAGAAACTCTAAAACAGTAATCCCAAACCAGTATGGACTAGAAACTAGAACCGGCTGATTTTCACATTGGTTCAAGGTGGTTTTCGAAAGTTTAAGACCAGAGGCGGACCCAGAATTTAGAGGTGACGGGGACACTATTATTTTTGTCATAATCATGATTCATGCGAATTATTAGCTACAAAGTTTGACGTGTAAATCTCTTAAGACTTTGATGGTTATGATAAGTGCTAAGCTTCAATTTTTAATATAGAGAAGAATTTGGGATTTTTTGAGGGAGAAGTTTTATCATAAGAAAGGGGGTTTTGGGCGGAAACTAAAGAAAAAATAAAAAAAAAGGATCTGAAACTAAAGGAAAAAAGCCAAAAAAAGAAATTTGGGCTTATAGATCCTTCAAATAAAATCAAAGTAGCTTGCAGCAGCTGGGAATCGAACCCCTATATCCATACATAAGAGTAACTCTAAGTCGCAGTTGCGACCAATGCCCCTAACGGGCTTTTGAGAATGAGGATGCCTAAAAATATATATAACCGTTTCTCTATTTATACAGCCTACATATACATATACATATATATTTTTTCCTGAGCTTAACGAGTGCCAGTGACCCCTCTACCTTCCACCTAGGTCCGCCCCTGTTTAAGACTGATTTTGAAGATGACAATAGGGAAGGACGCCTGTTGGTGGTCACCGGATTAATTTTTTGGTCAGCTCGTAAGTAAACTTCCGGCCAGACCCGAATTTCATGTAACAGCAAATAAACAACAAAAGTAACGGAGGCGAGATCGAAACCAGCGGTTATTAGCTCGTTTTTGTCTCTTCATTTTCGTTTTCTTTTCCTTTTCGTAGGTTGTTGCTAATTTCCTTTGGACCTTTGGTTGCTAGGTTCAGGGAGATGGGGTTTTCGGTTAAGGGGAGATGGTGACAGGGGTGGTGTTGAAGCTTGGTGACTCGTCGTCCAGCTTGCCGGAGATGGCAGCGGCGATGGATGGAGTCGCTGGTTTCTTCGGTTTTGGGTGTGGTGAAGATCAAGAAGGGGTGTTGTTTTGTTTATCTCCGGAAGAAGATAAAGTTCCGGAAGAGGGGGGGGTCTCCTCTTTGTCCTGTTGCGGATGATGAGAGATCTCCCGGGCGTTATATTTTTTTGTCTCTCCTCCCTCATTGTGTATGTTGTTTTTTCTAAACCACTGGTCCTGTCCTTGAGGTCTACGGCTCCCTCATTTGCCATGATAACTTTGATTTCTGCTTGGAAGGTCTTGCTCGTCACTGGTCTACCACCCTTTTGTCAATCTTATTACAGGAAATACCTTTGATCTGTTCACCCTAACCCTTCATCTGTTGCATTGTTCATGAATTGATATATACCAAGCCTTTGTATTTCACAAGGATCCCAAAGCATGTCGACTGTTACCAACTCGGTGTGCTTGCAGTTCTTTCCTGACTTATGACACTTTGATGTGTTAGCCAGATCCCGTTTTGTTCAATTGGAAAGTTGGTGGCGGATTTTGAAGTTATTTCTCACTTTCTATGACCAAACAGACTCGAGAGGAGGAAGTAAACAAAATAAAAGGAACAGAATAGAAGACAATAGGAAGAGATGATTCCTAACAAGAAAACCACAAAGTAGAAACCTATCGGATGTTGATACCGACTCTAATGACCATGACATGCACCTGCGACCTATTTTGTTAAGCAAATCTGATGTTCAGCTGTTGTCGTACCTTTTTGCCGTGAGACTGGGCTTCAATGCTCCGCTTATCCAATCTGATTCACAATCCTGATTTGACTTGTAGTGCCCAAAGGGTTTTCACCATCAAGCCTCTCTCATTTTGGTCTTTCTCTCAACTCACCGTCGCCTTATGGTGCCCGTGAGGGTTTTCACAATAAGACTCTCTTATTTTTCATTTCTCTCAGCTCCCGTCGCCTTACGGTGCCCGTGAGGGTTTTTACCAATAAGACTCTCTCATTTTTCATTATTTTCTTTCTAGGACCGGAGTGTTGCCCCTGACATGAATCACCTCTTCTTGCTCGACTCGGCATTTCTTGAAAACTGATCAGAAGGTCTTTCTTTGGACTGTAATGTGGGCTTTTGGATAGGCTTAAAAAGAAAGGGTATTAAAGGCTCAAAACAATTCAAATGAGTTTAAAATTATAACTTTTGGAATCAGATTTCTTACAACAACCGCAACTTCTGCCGCAGTTTCGTGCTTGGGGACTTTTGGATTTTTATTTTGATGGGACCGAACCGTGAGGTTGCCTACGTATCCTTAAAAGGAATCAGGTCGAACGTAGTTCATGAGACTACTTTTGTTGTTGCTATTTTCTTTTCTTCTTTTTTTTCTTTTTCTTCTCTTTGTTGTTTTTCTTCTTTTCTTTTTTTCTTTTCTTGGTTTTTTTCGTTTTCTTTTCTTGTTTGTTTTTCTTTTTTTGTTTTCTTTCTCTTTTCTTCTCTTTCTTTTCATTGTTTTCTTTCTCTTTTTCCTTCACTTACTTTTCACGCTTGTGTTTATGAATTCTGTTACCGATTACAAAAGAGGGTTATGAAAGAAATTAAATAAGGCTCAAAAAGGGGTAGCAAAGGATAAAGTGTTTAGATAGCAGAACAAAATGCCTTCGTCATTCAAATATTCAAAAACATGCCAAGTACAAACAACACAATTAAACAAACCAAGGAAAGCATTTGTAACATCTTTTGATTGCACCAGACTTGATAACCATATCCACATATTTGCATTCTACATCTGTTGAATACAAAGCACCATTGAACAACACTCTCACGGCCCCTGACAGTTGGGCAAACTTGCCTTTAGCTTCAACTTGATGCGGCATATTGCATTTCAACAGTATTTCTTTATGTTCTATCTGCCCCAATTTCACATGGTTCGGGCTTCAAATGATCTCAAAGTATCCGAAATAGCAGAACAAAACAAGCACAATAAACTGGGGTACACCCTTAGAACGAACCTAGACAACACTAAATGAGATACTGCGACCAAAGGAACTAGACAAAATAAAAGGATAGAAGGGTTTGAGTCACAAGACAATATCCAGGTTACAACCCTGAAATAACCTGGACAACAGAAATGACAACAAAATAAACCACTAAAAACTCCACTCCGGCTGACCAATAAATAGAGCTTCTTTTCAATTACCAAGCACGGTATATTAGCCACTGAATTCTGCATCCATAATACTAGGACCTTCACGAGTCTTCATCACGTTGTTCTTAGCAAACTATTTTTGGGTTCCTTTTGCCGGGTCGTTCTTAAGATCAACCTCTGATAGCGCTGAAAGCTTGGTAGACCTTGGATCTCCGAGGCTCCCAGAAGAATTCTTATATTCCTTTTCAAAAAAAGTCATACCCAGCATATGCGTCTCATCACGAACATGCAATGAACTTTGGCTAGTGTCTGCTGCATTTGGATTTTGCACGATAATGTCACCTTCATCAATTAGCTTCTGAATTGCATTTTTCAGGTGCCAACACTTTTCTGTACTGTGACACAGGGCATTGGAGCAATATGTGCACCTTTGAGAAAAATCAAAACTTCTTTGGCAGAGGGTTTGACATTTTTATCTGAACCGGCTTCAATATGTCCAATTGCCACAACCTTTGGAACATACTGGCATATGATTCTCCCAGTGGGGTGTAGGTTCTCTTCTTCTGCAACCTCTTGTTCTTAAGCGCTTGATTGGGCCGGAAACCAGATCCAAAAGGGTTTTGGTAAGCTTGTGGAGGCGGGTGAGATATTTGTGGCCGTAGTGCGGGCCATTGCGGGCCTTGTGGATGTGGAGCATATGGTGCACAGGGATATCCATGGGGTCGATGTCGAGGCTGAAAGCTTTTAGCAAGAACGACCACTAGACCCTGTCGCCTGTGAGGGGAGTGGCCTAGTGGTTGAACATATGACCGGTTGTTGTTCGGAGGACAATGCTGAGGTGGATTATGTGAAGCTCGGGGACAGGTTTGGGGTTGGAGTTGAGGCTGAAGACATTTGGCAAGAACGACCACTGGAACCTGTCATCGGCGAAGCTCAGCAACATCATTTCTATAAACGGGAGGACTATCCCGAGCAACTTGTTCGTTCCATCTGAGCCAAAAGTCCCTAAAACATTCCTTGGGTTTCTTTTCCATCTGAGATAGGGAGGAGCAATTTGGGACAGTATTTTTATTGTACTGAAAATGTCGCACAAAATCTTGAGCCATGTCACCCAATGTGAGCCACTTACCGACATCGTGATGACTATGCCATTCCAAAGCTTCCCCAGTCAAGCTCTTACTAAAATATGCCATCAACAAGTCATCTTTCTCTCCAACACTTCTCATTTCACAGCAATAACCCCTCAGATGGGGTACCGGATCTCCGACCCCATCATACAAGTTAAACTTTGGTACTTTAAATCCCGCAGGCAGGCGAACGTTGGGGAACATACACAACTCTTTACAAGACATGTTACCCTGGCCTCCCATCCCTTGCATGTTCTTTAGGGATTGTTCTACGCTTTTCAGCTTCATGGGTATCTCATCTTGCCCTACTTTTCCTGCAACCTTTTCATTTTCCGCATGAGGCTCATCTTGAGGGCTCTGCTTGTATGAGTCAGGAACCTTGTGGACAACCTCTACGGGGTGGTATTGGGTATCTTGATCTTGGAGACAAACGGGTAAATCTGGGGAGTATGGAGGATCATTTGGCATTGTGTCTGGAGCTTGGATAAGGGTGGCATTTAAGAAGCTAGGTGGTGGCGGGGGTGGTGCCTTCCCAGTCATCCAAGCATGATACATGTCCGCCATGTGTTGTCTCAACATTTTTACCTCTTCAATCAACCCATTGTCCTGTTCAACCAACTGCTTTCGGGCCCCGGTATCAACCAACCCAATTTTGTTGTTGTCTGTCATTGCCTTTGACTTTGTGTTGTAGAAAGGAGTTACCATTTTAAAGCCACAAACCAACCACCCTTCTGCTATGAGCACAACAAAATGAAGCCATCATGTTAGCGTTAGGGCATTTAACATAAGATAAAATCACTTCATGTGCAATGCACCTAGCCACGGTTATCGGTTCTAAAATGACTTCGAGGGTACGAAGGTCATATGGCATCATCCCAACTTTTTTTTTTTGGCAATCCACTAGGCAAGCGCCTAGGGCTGTTTTTTATATATAATAAAACTAAAAACAAATTACAGTTTCAGGTGGTCTTACATAATGAAAGAGATAAACTTTTACAATTACATGACACCTATTATCAATATTGAGTCTTAAACTCAACATTGATATATCGTGAAGTTGGAATGAAGATGCATCAGATGGCTGCAAATTTAGCCACCATGCCTTCACCCACATTATTCTAGCCTTTTGAACTATGTCTTCCACGTGATTGTTGTTGTCGAGAGGCGTGCTGTGGTCTCCATTTTAATACAATATTCCGTTGTATCCCATGATTAATCCCATGCCTGCCTCGATAATCCAGCCTGTCTCGTGGTTCTCGACAGCACTTGTCTTGGACCTGTGCGTGCGTGCGTTAGAACCAAAATCACTAACCACGTGTGACCACTTTCCAAACCACATGCCTATTGAGACCAAGGTCCTTAGCATTTGCATCCATGTCTGAAAGCCTACAGCACATGCTTCAAAAATCGTGTATTGAAGCATGCATTCACTCGATTCCATCTCACTAGCCAACGAAAATGCTTGACCATAGACATCAAAATTCCAGGCGTGAGTTTCATCTATGAAGAAATGCTATTGTCCTTTGCTACAGGCGTTCGATTAAAATATTGCAGGACACGCGACCCCAATTTCCTATTTGATATTTTAACCCACTCCTGATATTCTTTTGCTCCTGTTTGCGAGTGAAAATTCCCATGCATTGCCCCATTCTTTAATTGTATAGCACCTGAAAGAACCAAAGCTGTGTAGATGTCATGCGTGCAGCTGTGAGTGCGTCCATATTATTCCTGAAGCTTCCATTTTTAATATCCGAAATCACATGCTTCCAATGTGGCACGCCTATCTCCTTTCTGCTTTTACCAAGTATTCTTCCTCTTTCCTAGGATTAACAAATATGGTCACAAACTCCTCCTAAGTGCTTTTGCCCTGATGCACTGCAGTAGCATGTTGATTTGCATCAGGATGCATTGCTGTAGTATTCATTTCCCAGCTCCCTATATTAATATCCTCTCCATGTGGATGAATATGCCAATTGACTTCACTATCTTTTGTAGTCTTGGATTTGCTCTGCATATATCTTTCCCTGGTTTCCTTTTGTGTTCCATCTCCAGTCAATGTGTACATAAATGTACATGTTTCCTGGCACTTTTGTGAGTTCTGTTGTTACTGCTCTCCAACGTTTCTGAATCCAAAAGGTAACCTTTATCCTTGTCAATAAACCGTATGTGTCCATGTTACTCACTAGTGATTTTATTTCCTGGGAATGAACACTAGGTGCTAATACCACCCAAAGAGAGTTAATCACTAAGCAAGGCATGGGACTGTTACCAGCACCTGCAAAATAGAACACATGGTTAGTTAAAACAAGGTATGTTGAGACCTCCTCCCGAATTATTTGATATTTGCATTTGTTGTATATTTCTCTTCTGCTTTTGTTTCTCCTTTTCAAGCTTTTCCTTTTAATTCCTTCTAGCTTGCTACTCCAGCTTGTTGCTTCCTTTTTTCTTAACCTCTTGCAACTTTTGCTCGTAGATAGGTGCTTTGTGACTTATCATCATTCATTATCTTTCTTCCTTGAATGTCCAGCTCCTAGAAATTATGTACTTTAATGTTTCCATGGTCTAGAGCATAATTAGCTAGATGATCTGCAAGTCTGTTTCCTTCTCTGAGTGTGTGTGAAACAGTCACATTACTCCTATTCATCATATCTTTGATTTCGTCTACTGCTTCTGCAATACTCCACGGAACAGCCCACTCTTGAGTTATTACTTTCATGAGGACCATTGAATCTGTATGAACTTCAATTAGGACATAATCATTTCCCACACAATATCTCAATGCTTCCAGTAGCGCATTTGCCTCCGCAACAGTGTTTGAAACTTCCTGAACTTCCTTTCCATAGGCATATAATACATCCCCTTCTTCATTCCTCAATACATATCCAATAGAACTTCTGTCTGGATTTCCCCTAGAAGCACCATCTGTGTTTACTTTGATCCAACCTTCCTTAGGACATTCCCACAATAGCTTAGTGTACTGTAGCTTAGGTGTGTAATTCTCCATCATATTGAGTAAGTCTGGCCACTTATGAGGTACATTCTGCATGCTTGGTTTTCTGAATCTGACTAAGGATTGCATAGTCGCTGATATCTGATAAATCACTCTACTAACTGTGATTGCATCTCCATATTTGTAGCTGTTCCTTCTTTTCCACAATTCCCACACTATGACTGATGGTAAAGCCTGAAGAATAGGCTGTAGTCGAGGTAAGACCTCAGCTGTCTAACATCTAATCATAGCCTGGTCAAAAGAAATTCCATCTGTTGCAATCCCTGCGGGTCCCAAAAATAATTTCCATACTGTTTTGGCAGGTCTTGACGTAAAGAACAAGTGCTGCAATGTTTCTTCTTTTGGTTCTGCACAGCACCAGCACTTTGATGCCATTGAGTAGCCCAGCCTTCTGAAGAAATCACCCAGAGGTAGTTTGTTTCTCCATAATTTCCACATGAAAAATGCAATCTTAAAAGGGAGACCTTTCACCCAGATTTTTATATATGCATTACAGGGGTCCTTCCTTCTTCTCAAGTATTCCCACGCTGAGTCCTTCCTTCTTCTCAAGTATTCCCACGCTGACTTCACACTGAACTCCGCCCTAGTCTCAAGCATCCATACAAGTTTGTCAAGAACAAACTCCATTGCTGGTGATTTTAAGTTTTCCAGAATATGAGTGGCAATATCAGTTGGTAAGATCTCCTTGAGCATCTCCACATCCCATTGTCCATTCTGTACCACATCATAAATGTTTTGAATTGACTCATCGCAGGCAAAATCTGATGGTGTGACAAAATATAGAGCTCCCAGACCTGTCCAATTCTCGGACCAGAATAATGAAGATCCCATCTTATGTTGCCATAGTATTTGATGCTCAATACGATCTCTGCATTCAAGCATCTTCCTCCACACATGAGATCCACGTCTCCAAGGTACTATCATAGGATTGAGCTTTTTGCAATATTTTTGACACATAAATGCACTCCACAGGGTTGGTTTTGTTTTCAATCCTCTCTTTTCTTTGCCTTTCTAGCACTTGCTTGCTCATTTTTCCTTCCTCTTTTTCTTTTAATTATCACTCTTTTTCTTCCTTCTCATTTCTCCCATCCCACAATTCTACCTCTTTTTCCTTCTTTTTTTTTTTCATTTTCCCCCTTTTTCTTTTAATAAAAAAAAATAATTCGATCGAACCCTATGTAGGTTGCCTACGTATCATGACCCCGCATAAATCAGATCTTTACATAGTTCTGGAAGATCAAGAACAAAGTAAATAAACTAACATTCTCTCTTCTTTTTTTCTTTTCTTTAATGACTACTATGATGAGAAAAGAGAAATAAAAGAATCAAATTCCTTTTTTTTTTTTGAATTTTCTAGACTTCATGTTCTATGACCTATTCTAAACTCAAGCTCAACGGGCATGTTTTTTTTTCTTTTCTTCTTTTTTGTTTTTTTTGAAACAAACACTCTATGGGAAATTATCAGGAAAAATCCTACAAGAGAAAAATATTTTTTTTATTCTTTTTTCTTAAATGGAGTCCAAACAATAAACCAAAGAAAAATGTGTTGGATTTTCATTTGATATCCTGATGCAAGATTTGAAACAAGCAATGAAGAAGATAAAACAAAATATTTTTGTATTTCAATTTTGACTGCCTAAAGAAGAATTTCTAATGACAAACAAAAGATCAGGTATGTTTTTTTTTTTTATGTACAATATCCTAAAGTTCTAATGAAAATGAGAAGAACTATTTTTTATTTTTTTACTAATTAACACCTTAAAGAAAGCTTTTAAAGAAGTACTAAAAGAAAATTCTCTCTCTCTTTTTTTTTTTTAATAATTTTGGTCCTAATATACTAAAGGAAACATAAAAATAATTTATTTTAAGTCCTAGATATTAATTGCCTGAAGGAAAATAACCTCAAAATTTTTTCATTTCTAGAACTAGTATTCTAAAGAAAACTTATAACGGAAATATAAAATGCAACATATCCTCTTTTTTTGGATTTTTGAATTACACTACACCTTGTGAAAAATAAAATAAAAGTACAATAACGAAAACTTGACATCACTGTACAAAACTTAGAAAGTAAAAGACGACATAGAAAAAACATACTCAAAAATAATAAAATAAATCTCCTTATGCAACTCCTAAATGCAGCGGCCCTGGGGTATCTATCATGATCAAACTCCGATAAATAAATACACATCTGTATGAGAAAACTTAAACCAACACTATGTGAAACAATAACATTCCCTATTAGACACATGCAAGACCTGGTTGCGATTATTTTTTGCAAAATGACTTATTTAGCCAAAAGGTGGCTAGAAGTGCAAAACTTGGCTAAGACCCCGTAAAGCCAAGAACCTAAGATTTACTAGGAAGACCGGACCCTATGTGGATTGCCTATATATCCCGCCCCGAGAGACGAAAATCAGCTTCGCGTAGTTCGGGCAGATCGGATACGGGCGAAAATTAAAAAAAAATAACTAACTTAGAGAAAACATATTTTTTGTCTTTTCCATGCAAAATCTTTTTGGAATTTTCTTTTTCCTCTCTTTTTTTTTTTTTTTGAAAATTATGGGAAAGAGCAAAATCTTTTTGAATTCTTCATTTTCTTTTTTCCTTTTTAAAAAATGTGACAGAAAACATGATCGAGCCCTACTTGCTTTATTTTCACACTTCACCCTCTTTTTTTCCTTTTTTCTCTTTTTTTTTTTCATTTTTCATTTGCCCTTAACTCTCATTGGTTCGCCAAATGACCCTTTTACCCTTGAATAGATGTAACATGGAGCACATAGGATGCATCAAGATGGTCTGTTATTTTGGGTATACCTGTCCTAGACGGACCCAACCCCTGTGTTGAGTCCCCTAAGTCAAATACACATGATGCAAATAAGCGTTCCTACTAGGGATCCGATATAAGGCTGAGTTATTCTAGGTTCAAATTCTGGGGTTTTGATCTAGACATGGGGTACCCGAGCGGACAACTCGAGCCGAGGAGGGGGCGACATACCGGGAGCACTAAAGTCTGCCCGGCCTTATCGCTTGCCCAGCCTCGCTTTATTTGGTATAATTTCTACAAAAAAAGTGGGCTACGCGAACGTATGCACCATTTTCAGAAGACTCAGAAGCGTGGCGCAAGGAGACAATTATATATAATTCAACAATATTGAAGCGGTAAACAGATAGCATTTTAGCACAAAGGTTCACAAAAATACAATAACATCAACAATAAATAAGCCAAGTAAAAGTCACAAAACAAGCTCGAAATCTTGAACTCTGAACAAAAAGTTCTGGGTTCTTGTCCCCAGCAGAGTCGCCAGAGCTGTCACACCTCCTTTTCCTATTACACCCCCGGAAGGGGTATAATAGATAGGAAGTTTTTCCACTTAAAGGACAACCAAAACAGGATTCATTATATTAAAAATCAGAGTCGTCACTTGGAATAATTTATGGTGTCCCAAGTAACCGGTTAAAATCCCGAATCGAGGAAAAGATTTGACTCTGTATACAGTCTGCGAATCAAAAATCCGGGTAAGGAATTCTGTTAACCCGAGAGAAGGTGTTAGGCACTCCCGAGTTCCGTGGTTCTAGCACGGTCGCTTTGATAATACTTGACTCACTAAAGTTGTTAAATTAATGATTTTAGAACCTATATGCGTTTACTTCTTTTACCGCTTTTAATTAAAAAAAGTTATCTTGAAATGGGTTACGCGTACGAAAACCTGCTTGTTTGGCGCGTCAAAAATCATGTCACGCGAACGTGTCCACAATTAATAACGCTTTATTATTATTAAGAAAGTTTGGGCCGAAGTTGCGAAAACGCATACTCCGGTTTTGTTTTTAGGATCATAATTATGTTACGCGGACGTATACATAATCACAATTGTTTTTTAAACGGCCCTAAAGGATATTCTACGAATATTACTCATTTTTAATATCTAGGTTATAAAGCTAATACGAGGGCCACGCAATTTGTCATCTTTGTTCGGCATGGCGCACCTCGAATTCTAATTTTCAAAGGAAATTCAAAACTAAGCTTTGAGGGCCACGGGATAATAACTTAAATGCGTCAAAGGTAAGCTACCATGTTTACAGAGCAAACTCAAACAAGTGAAAGTGGAATATCAACCAATTCTCTAAACAGAGCAGATGGCCAAAACTCCAGATTCCACAATAGCAACTTAAGGAATGCTACGGAGCTTGGCTCAAAGGCGATGCGAATGGAAGCGAAGCAAGAATCTCAGTGCAGAATGGATTTTTATGACAATTTGAAGTTAAAGTAACCGGTAGATCCCTAGGACAGTAGTAGGTAATCCACTCATCAATCACGATTTCATAACAAAGCAAATGAATTAAACATTAATCTTAATCTTATAAGAAAAAAAAACAGGCAACTAAACATCAATTAGAATTCCACAACAAAGCAGAATCTATTATATAACAAACTAAAAAAAACAGTTAAAAGAGCTGGGAGACGAGGTGCCAGCTGATGTCCAAAACCTTAGCTAAAACGCATTCATCATTATGCATACACATTATCAAGGTGAGCCTTCAACAGAAACGGGATAAGCTACTGCTAACCCAAGCAAATTTTAACTTTTGATCACAAAAGGAAAGAGAACATAATAAACTTCCATGACATACTATGAGCAGCTTCGATCCTAATTACATCAAGTAGTGAGCTACTCCAATCAGCTATGAACAACACAATGTCGTAACAGGGAATTTGCTAATCATTTCCTTCAGCTTACAGGGAAAACAGAACAAACCACAGATACTCTAGTGGTTCAACATAGTTCATACCAAAACATGTACTCAACCAAGACCTCACATCTATTAAACTTTTAGGCTAATAGTTTCATTTCAAAACTCTTAAAAGGGCATTCAAAGATCAAGACAGTGGAGACATCAACCAAAGATCCAACTTTAGAGAACAACACAGCAGGATTCACATTAGACAAAAAACCATTCAGCATATGCACTGACTCGACTAATGAACCATGACAAATATAATAACCATAAAAAACTGAAATAAGATTTGAAATACAATCGACTAAAACTGTTCAAACTATGAGCCGAAGTCAAGGGTGAACAAAATTTCAAGGAGCTCAATCAAAGCAACATAACTTGGTTCGAAAATTGAACTCGTAACTTACTACTGATTTTTGCTCATTAACAGAACTTATGACTCCAGCAAATCAGCATGAACATCAGAGTATACTGCAAAGGAATTTCACCAGAAGACTGCACATATCATTCAACTGAATGCAATGAAATTTAACTCATAATATACCTCGAGCCCGAATAACAATCACGACATACAGGAGATGGAAGACAATTACTCAAATAGACTCTTATGGACTATATATACTCAAACACATACCACTACTGAGAAATAGATTCAGTCAACAAGGAATTCGATCATAACACAAACAAACGACCCCAGACTGAATCTCATAGCTCAAACACGCTGAAACAAAACAGAGTCGCATGGAAATAAGGAGAGGAAAATTGAACCTGAAGTTGCAAATCTCTTTTATAACAGGTATAAACTCGACAATACAACTCTTTGACTCCAAATCCTAGTGAGGTTCAGCAGCAAATCAGCAAGACCACAGTAGAAAACCAAGCTCGACCTTCAATTTGTATCTCCTTGGAACTCAAATCCGGATGCAAAAATAAAAATTGTATATACGTTTCTCTTCAAATTTGGAAGAATTCGTCAAAGAAGAAAAATAAACTCAAAAAACAATTAGTTCCCCGAAACCTTTCAACTTTTCTCTGAATTTGTTCCCCGAGTCCCCCTTTCACAAAATCGGATAAGGCTTCTTTTTGAAGACGAATCCTTGATGAATGTGGGGCTCAGATTGAGTGAAATCAATCCAACGCCTCACACTCATCCAGCAAATTGTCCCCAGAACCTTCCAATCGTGAGACAAAACTCGAATTCAAGCGAGTGAGAGGGGGAGGGGAATCTTGCTCAGAAACCGTTAGAACGGTAAGAGGAGAGATGGAGGGACGTGTGAGGAGAGATTTGAGGCTCACTCGCTTGGATTTGGACTGAATTTGGGGCTTGGTTCGTGTTCTTCTTTGGAGAAGGTGTTCTTCTTTGGAGAAGAAGAACAGTCGCCTGGGTTTGGGAGATTAGGGCTTTTCTCTCATTTGTGTTATGAATTGCGCGAATGAGGCGGGCCAGGGTTAAGCGGGTTGGGGCGTGGGATTTGGGTTGGCGGGTGCAAAGGCAAAGCAACTTGGGCCTGGGTAAAATTAAAGACCAACCCAAATGATTTGCCTCCTCTCTTTTCTTTTTTTTTTTTTTTTTTTCAATTCTTTCTTTTCTTTTTGTTTTCTTTTCTCAAAATTAAAACAAAAACCTAAATGATAATTAAAAACAAGTTAACCTATCAAATTAATCAACTCATAATTACTATTATTAACTAAACCAATTTAAAGGACAAACTACCCAAAGTTCAAAATTAAAACTAAAAATGCAAAATAAACTTTTTTTTTGTGATTTTCTTTTTTATAAAATAACTCAATTACTAATTATGTCAAATTAAATCCTAGATGCAAATGCACATATATTTTTGTATTTTTTATTAGTTAAAATAAAATAAACATGCACAGACAAATGCAAATAATTAACGAAAGATGACACGAAAATCCACAAAATTGTACATAATGCAAAGAAATTATTTTATTTGAATTTATGAGAGTAATTCATATAGGGCAAAAATCACGTGCTCATAGCTGTAGACATCCCTTCTGAAGGGAATGATGACTACACGAGGGAAAGATGGCCAAGCTTGGACTCCCTTCCTACTGCCCTTGCAATTACTAGGAAAATCTGTGATGTCATAGAAGTGAATGAGACCAAGGTTGTGCATAAGAGTGAAATGAACCCATGCCACAAAGTCTTATTTGAATTTTTCAACAAGTGTTTGCTGCCTAGGCAGGAAAGAAGACACATTGCTAACTACGTGGATTTGGTTTTGATGGAGTGTCTTGAAAATGGAAGACAAATCAACTGGCCTGCGTTTATTATCAAGCTAGCCACAATTATCGGTTCTAAAATGACTTCGAGGGTACAAATGTCTGTTGGCATTATCCCCAGCGGAGTCGCCAGAGCTGTCACACCTCCTTTTTTCACTATACCCCCGTGAGAGGATATAATAAAAGGGAGTTATTTCCAACTTGAAGTGATAATCGAAACGGGATTAATTATATTAAAAATCAAAACTTGAATATATTCCCTTGTTTTCATGTACCCGGAGCTGGTTTTACGGCTGGTTGCGACAGAGATTGGAGGAGAATCCGGCGTGAGCTATGGAGATGGAGCCAAGTTCTAAGGTTCTGTGGTGTTCTCCATGAAGAAAAATCTAGAAATTATACTAAGGGGGTGCTTGGAGAAGACGAGGTCGGGGGGGTCGGTCCTTGTTCTCCGAAAATCAGTGCGGGGTGGGGTGGGTCTCTCTTGCTGCGCAGCTTTTTTGTAGCTCTTTTAGTTAGCTCCCTTTTTCAGATTCTTAGCATTACTTTATAGGTAGAGTCTAGGTTTAGGGATATTTTGTGTATTTTGCCCATTAGTCCCTAGGTTTTTTTTGTGTTAAGTCCTTAGGGTCTTTTTATTTATTTTTATCCCAAAGAAGAGTCTAGAAGGGTCCCTAGACTACATAATAACAAAAAAAAAATAAGATAGAGATACTACATAATGCCAAAGCTAATCCTAATTAATTGAACTAAACATAAAACTATTTTTGTGTTTTCGAAATTATATAGAGATAAAAACAAGGTACTATTTTTTTGTATTTTTGAAAAATATATAAACTAAAATATTTTTGTAATTTTTCATTCTTATGACGAAAATAAAGTAAAGAAGTCAAAAAATAGTTGAAATAGCTATATTAGGCCTAAATTAAATATTTACATGCTAAAATATAAAAAATCTTGGGGAGGGTCAAAAATCACATGTCTATATTGACAGGGTTATCAATGGCTCCAAGGCCCGTGCCACTCCTTATGGGTTTATTCTCACTTATGTTCTTGATCGTTGCAAGCTGCCACTAAAGAAGTGGGAGATGGACACAAGCAAAGACCATTTTAGAATCAACACTTTGATTTCTTGTGATTATGAAGTCACTGTAATTCCCAATGAACCTGGTTCATCTAAAAAGACACCTATCAATAGCAAGGTCAGAGCTATATTGCAAGAGAGTGGGGCAAATGATGCTGAATTAGCTAGGCTGAAGACTCGTTTGGCACAGGTTGAATCTGAGAGAGATGCTCTCAGAACTGAGCTCACAAAGGAAAAGGGGAAGAATGATGGCATTCTTCAAGACATGTTGCACCTTCTCCAAGCCAAGTCCCAACCCTCTAGTTCTTCCAAGCCTTAATTTCTTTAGCCTTCATTTCCTGAACCTTGTCTAGACCTCTCAGTGACCCAGATTAGGGATTTTTCTTGTTTTGCTCATGTTTTGATTATTTTGTTTCTTTTTGTGGATTGTGGCAGAATAATATTCTTTATCAATAAAGTTTGTTGTTTTTGCTCTTGTTGACTGTTTTTCTTTCCTTGATAGTTTGAATATGTTTGATTGATTACTGATGATTAATCTATGATTGCACTTGCAGTTGCTCCCGTGGCCATGAGTAATTTTTAAAATTCTGGGAATCACACTCTGTTTATGCAACTTTTCAATGATGCCAAAAGGGGAAGAGATATTATTCTTGATATTCTGAATAAGTGATGTTTATAACCTAATGAAGTCCTTGATGATAAATGAAAAATTTCTAACTTTGCATTGATGAATAATTTGAGTTTTGACAAGGCCTAAGTGAGTGAAAAGCACAAAGTTTGTCATCATCAAAAAGGGGTAATTTGTTGGCCCAAGTAAAGGAGAGTTTTGAAGATCGATAAAGGAACTCAGACATGGACCGGGTCCATCCTAGTGAAGCATAGATATGGTCAACTCAAGCATGTGAGATGCACGTGAAGGAGATAAACCTAACTTACCAGTAGTGATATCTCCTGATCTTGATTGAAAAGGTTGCATATTGGATAAGGAGAAAGACACCTCACTCAAAGAGAACACAGTTTAAGAAAAGGATAGAATTAGAGGTTGAGATCAACTAGAACTCTTCAACCAAGAAAGAGTAGCATCAGAATTCTAGTCAGTCTCTATTTACTAACTCCATAAATATCAGTGTTGTTCTCTTTTACAGGTAATGCACATTGATCACGCCCAACTATGCCTTATAAAAAGGACAATGCGGTCATTGCAAATATAATCTGGTTTACAAATCCAGAGTCGAATCCCACAGAGAACTAAGGTTTAGCTACAGCTGTTCACTATCACCAAGAAGACAAGCTTGAACAATTCCTAACTTATAGATATTTAGATTCTTGTGTTTAACTAATTAACTAACGAATTAAAATAGTAAATTAACAACTAACGATACTGAGGGTTAGAGAAAAGATTAAGGAGGTCTAGAGTTATGATTTTCCTTATTGTCGGAATCCTTCCCGCTATGTCTTCTATAATTTTGCCTAAGTATTCTCTACCGATCATGAGCACTCTTATTACTGTAAATCTCTCCCAAGTAATTACGATAATTTACTAGACGCACTCTCCCGAGCTACGCTAGCTGGCTTTTAATACAGCTCACTTCAGATCGTACCCAAGGCTTCGTTATCTCTAATCTCACCTTTAAACCCTCGGTTATTGATCCCTCAAATACTTTGGGAGTGGTGTTGTTTAACAATTACCTAAATATGCACTCTCTCTCGAGTTATGCATACTAAATAGGCACAGCTAATTGAGAGCTCTTCAACCAACCACAATATAAACATAGTTGAACAAATAGAGAAAAGCTATGGCTCAATTATATAAAAACATAACAAGAATTTATCCTACAAAAGGTTCTATCAAAACTCTAGATAACAAATTAGCTATTCATAATGGTATGTAAAAGTACAATACTAAAAGTCATAACCAACAATGAAAAATAGGAAGAGGAAGGAAAAACTCGTAGAAGAATTCCCCGCCTTGCTCCTCGCGTGTCTCTGCCTCCTTAGGTCTAATTTGTGTCCAAAATATGTCCCCTCTTTTTTCTTCTTGGCCGGCCTCCTTTGTTTAATATAGGGTTTAGGGCTTAAACTCCCGTATTTTGCACTTTGGTCCCTGAAATTTATGCGTTTTGCCACGGTCCCACCGCGGTTACGCCAGGACCGCAGCCAGAATGGTCCTCTGAATCTTTGATAATGTTCTGCCGTGGTCCTACCGCGGTCCTACAATAACCCCAGTTTTTTACCATGATTCATTTTGAATTTGGAAAAACGTAAAACATGAAAGTTGTAGACCTTTGAGTTAGCTTTCCAACCATATATTGTGAAGACAAAATGGAGTTCTGAGGAAAAAGTTATGTCTATTTTAATAGACAGTGCGCAATATGCCTCCTCGAGTCTTTGTTTTGTTGTTTTATCATCCGTTGATCCCCGAATACGATCCCGGCTTAATTCCTTGGGCTTTTACTCAGACTTTAAAGCTTCAAATAACTTAAATTCATTCCATAACATCTATATAGCTCGAAATTACACCTACAAGGCATAAAACACACAATTAGTGCAAAACACTAGCGATTAAAGCTCAAACTCAATTAAAGTGCAGTAAACTCGAATGTAATAAGCGACTAAAATACGTAATTATAGCCTATCATCAACGCCCCACACTTAAACCATTGCTCGTCCTCGAGCAATAAAACTACACTTTATATAGACACGACCTTTTTAAACAATTCTCCTAACTCATCACACCAAGAGTAGTTAAAATAGACTCAACACAAAGGCGTAACATCTTCACCTCAAGATTTGACTCACAAGTACCACGCATTATTCACAACTCACCTACTTACTCTAACATAGAGGTCACTGACATTACCGTTGCCCTCACACAACAAAAGAGAGTAGTTCCACACAATAAAATCTACGAACACTTAGGAACTCAAGATAGAAAGAATTCACTCACTCTCAGAAATAACATTCATATGCCACAAAAGATGCACCATAAGCTTGCCCGTAGTGTACTACTCCACTAATCGAGCTCATTCAATCTTTGATCAATTAGGACTTTATTTTTTGTAATGTAGGCTACGGGATGGGTAGGATACATTTAGATATAAGAGTGACTACACCTCCCTAAGCACTTTAATACATACATTTTAACATTTAAACCCCATACTTATGTCAAACCAAACTCCACCTTCACATCAATGTATTACCCCATACTTCTTTAAGCACACTTACATCAAGAGCCACCACTTATCAAGGAATTTTTTTCCACAACAATCCAACTATTTTGTTTTCAATTCAAGTGGCTCTTCCTTTTTCAAAACGGTGCACCTTTCTCCTTATTTCATTAGTTCCACTCAAAAGCCAAACCAACCACCCCACACTTTAACTTTTACAAAGTTCATAACAATTCAAGTGCTCATGAGAGATGAAAATGGTTCAAATAGATGGTTACTTCCAACAAATGGGTAAGGCTTGTAATGTGGTTGCCAAGGAAACAGGATTACAGGCTCAAAGGGGTTAACTACGATACATAACAATTAGGTGGGTAAATATGTATATATGGCTCAACAAGAAATGCCTATATCACTTCCAAGACTGAACAAAACTACTATTTCTCTTTGCAAACACACGGGGTAAGTTCTAGGTAGGGGTGTTCGTCGGTCGGTACGGTATGGTATTTAGACATTTCGGTTCGGTATTTTCGGTATTCGGTTTCTTAAAATCCTATACCAATACCGTATCTAATTAAATTCGGTATGGTTCGGTTTTTCTCCTTTCGGTTTCGTTTATTCGGTTCGGTAACTTCGGTTTATTCGGTTTGAATACTAACTAGTGCATAGAGCCATACACTCTAATATTCTTAATTAAAGTACTCAAAAATACAAAACTAAAAATGTTTGTTGACAAAAAATTTGTCCAAAACTAGCAAATATCGACCCAAATAGAGAAAATTGTACATAAAAGAATATTTGATCATTAGAAATGTCTTGTTACTTGTTTAGAGTTAATTGATGAACGTTGAGAATAAAGGAAAGTAAAATTTTAGATTACTTATATTTATGTTATAATTGATGATATGTGTTTTGTGTAATATCATATATATTTCGATACGGTATCGGAATTTCGGTATTTTATTTTAAAATACCAAATACCATACCTAATACCAATTTTTTTTAAAACTTAAACCAAATACCATACCAAATACCAAAATACCGTATACCAAATACCAAAATTTTCGGTTTCGGTATGGTAATTCGGTATTTACCAAATTATGCCCAGCCCTAGTTTTAGGCATCAAATGCAATGCACAGAATAACACAAAACCTTACACACACATGGCACATAACTCACTCAGGATTGGTTTCATAGACACTCTAGTCAAAGCAGTTAAGCAAAGTTAAGATCATACAATTTAAGGTACTTCTACAAGAGTAAAAAATTGAGCATAACCGCCACAACCAAAGTACTAAGTATTCTCAAGGCATAACAAAGTCAAGAGATATTTCTTCAATTCAAAACACAACACAATGGCTCCTATAACTAAAAAAACTAACTACACCCAGTTCAAATAAAACCCTTGGAAAAGAACCGTAGTTTAAAGAAAAACCAAGGGGTAATTGCTACACTCCCTAACAAAAGAAAATCTTTTTGTTTTATTTTTTTCTTTAGACTTAAATCCCTCAAGAAAATTTTCTAATAGATCCATCGTCGGGAAAAGTCCAATTTTTTTTTTGTTTTTTCTAAAAAAATAAAAAAAAATTATTCAATTAAACTAACACAACTAAAATAGCATAGAAAGTCACACAGACAATCTCCTCACCCCACACTTAAAATTATGCATTGTCCTCAATGCACACCATACTAATACGTGGGTAAAAGAAACTCCCTGGTAAGCCAAAGGCGAAGCATTAACAGCTCATGGGGTACTCAGACTTCTCCCAAGCTTGGTCCTTTGTGCAGGTACCTCACACTTAGTTCCAACCATTTAGTTTGCTGGTGCATCCTTCCAATACCTTTGCATTCCATGCTCCTAGAAAATAACAAAAATATACATTACAAAAATAATACAATTAAAAAAAATAAAAAAATAATAAAAATAAATAAAAGAAAGTAATAGTTGGGTTGCCTCCCAACAAGCGCTTGATTTAACGTCACGGTACGACGTGAATTACTTTCTGCCTCCACTTTGAAATTATGAATCGGACCCCAAGTTTTGATTCTGCTCTATGATCATGCTCCTGGGGTGGTAGAACGAATCTGACTGGCCCAATAAAATAATGTAGTATTCTGCACTTCTTGGCCTTTAGATGAGGTGTGTAATCCCGACTTTCTGGCAAGAAGAATTCCAGAATGTAAGCACTTTGTTCCTCATTCCTTGACTCCTCAAATGGCTCAGACGACTCTATTTCCATATCATCATCTAAACACAATGTGGAAAAATACTTGGAGTGAGGACCAATGCGCTCAACTACATGAATATTGGGACTGTCTACATTCTCAACACTAATGACAATAGAGTCAACTAAATATGTATCCTCAATATCCTTGGTTGACTCTAGTATCTCTTCTACAACATCGACATCCTCAAAATCTAGTGCGATTGATTGTTGGTGTTCTACTCTAGCCTCCTCCTCTAGCTCATCCTCGTATTTTTTTAAATCCTCCAATAATATGGCAATTTCTACAGATTGCTCATATTGGCTACTATCCACAATGTCAACTTGTTGCGCTTTACCAGATTCAATTAATTTATTCGCTTGAGTCTCCAAGTAGTGAATAGTTGGCCCTTGCCTTTGTACCCGCAGTTGTATCTCATCATATTGTTCCGTAAGGCACTTTAGCATATCCTCGATCTTTTTCAGATCCTCATACATTGGTTCCATGTTCCTATTAACTTCACAAGAAAAAAAAAGAACCATCAAAGTAAGGGGTTGGGGGAAGATAAGAAATATAAGCACAACCGTGAAAGTGATCATCTTGACCACCACACATATCACACACATTCCACACATAAGATTGAGTTGGTGCACAAAACTCGCTCTCGGAAATATTTTGATAATTTTGCCCTGAGTGATTTTCTTCACAATATGCATAAGGAGGATTAAAAGTAGAATTACCAACATCTAAATTCTCATAATTCCATGATGCCATGTTTCTCAAATAAACAAATAAAACTAAAATAAAAAAATAAAATAAAAATCAAATAATAAAATAAAAGTTCAAACTTGAAACCTAACAATATGTACACCTACAACTACACTGTTAGTTCCTCGGCAATGACGCCAAAATTTGATCACGCCCACATATGCCTCATAAAAAGGACAATGCGGTCATTGCAAATATAATCCGGTTTACAAGTCCGGAGTCGAATCCCACAGATAACTAAGGTTTAGCTACAGCTGTTCACTATCACCAAGAAGACAAGCTTGAACAATTTCTAACTTATAGATATTTAGATTCTTGTGTTTAACTAATTAACTAACGAATTAAAATATTAAATTAACAACTAACGATACTGAGGGTTATAGAAAAGATTAAGGAGGTCTAGAGTTATGATTTCCCCTATTGTCGGAATCCTTCCCGCTATGTCTTCTATAATTTCGCCTAAGTATTCTCTACCGATCAAGAACTCTTATTACCGTAAATATCTCCCAAGTAATTACGATAATTTACTAGACGCACTCTCTCGAGCTATGCTAGCTGGCTTTTAATACAGCTCACTTCAGATCGCACCCAAGGCTTCGTTATCCCTAATCTCATATTTAAACCCTCGGTTATTGATCCCTCATATACTTTAGGAGTGGTGTTGTTTAATAATTACCTAAATATGCACTCTCTCCCCAGTTATGCATACTAAATAGGCACAGCTAATTGAGAGCTCTTCAACCAACCACAATATAAACGTAGTTGAACAAATAGAGAAAAGTTATGCCTCAGTTATATAAAAACATAACAAGAATTTATCCTACAAAAGGTTCTATCAAAACTCTAGATAACAAATTAGCTATTCATAATGGTATGTAAAACTACAATACTAAAAGCCATAACCAACAATGAGAAATAGGAAGAGGAAGGAAAAACTCGTAGAAGAATTCCCCACCTTGCTCCTCGCGTGTTTCTGCCTCCTTAGGTCTAATTTGTGTCCAAAATATGTCCCCTCTTTTTTCTTCTTGGCCAGCCTCCTTTGTTTAATATAGGGTTTAGGGTTTAAAATCCCGTGTTTTGCACTTTGGTCCCTGAAATTTACGCGTTCTGCCGCGGTTACGCCAGGACCGCGGCCAGAATGGTCCTCTGAATCTTTGGTAATGTTCTGTCGCGGTCCTACCGCGGTCCTATCGTAACCGCAGCTTTTTACCCTGATCCATTTGGAATTTGGAAAAACGTAAAACATGGAAGTTGTAGCCCTTTGAGTTAGCTTTCCAACCATATATTGTGGAGCCCAAATGGACTTCTGAGAAAAAAGTTATGTCTATTGTACTAGACAGTGCGCAATATGCCTCCTCGAGTCTTCGTTTTGTTGTTTTATCATCCGTTGACCCCCGAATACGATCCCGGCTTAATTCCTTGGGCTTTTACTCAGACTTCAAAGCTTCAAATCACTTAAATTCATTCTATAACATCTATATAGCTCGAAATCACACCTACAAGGCATAAAATACACAATTAGTGCAAAACACTAGCGATTAAAACTCAAACTCAATTAAAGTGCAGTAAACTCGAAAAAATTAAACATGAATTGAGAGCAAAATAGCAAGGCAATTTTGCAAGCAATTTGTGTGTGATTCAAGCGTGCAAACCTGAAGCTACTTGAACCAGATAGAAGAACCAGTTACAAGTTTCTGTCTTTTATTCTAGTTCAATTGTAGTAGGTGTTTCCATATTGTTACTTTCATCTTTATCTAGAAGCGATTGTGTTAGGTAGAGTTTTCAAGTTAAGAGTTAACTTGAAGTTGTCGCAACAGTTGAGATTGTGTGCTACACCGTGATTAGAGTTAATCCTAGGTTTACAAAAGAGTTTTTGTAAATGCAATTTTTTGCTTAGTGATTTTAGTGGAGAAGTTTTGAAAAATCCTACTGGAAAGTAGGTCGTGGTTTTTTCACCTTTTGATCCAGGTATTTTCCACGTAAAATCTTTGTGCTCTTTAATTTCTATACTTATTATTCTACAACAGTAGTAGTTGGAACACATAGAAGAACCAGGCCCTTCTATAATCATGTTAAGCGAAAAATTGGGCACCACACAAATCACCCCCCTCTTGTGTGGTATTGAAGTATAAAATATCAGCATCATTGCATGGTTCACCACCATAGGATCTTGAGGGGGACTCACATCCATTGAGCACTTGTAAAGCGTTGGAGGGCAACTGAGCACATATCTCTTCTATAATAGATCCCTAGAAAGAAACACTTTTACCTCATTGAGACTTGAAAATTCTAGGACTGGTCCGGACCCCAGTAGGTTTATCTCCTCTTCCTCCTCCATATGAAAATTTTCTGGTTCTTGTGCATTAGGTGGGGGTTGAGCATGAGGAGCTTGATATGGTCCTGGTGGTGGAACAGGTTGTGGCATTTGTAGTAGTACATTTGGTGGATTTTGTTGCTGAGCTGAATTTGCTTAGGGAGGGATTTGCATGTGGGGATTTAGTTGAGCTTGTGGATTGTCCACTAGGAGGGACCAGGGCATGAAGATGGGGTTCACGTTGGTGATTTCCCGGTGGAAAGAATAGATGTTCCACCGGGACATTCTGATTTTGGATAGGATTGAAGTGGGGTGGTAAGCTCCACTAATTTCTCATGGCTTGAGCTTGACTTAAGTTCATTGAAGGAGCAAGATGATGAAGGATATTGTTCATACACACATGGTTGAGGTAATTGTTCATTGCCATGTGCATCCCCTCTGAAACTAACTGGCTAGGAAGCGAGAGTTCTGAAGGACAATCACTGTCTCTTGGCCATCTAATACCATATTGAATGTTATTACATACCCCATTAGTGCTTGTTCCACCTAAGAGAGGGGTTGATGATCTTGGGGATGTGGGGGCTGAATGAAAAATATTTGGTTGTTTGATTGAGTGTTTGGAGGGAGAGGTTGATTTTTCATGTTTAGACTGTGTTGGTGTCTCAATATTTGGACTAGGCGGTACCTCATTCTCTGAGAGATTGGGATCCGTGGCATTTTTAAAGAAGTGTTGGTGATTATATTCTGGGAGTGTATTGAATTCTTTTGATCTGGTATTGAGCTCACCGGTGGAGTAGGGTAGTTAACTATAGTAGGATCTATATGCATATCATTGTAATTGCTTGGAGGAGTGGAATTTGAAAGATTTTGGCTAGATTTTGTAGTGGAAACGTGGTTGGCTGCATTAGCCATATGTGTGTTATCCAAGAGTTTCATGGACATGTGTAATTCGTTTAGAAGAGGAAAGTTATCCCCCATACAAGTTGAATTTTTGTCATTAGGGGTGATTAAGGGGTCATTTGGAAGATGGCGTGTCTTGGAGAGGTTATTAAGTTTGTTCATAGGGTCGTTTAGGATTTCATTACCCTTAGGTAGGAAATTATTGGTTTGCCTGTCTTTTAATTGGGTGTCTTTTATATTAGCCATTTGTACAATCATAGGTTGGTTTTGTGCCACATCATTTGCCATGCAGCTTAAATCATTATTATCAATATTAGTTTTAATTAATTTATCTAGCTTTAGCGGAGGAATCAAGGCATCAAACTTATTCCCAGTAGCAATGTATATCCTAGCTAGCTGATTTTTTCTATGGACTTTAGGAGGAGCAACAGTAATGGTGTTACCAATAACAAGAGATTTCTGATGAATTCTCATTTAATGAAAGAGATGGAAAGTTACCTGGAGTGGGGCTGATTGGGTCATGAAACTTACCAGAAGTGGATTGGATTACCTTTATATTGTGATTGATTTTTTTTCTTCTTGGGGAATACAACCGTTTGCCAGTAGCTTTCTTTGGAAGAAGAGGGACATCTTCCATTTTGTCTTGAAATCCAACCAAGTCTCTGGATTGGTTGCAAGCTTGAACTCCATGTGAATTGATAGGGGTTTCCTTGACATTATATATTGGCAATTGGCCATTGAATGCCCTAGTCTGCCACACTTTTTGCATGTAAAATTAACTCCCACATAGTAAATTTCCTGCTTATGTTGGCCAATGAAAACATAAGGGGTTACTGGCACATCAAGAGGAATTTCAACGCAAAGCCTGGCATATCTCCCTCTAAGGGTAGAGGAAGTACATGCATCAATCTTTAATAATCTACCAATTTTGTTACCAACTTTCTTTAAAATGAGACTATCATAGAATTCAGTTGGTAATTGTGATAGTCGAATCTAAATGGCTGTAAGGAATGTTTTAGTCTTCGAGGCAATGAAGTTTGGAACCCATTTTTGGACTGAAAGAAAATAGCCAAAAATAAACAAAGGGCCATTGAAGTGCTTTAAGCATACTATCCTCATTATTGAATTTTGTAATGTAAAAGTCTGATCCTAGATCAATCAGAGGGAAATTTTATTTGATTTTCCACAAATCTTTAATTTTCCTTTTAAGAATATAGTGCTGGATTCTTTTTCCTTGAAGCTTGATTATGGTTGAGAATCTCCATGGATGGTAAATTCTTTGGAGGTCCTCCGGAGATAAATGAACCTCTTGTACTTGTTCCTGATCTGAGTAAGTGGGTTGATCTCCATTCCCATCATTATGTGATACAGATTTTCCTTCGGGAATAGAATCAATGATCATGTTAATTTGATCTTCATGCATTCCATTAATTTTTGTTTAAAATCTGGGATAGATGAGTCAGGTATCATGGCAGATTGTGTTGTAACAATATCCGGTGGTTTTGGAGGATTAGATTCGGGGAGTTTGGAAGTTGCATAGTGATAATTTCAGAAGTTGTTTGAAGGTTGGTTGGGGTAGTAAATTCCTTAGTGAGAAGTGTCACACCTCCTTTTCCTACTACACCCCTGCGAAGGGTATAATAAAGGGAGTTATTTCCAACTTGAAGTGACAATCGAAACGGGATTATTTTATTAAAAATTAGAGTCACCACTTGGGATAATTTATGGTGTCCCAAGTCACCAGTTCAAATCCCGAATCGAGGAAAAGGTTGTCTCTGTATTACAGTCCGCGAATCACAAATCCGGGTAAGGAATTATGTTAACCCAGGAGAAGGTTTTAGGCACTCCCGAGTTCCGTGGTTCTAGCACGGTCGCTTTGATCATACTTGGCATATTAAATTATTTAATTACTTATTTTAGAACATATGTGCTATTACCTTTTACCGCTTTTAAATATCTTGAAACGGGTCACACATACGTGTACCAATTTGTTGGGCGCGTCAAGAATCATGTCACGCGAACGTGTCCACAATTAATAACGCCTTATTTTTATTAAGAAACTTTGGCCGAAGTTGCGCAAACGCATACTCCGATTTTATTTTTTAGAAATAGTAATCATGTCACGCGAACGTGTCCACAACCACGATAGTTTGACTGATTTAGGGTATTACAACTACTTACTTTCATGCCGAGCAAGAGTGTAAGCAAAACATATCTGTAACTAATAATCAAATAAACAATTAATAGATGCTAATTATCTAAACTACAAAGTTGTTTCATCATATCTAAAGCAAAAGTAATAAGTTGACTAATTTCCGTTGGATATATAGCAATCAGTGTTTCTGACCTTGGCTAACATTGGAACAAAAGGAACAAAAGCTTGACGTTCCAGAAAATTTAGTAGGTTTCTATCTCAAAATCATATTCACATAAAGCACCATCTTCTGACCTTCGATATTCTAGGAAGAGTAGTCGTTTGTTGTGTGGACATAAAAGACGACCATCCATGTTTAAACCAGTGCAAAAATTGGCCACACTATATGCAACTTTCCAATTTTGGATTTTATCATCATATGCAATAACCACAATGTATTTCTTCAAGGTACAAACGAGGTGAAGTTTTCCTTTAGCTACCCCAAACCATGTATAATATCCTATTCTGGTTCTATTATTTCCATTTGGAAGGTGCTTAATGACCTGAAGAGAGTTGTTGAAAATTCTAGCACTTTTCTTCTTTGTATCAAAGGCGAGAACACAACCATCAGCCATTACCAATTCAAATCGTATAACAGAGGCACGAGCAAATCTTTATATCGTGTGACCAACCAGTTGAAATTCAAGCAAGAAGACTAATTGAACACATCACATATTCATGTAAGACTTAACACAATAAACATTTCTAAACAAACAGATTCAAACCCATAAGCACTTAAAAACGGAAGTGGAACAGAATCCTAGTAACGAAAGGAAAATTAAATCTACAAAAATCGAGTGAGATAGGGAAGACAGAAATAAACCTGTTAAACTGAAATTCTTTTAATCAACAGTGGAAAAAAACAATCAGCAAACATACACTCCTTCGACCCCAAAAACTTGACGAGAAACAACAACAAAATCGAATAAAGGAGTCGTGACCAAGACCATGAACCGACCTCGGATGGCTGCTTCAATCTGGGCTTTGACAGGGAACCTCAAACAAACCTTGAACCTCGCCGGAAAAATTCAAACCTTGTTGGCGAACTCGGACACTACTCAAACCAGAGAAGATCATTGGCCTCTCATGGTGATTATTTGGTGGACTATGTGTTTTTGTGCTACTTTTGGGGAATATTTTGTGGTGGGTTTCCGGTTATGATATGAAGGAGACGAAGGCTGGGGTGGGGTGGTCGATTGCGGCTGTCCCTTTTTTGCAGAGATATATCCTTCAGAGATTTTTAGGCGTCTTTTTTGTTCCCTTTTGAGATGGTAGGCGTTAATTCCTATCCTAGCTGATAGGTGTGAGCCCTATTATATAGGTGTAGGTTTTAGGTATATTTTTTTGTGTATTTGTCAATTAGTCCCTAGGTTCTTTTGTATTAAGTCCCTAGGGTCTTTTTATTTATTTTTGTCCCAAAAAAGAGTCTAGAAGGGTCCCTAGGCTTAGTGGACCAATCCGAATCGGGCCAAGAATTGGGCTCTAAAACTCTTAAAATTGTGATCCAACACCTTAATTGACTCCTTTAAAAATAAGATAAAACTACTACATAACGCCAAAGCTAATCCTAATTAATTAAACTAAACATGAAACTATTTTTGTGTTTTCGAAATTATATAGAGATAAAAACAAGGTACTATTTTTTTTGTATTTTTGAAAAATATATAAACTAAAATATTTTTGTAATTTTCCATTCTTATGACGAAAATAAAGTAAAGAAGTCAAAAAATAGTTGAAATAACTATATTAGGCCTAAATTAAATATTTACATGCTAAAATATAAAAAAACTTGGGGAGGGTCAAAAATCACATGGCTACAGCTGCCCCTCTTTGACCGGAAATGCGAAGAGTTTTCAGACAAAGAATGACTAGACAGGTTTTTTTGACCCGACCCTTATTTAAAGAGACCAAAACTAAGAGAGAAGGAGAATGTGACCGAGCCCTGGTATCTGAGCTGCCTACATATCCTTGGCTATAAAGGAATCAGGCCACGTGTAGTTCAGAAGTGAGTGAGATGATGGAGTATGCCGAGGTGAAGAGCCCGTCGAGGTGCCGTTCCGCCGAGGTTCCGGTCCGCGGTCCTGTTATTGTATCAAAAATCAAAACATGAAAAAGACTAGCTAAGCCTGTCAACTACGAGTTACAAGATTCCTATCTATAAGTCTTCTGAAGCTTGATCTTGAGTCTTGAATGGTTCTTCATGCAGACTTTGGATCTGAACCTTGACGCTTGCTAGTAGCATGTGCTAATTCATTCTTCCTCAGCTTTTAGGACCAAACTCGGACACCATACCATGCTTGTGACTCCAATCATATCTTAAGCAGCGCACATCTTTTGTCAACTTCTGCATTTGGAATAACTTCTTGCCCTTCTCCTTTTTTCTTTATTGTGACTAACTTCTGTTGATCACCTCGGACTGCTAACTCGTATTCTTTCCGTAAGCCTCTTTTGTTGCTGACTTGAATTGCATTCTGAAGTGCTTTCCCTTTCTCCAGGTCGACGCCTGATTGCTGAACTCGAATTGTACTTTGAGATGCTTTCCCTTTTTCCAGGTAGACGCCTGACTGCTGAACTTGAATTATATTCCCATGCTCTCTAGGCGGGCTCCTAACTGCTAAACTTGAATTGTATTCCCGTGCTCTCCAGGTGGGCTCCTGATTGCTAAACTTGAATGTATTCCCTTTTCTCCACGGGGGCTCCTGACTGCTGACTTGAAATGTATTCCCTTGTTCTCCAGGCGGTCTCCTGACTGCTGACTTGAAATGTATTCCCTGCTCTCCAGGAGGGCTCCTGACTGCTGACTTGAAATGTATTCCCTTATTCTCCAGGCGGGCTCCTGACTGTTGACTTGAAATGTATTCCCTTGCTCTCCAGGCGGGCTCCTGATTTCAACAAAAATAGACAAAACAAAGAAAATTTTCTACCCCTAGTTTGGTGGCTGGGCTCATATGTAAGTGTTAACCCGAATCATATTACCAAATGTCAAAAAGAAACTTGAAAGCTGAAACTTGAATGTATTCCCTTGTTCTCCAGGCGGGCTCCTGACTGCTGACTTGAAATGTATTCCCTTGTTCGCCAGGCGGGCTCCTGACTGCTGAGTTGAAATGTATTCCCTTGTTCTCCAGGCGGGCTCCTGACTGCTGACTTGAAATGTATTCCCTTGTTCTCCAGGCGGGCTCCTGATTTCGACAAAATAGACAAAAACAAAGAAACTTCTGCCCCAGTTTGGCATGTTACCGAATATCAGTAAGAACTTGAAAGCTAAAACTTGAATTGTACTCCCTCTGTTCTTAAGGCGTGCTCCTGACTGCTAAAACTTGAATGTATTCCCTGCTCTCCAGGCGGGCTCCTGACTGCTGACTTGAAATGTATTCCTTTGTTCTTCAGGCGGGCTCCTAACTTCAACAAAACAGATACAACAAAGAAAATCTCTTGCCCAGTTTGGTGGCTGGGCATCATATTACCAGAAATTAATAAGAATTCGAAAGCTAAGACTAGAATTGTACTCCCTCTGTCCTTCAGGCGGGCTCCTGACTGCTAAAACATGAAATGTATTCCTCTGTTCTTCAGGCGGGCTCCTGATTCTTCAGGCGGGCTCCTGACTGCTAAAACTTGAAATGTATTCCTCTGTTCTTCAGGCGGGCTCCTGACTGCTAAAACTTTAAATGTATTCCTCTGTTCTTCAGGCGGGCTCCTGACTGCTGACTTGAAATGTATTCCTCTGTTCTTCAGACGGGCTCCTGACCACTAACTTGAAATGTATTCCTCTGTTCTTCGGGCGAGCTCCTGGCTGCTAAAACTTGAAATGTATTCCTCTGTTCTTCAGGCGGGCTCCTGACTCCTAAAACTTGAAATGTATTCCTCTGTTTTTCTGGCGGGCTCCTGACTTCAACAAAATAGACAAAAACAAAGAAAATCTCTTGCCCCAGTTTGGTGGCTTGGCATCATATTACCAGACATTAATAAGAATTTGAAAGCTAAAACTTGAATTGTATTCCCTCTGTTCTTCAGGAGGGCTCCTGACTGCTGACTTGAAATTTATTCCTCTGTTCTTCAGGTAAGATCCTGACTGCTAAAACTTGTATGTATTCCTCTGTTCTTCAGGCGGGCTCCTTATATGCTGACTTGAAATGTATTCCTCTGTTCTTCAGGCGGGCTCCTGACTGCTAAAACTTGAAATATATTCCTCTATTCTTCAGGTGGGCTCCTAACTGCTGACTTGAAATGTACTCATTTGTTCTTCAGGCGGGCTCCTGACTGCTGACTTGAAATGTATTCCTCGTTCTCAAGGTGGGCTCCTGATTTCAACAAAATAGACAAAACAAAGAAAATTTTCTGCCCCAGTTTGGTGGCTGGGCATCATATTACCAGACATTAATAAGAATTTGAAAGCTAAAACTTGAATTGTACTCCCTTTGTTCTTCAGGCGGGCTCCTGACTGCTAAAACTTGAAATGTATTTCTCTGTTCTTAAGGCGGGCTCTTGACTGCTGACTTGAAATGTATTCCCCTGTTCTTCAGGCGGGCTCCTGATTGCTAAAACTTGAATGTATTCCTCTATTCTTTAGGCGGGCTCCCGACTGCTGACTTGAAATATATTCCTTTGTTCTTCAGGCAGGTTCCTGACTGCTAAAACTTGAATGTATTCCTCTGTTCTACAGGCGGGCTCCTGACTGCTGATTTGAAATGTATTTCTCTGTTCTTCAGGCGGGCTCCTGACTGCTTACTTAAAAATGTATTCCTCTGTTCTTCAAGCGGGCTCTTGACTTCAACAAAAATAGACAAAACAAAGAAAATTTTCTGCCCCAGTTTGGTAGCTGGGCATATGGGTGAGTGTTGAACTGAATCATTCTACAAACTATTATTAAGAATTTGAAAGATAAGTCCTATTATCCAGGGAGGTCCTGACAACTCCTAGGTGAACAACAATTACAAACATAAGTTATATCTTCTAAAGGTATTACTCCCACTACATTTGTTATCTAAAAGGTCTTAAACTAATCCTATTATCCAGGAAGGTCCTGAAAATCAAATCAAGGCTTATCCTAAAGACTGACACTTTTACGACTAAATCATACTACGCTACAACAGAATTTTTGCTACATCTTGCTATCTAATGGAAATCTTAAAACTTGGTCCCATTATTCAGGGAGGGGTCCTGAAAACTCCTAATTGAATCATGTCTTAAACATGCAACTTTGCAATCAACTTACATTCTTCTATGATTTGTTTTGAAATTTATCTAAGCCCTATTTTTCAGGAAGGTCCTGAGAGTTTACGGTCAAACCTGTTTTAGTGCTTGCTCTTCCCCTGCGGAGAGTTACTCCGAAACGAACGAAAACTTTCTGCCCCTGTTTCAATCAAAGAAAAATCTTGTCAGTTTAAAATGGTGGTTAGTTGATGGCATTCTTGCTGAAGATATCTCCGCTGCTGTGTTTACTTTGACTTGCTTCCCGAACTGGCCCTGAACCACTTGACTTTCTGACTGACTTTCAAACCCCATGACCTTTGACGACCCGAGTGTTCTATACCCATGCTGTTGTTTTACACCTCTGACCCCTTTCTCTGAACCTTTGCATCTCCCACGATATTACCAAATCATTCCACCGACGAAACTTCCAGTGACCTATTGTATCTTACTTTGCATCATGCCATCTTTGGTACGTTCTGGGCCCACTGTGCTTTGCAATTGGGAAACTGGTAGTGAGCCTTAACATCGTTTCTTCTTTGTTTTGAACAAGACTGACATTGAAACCTCTTAGACAACAAACCCCAAAGAGTTAAGGATAAAGAGAATCCAAAACTGGACGACTTACAAAAGGAAAGAAAAGGAAAAGAGACTTATCTGAGTGGACCAGCTGGTACCATTGATCATGACATGTATTTCGGACTAATCGGCCCAATCCGTCCAACCAATCAACTTTCAATTGCCATGCTTTGTTGCCCCAGAATTCCATAGCCTGATTTCTTCACCCAAACCCTGACCTTTTTCATCCTGCGGTGTCCTGAATGGTTTTCACCCACAGACCTCTTCCACTCGTTTATCTGTCAACTCACTTTCTCCTTAAGGTGCCCGCGAGGGTTTTCACCAACAAGACTCTCTCATTTTTGATTTCTCTTAACTCACTTTCGCCTTAAGGTGCCCGTGAGGGTTTTCACCAATAAGACTCTCTCATTTCTGGTTTCTCTCAACTCACTTTCACCTTACGGTGCCCGTGAGGGTTTTCACCAATAAGACTCTCTCATTTTCTATTTCTCTCAGCTCGCATCGCCTTATGGTGCCCGTGTGGGTTTTCACGCACTCTATGACTAGTGCGGGATCGTTGAATAATGGGGATTGTGACTTGGTCCGTCCCAAGTGATGTTTTTACCGTGTTTTTGACTAGAACTTAATTGAGAGTCATCTTTACTTGGAAGTAATTGTTACATTTGGGCTTCGTGCCAATTATTTGAATCCTTCGGGGATTGATATCACTATTTTTAGCATATTTTGCATATCATTTGATCTCAGTCCAAGGTTTTAAATACTGTGTTGCAAACTCAGCCATCTTTCTAAGATTTGAAAACTTAAATGATATTTCTAAATGATATTTTGGGCTGAGAACTAATGTTTTACAAATGCCCAAGGGGCTTACGATGATTTTTGGACTGAGCATGGATCGGGCTGCGCGACGCAACAGTTTTATATTGATATTGAGGCCGAGAGCCTGGTTGATTGCATTGATCTTGAGGTCGAGAGCCTGGTTGACTATATTGATATTGAGGCTGAGAGCCTGGTTGATGCCACGAGATGGCTTGATATTGCGCTTGGGCTGTAGGAGCCCCTCCGGAGTCTGTACACACCCAGTGAGCGCCGTCGACGATAACTAAATGGATGGCTCGGGCTGCATGCCGCAGTGGGTACCAGAGTGTACCGTCATATACATTGCATTACACTCATGCATTGTTCTTTATGTGTTACACCTGTCTTAATATTTCTGTATTCTTATTTCATTGACTTGTTGCTTTATTATTAAATGCTCGAAATTGCTAGTTATAGTTTACTTTGCGTTTTTCGTGATTTCTTATTCTCAGCCTTTATTTATGTTTATTACTCACTGGGTCGGAGTACTCACATTACTCCCTGCACCATGTGTGCAGGTACAGGTATTCCTGAGGCATAGAGCGAGATTTCCTGCCATTCAGTTTTCATCAGAGTCATCGAGGTAGCTGCATGGCGTTCGCAGACCCGATTTCTCCTTCTATCTTTACTTGTTATTCTGCATTTCAGACATATTTCTGTATTAGGTTGTTGAAACCTTGTATTAGAGGCTTAGACTTGACACCGGATCAGTGGGCTGTTTTATAGAGATTTTTTTTTCTTGACTATGGTTTTTCGAACATTTCAACTGTTTAAAAATTCATACTTTGATTTATATTAAATTGGTATTTAAAGTGGTTAATCAGTAAGAAATTGTAATAGAAGGGGTTGAGAGTGGTAATTGGTCGGGCTTGCCTAGCATTGTGTTGGGCGCCATCACGACCGGGATTTGGGGTCGTAACAAGTTGGTATCAGAGACTAGGTTAATTGGTCTCGCGAGTCATGAGCCGGTTTAGTAGAGTCTCGTGGATTAGTACGGAGACGTCTGTATTTATCCTCGAGAGGCTGCAGAACCTTTAGGAAAACTTCACATTCTTGAAATTCTTGTCGTGCGACTTTGTTGATCCGAACACTAAACTTCTACTATTCTATTCTCTCGTAGATGGAGAGGACTCGTGCTACTGGACGAGGTGGACGACCACCAGTGCCACCTACTGATGCTACCAGAGACCGTGGATGCGGTCGTGGGCGTGGTAAGGTAGAGTAGCGCGGGCAGTACCTGTTAATCCACCAGCTGACCCAGTTCCAGATCAGGCTCCAGCAGCTGTACCAGTTCAAGCACCAGCTATGCCTATTGTGATTCCGGGTCTTCAGGAGACCTTGGCTTAGATTTTAACAGTTTGCACTGGCCTGGCTCAGGCGGTCTCAGCCACTACAGCCGCAGCTACTTCACAGGCCAGAGAAGGCACCCAGACTCCTGTTAATCACATACTTGAGCAGGTTATGCAGGGATTGCAGACGCTGGAAGCAGTTCCAACTTAGCCGGTTGCACCAGTTCAGAACTTTGTGGTCCCAGCTATGATAGACAATGGGCAGCATCGTCTCGAGAGATTTGGTAGGCTCCAGCCTCCGACATTTAGTGGTGCTGAGGGCGAGGATGTCCAGGGTTTTCTTGACAAGTGTCAGCGTATGCTTCGCATCGTAGGGATTTTGGAGTCGAGTGGTGTGGCTTTTACTACATTTCAGTTCCAGGGAGCTGTGTTTACCTGGTAGGAGGATTTCGAGAGGCGTAGGCCTGTTGGTGCAACGCCCCTTATTTGGCAGCAGTTCTCCACTCTATTTCTCGAGAAATGTGTACCTCAGTCCCGCAGAGAGGAGCTGCGTAGGCCGTTTGAGTGGTTGACTCAGGGGGACATGTCCGTGACCCGGTACGAGATGAGATTTTCACAGTTGGCTCGCCATGCTACTTGGATGATTCCGACGGATCGTGAGAGGATCAGAAGATTTATGGATGGTCTTAACTACTCCCTCCGCATTTTAATGACTAGAGAGAGAGTATTGGGTGCTTCGTTTGAGGAGGTGGTTGACATTGCTCGTGATATTGAGATAGTTCGCCACAGAGAGCGAAAGGAGAGAGAGGCCAAGAGGCCTCGAGGTTCAGGCCGTTTCAGTGGTGCTCCGTCTAGGGGCCAGTTCCAGTATAGTAGAGGTCGTTCCTTCAGACCTCCTTAGTTGGTTCATCCAGAGTTTAGTAGGGCATCTTCAGACCGTGGTCATCAGGGTTTATAGCAGGGCCAGTCTTTACTTAGCGCCCTCCCAGCTCAGAGCTCATCTTATGCCCTTTCAGTTCAGGGTTCTTCTGCGCCGAGTGCATCGGCTGGTCATTCTGGTGTGAGGGGTTCCCTCCAGTTCTCTTCTCCAGCACCTAGTAGTTGCTACGAGTGCGGAGAGTTTGGTCATATGAAGAGGCAGTGTCCTTGACTTCGTGGTGGTCAGTTTCAGCAGAGAGATCAGCCCTCGTCTTCTGCTCCAGTTTCTTCAGCACCCGCCCAACCAGCTAGGGGTGGAGGCCAGGCAGCTAGGGGTCGGCCTAGAGGTGGAGGCCGATCAGGCGGTGTCCAGGCCCAATTTTATGCTATTCGGGGCAGGACAGATGCCATTGCGTCAGATGTTGTTATCACAGGTATTATCTCAGTCTGCCATACAGATGCCTCTATCCTATTTGATCCCGGATCCACCTATTCTTATGTGTCCTCATATTTTGCTCATTATTTGGGTACGACCCGAGGGTGTCTTGCTTTACCTGTGCATGTATCTACCCCGGTGGGCGATACTATTGTTATAGACCATGTGTATCGGTCTTGTATTGTGACTATTGGGGGTCTGGATACCCGAGTTGATTTATTGCTGTTTAGCATGGTAGACTTTGATGTTATTCTGGGCATGGATTGGCTATCTCCGTGTCATGCTATTCTAGACTGTCATGCTAAGACAGTTACTTTGGCTATTCCCGGTGTTCCGAGGATCGAGTGGCGTGGTATGACTGATTATGTCCCTAGCAGAGTAATTTCCTTCTTGAAAGCCCAGTGTATGGTTGGGAATGGTTGTCTATCATATCTAGCTTTTGTGCGAGATGTTGGAGCTGAGACTCCTAGTATTGATTCTGTCCCAGTTGTGAGAGATTTTCTTGATGTATTTCCTGCAGACCTGTCGGGCATGCCGCCAGACAGGGATATTGATTTTGGCATTGATCTGGTGCCGGGAACCCAACCCATTTCCATTCTGCCATATCGTATGGCACCAGCAGAGAATTAAAGGGCAGCTTCAGGAACTCCTAGATAAGGGGTTCATTCGGCCTAGTATGTCACCTTGGGGTGCGCCAGTTCTGTTTGTGAAAAAGAAAGATGGCACAATGAGAATGTGCATTGATTACAGGCAATTAAATAAAGTAACAGTGAAGAACAAGTATCCTTTGCCTCGCATTGATTACTTATTTGATCAGCTTCAGGGAGCGAGGGTATTCTACAAGATTGATCTCTGTTCGGGTTATCACCAGTAGAAGATCAGGGAGTCGGATATTCTTAAGACTGCTTTCAGGACTAGATATGGTCATTATGAGTTCCTGGTTATGTCTTTCGGGCTGACCAATGCCCAAGCAGCGTTCATGCATCTGATGAACAGTGTATTTTTGCCTTATCTGGATTCATTTGTTATTGTATTCATTGATGATATTCTGGTGTACTCGCGTAGTCAGGAGGAGCACGCCGAGCATTTGCGTGTAGTGTTGCAGAGATTGAGGGAGGAGAAGATTTATGCAAAATTCTCCAAGTGTGAGTTTTGGCTAAGTTCAGTGGCATTCTTGGGACACATAGTATCCAGCGAGGGCATCCAGGTTGATCCGAGGAAGATAGAAGCAGTGTAGAGTTGGTCTAGACCGTCCTCAGCCACAGAGATCCAGAGTTTTCTTGGGTTAGCAGGCTATTATCGCCGGTTTGTTCATGGATTTTCATCCATTGCATCGCCCTTGACCAAGTTGACTCAGAAGGGTGCTCCATTTGTATGCTCAGACGAGTGTGAGGAGAGCTTTTAGAAGCTCAAGAAAGTTTTGACCACAGCTCCAGTATTGGTTTTGCCATCAGCTTCAGGTTCTTATACTGTATATTGTGATGCTTCGAGAGTTGGGATCGGCTCTGTGTTGATGCAGGAGGGTAGAGTTATTGCTTATGCTTCTCGTCAGTTAAAACCTCATGAGAAGAATTACCCTGTTCATGACGTAGAGTTGGCTGCCATAGTTCATGCCTTGAAGATTTGGAGGCACTATTTATATGGCGTATCTTATGAGGTATTCACTAATCATCGCAGTCTTAATTTGAGGCAGCGGAGGTGGCTAGAATTGCTAAAAGATTATGATATTACTATTCTGTATCATCCGGGAAAGGCCAATGTAGTGGCTGATGCTTTGAGCCAAAAGGCAGTCAGTATGGGGAGTTTGGCATACATTCCAGTTGGGGAGAGGTCCTTTGAAGTTGATGTTCAAGCCTTAGCTAATCGGTTTGTGAGACTAGACATTTCTAAGCCTAGTCGGGTGTTGGCTTGTGTGGTTTCTCGGTCTTCCTTATATGATCGCATCAGAGAGCATTAGTATGATGATCCGTATTTGCTTGTCCTCAAGGACAGAGTTCAGCATGGCGATGCCAGAGATATGACCATTGGTGATGATGGTGTATTGAGGATGCGGGGCCGGATTTGTGTGCCCAATGTAGATGGGCTTAGAGAGTTGATTCTGGAGGAGGCCCATAGCTCGCGGTATTCTATCCATTTGGGTGCCGCGAAAATGTATCAAGACTTGAGACAACACTATTGGTGGATAAGAATGAAGAAAGATATCGTAGGTTATGGATCACGGTGTCTAAATTGTCAGCAGGTGAAATATGAGCATCAGAGACCGGGTGGTCTACTTCAGCAGATGGTTATTCCCGAGTGGAAGTGGGAGAGAGTCACTATGGATTTTGTGAGTGGTCTTCCTCGGACTTCGAAGAAATTTGATTCTATTTGGGTGATTGTGGATCGGCTGACCAAGTCCGCGCACTTCATTCCGGTGTGTACTACTTATTCTTCAGAGCGGCTGGCGGGGATATTTATCCGAGAGATTATGCGGTTGCACAGTGTTCTAGTTTCCATTATCTCAGATAGAGGTACTCAGTTTACTTCCCAGTTTTGGAGGACTTTTCAGCGAGAGTTGGGTACTCAGGTGGAGTTGAGCACAACATTTCATCCTTAGACAGACGGATAGTCCGAGCGTACTATTCAGATACTGGAGGACATGTTGCGTGCCTGTGTGATTGATTTCGGAGGTTCTTGGGATGAGTTTTTGCCGCTTGTAGAGTTTGCCTACAACAACAGCTATCAGTCCAGTATACAGATGGCACCGTATGAGGCTTTGTATGGTAGGCGGTGTAGATCTCCAGTTGGTTGGTTCGAGCCTGGCGAGGCTGGACTATTGGGGACAGAGTTGGTTTATGATGCCTTAGAGAAGGTAAAAGTGATTCAGGAGAGACTTCGTACGGCTCAGTCGCGTCAGAAGAGTTATGCGGACTGGAAGGTTCGAGATGTATCTTACATGGTGGGTGAGAAGGTCTTGCTGAAGGTTTCGCCCATGAAGGGTGTTATGATACTTGGAAAGAAAGGGAAGTTGAGCCCGCGAGTTATTGGACCTTTTGAGGTACTTAGGAGAATTGGAGAGGTGGCCTATATGCTTGCTTTGCCACCCAATTTGTCGGGCGTTCATCCGGTATTCCATGTTTCTATGCTCTGGAAGTATGTTGGAGACCCGTCTCATGTTTTGGATTTCAGCACAGTGCAATTAGACGAGGATTTGACTTATGATGTGGAACCAGTGGCTATTTTGGGTCGACAGGTTCGAAAATTGAGATCAAAAGATATAGCGTCAGTGAATGTGCAGTGGAGAGGTCGACTCGTGGAGGAAGCTACTTGGAAGACCGAGCGGGAGATGCGGAGCAGATATCCTCACCTATTTGAGGTTTCAGGTATTTTTCTTAACTCGCTCGAGGATGAGCGTTTGTTTAAGTTGGGGAGGATGTGACGACCCGACCCGTCGTCTTATGAGTTACTGCCCCGTTCTTCCCATTTTCTACTTCTATATGCTTCTTTATCTGTGTCATATGTAGTCGAGTTGATTTGGAGTGGTTTTGATAAAGAATGAGACACTTAGTCTCTTTAAGGAAGACTTAGTTTGGAAAAGTCAACCAGAAGTTGACTTATATGTTAGAGGGATTGGATGTAAATTCCGATGGTTCGGTTAGCTCCGGGAGGTGATTTGTGACTTAGAATCGTGATCGGAAGTATTTTTGAAGGTCTGGTGTAGAATTAGGCTTGAATTGGCGAAGTTAGTATTTTGGCGATTTCCGATTGATAGGTGAGATTTTGATTTGGGAGTCGGAATGGAATTCCGAGAGTTGCTGTAGCTTCGTTAGGTGATTTGGGATATGTGTGCAAAATTTCAGGTCATTCGGGCGTGGTTTAGTTGGGTTTTTGATCGAATGCGTGTTTTGGAAGTTTTAAAAGAACTTAGGCTTGAATTCGATGTAATTCGATGATTTTAGTGTTAGTTGAGGTGTTTTGATGATTGGAGCAAGTTTGGATGATGCTTTAAGATATGTTGGTGCTTTTGGTTGAGGTCCCGGGGGCCTCGGGGTGATTTCGGATGGCTAACGGGAATTTTTGAAGTTGGAAAATGCTGCAGAAATGCAGCAGTCAGTGCAGAGCAATTTTGCTCTATGCGATCGCATAGCAAGGGCTGCGATCGCATAGAAGGAATAAGGGGAGGTGGATTTTTGTTCAATGCGATCGCATGAAGGGGGTTGCGATCGCATAAGGCTGGGAGATTGTGCATCGCGATCGCGTAAGGGAGTCCGCGATCGCATAGGAGGAATTTTGGTGAAGCTCTACGATCGCAGAAGGCCTGTTGCGATCGCATAGAGCATTTTGGAGGCCTGGAAATTTTGTGCTATGCGATCGCAGGAGCTCGGATGCGGTCGCATAGGGTTAGCTACAGTGATCTGGGCAGAATGTTAAAAACATTTCATCCACGAACCTAACCCATTTTCCACCATTATTGGGCATTGTTGGGAGCCTTTGGACGGGGATTGAAGAGAGTTTCAACTGGGATCGATTGGAGGTAAGTTTTATGAGTTAAAAACATGATTTTATTGTAGAATCATCCTTGAAATCCTTGAGAATTTAGCAAAATTGTAAGAAATTAGGGCTTGAGTTTGAAATTTCTAAATTTGGGATTTGAGGGGCCATTTGTGGTCCGATTTGAGAGTTTTTGGTATGTATAGACTCGTGGCGAGATAAGGAACCCGTTGGTGTAAAATTTCTGAGTTTCGAGACGTGGGCCCGGGGCTCGGGTTTTGTCAATTTCGTGAATTTCGATATTTTTTGATTATTTTCGATTGGGTATTGTCTCCTTAGCATAATGTGACATATTCATTGTGATTTTGGTCAGATTCGACGCACGAGGAGGCCAATTTGAGAGGCAAGGGCATAGCGAGCTAGACTTTTGGCCGGCTTGAGGTGAGTAATTGATATAAATGATGCCTTGAGGGTTTGAAATCCCGGAATTTCACATCGTAAAGCTATATTGAGGCGAGACACGCACTCTATGACGAGTGCGAGGTCATTGATTAATGGGGATTGTGACTTGGTCCGTCCCGAGTGATGTTTTTACCGTGTTTTTGACTAGAACTTAATTGAGAGTCATCTTTACTTGGAAGTAATTTTTACATTTGGGCTTCGTGCCAATTATTTGAATCCTTCGGGGATTGATATCACTGTTTTTCGCATATTTTGCATATCATTTGATCTCAGTCCAAGGTTTTAAATACTGTTTTGCAAACTAAGCCATCTTTCTAAGATTTGAAAACTTAAATGATATTTCTAAATGATATTTTGGGCTGAGAACTACTGTTTTACAGATGCCCAAGGGGCTTACGATGATTTCTGGACTGAACGTGGATCGGGCTGCGCGCCGTAGCAGTGTTATATTGATATTGAGGCCGAGAGCCTGGTTGATTATATTGATCTTGAGGCCGAGAGCCTGGTTGACTATATTGATATTGAGGCCGAGAGCTTGGTTGATGCCACGAGATGGCTTGATATTGCGCTTGGGCTGTAGGAGCCCCTCCGGAGTGTACACACCCAGAGAGCGCCATCGACGATAAATAAATGGATGGCTCGGGCTGCACGCCGCAGTGGGTACCAGAATGTACCGTCATATGCATTGCATTGCACTCATGCATTGTTCTTTATGTGTTATACCTGCCTTAATATTTCTGTATTCTTATTTCATTGACTTGTTGCTTCATTATTAAATGCTCGAAATTGCTAGTTATAGTTTACTTTGCGTTTTCCATGATTTCTTATTCTCAGCCTTTATTTATGTTTATTACTCACTGGGTCGGAGTACTCACATTACTCCCTGCACCATGTGTGCAGGTATAGGTATTCCTGAAGCATAGAGCGAGCTTTCCTGCCATTCAATTTTCATCGGAGTCAACGAGGTAGCTACATGGCGTTCGCAGACCCGATTTCTCCTTCTATCTTTACTTGTTATTCCACATTTCAGACATATTTCTGTATTAGGTTGTTGAAACCTTGTATTAGAGGCTCAGACTTGTGACACCGGATTAGTGGGCTGTTTTACAGAGATTTTTTTTTCCTGACTATGGTTTTCCGCACATTTCAATTGTTTAAAAATTCATACTTTGATTTTATATTAAATTGGTATTTAAAGTGGTTAATCGGTAATAAATTGTAATAGAAGGGGTTGAGAGTGGTAATTGGTCGGGCTTGCCTAGCATTGTGTTGGACGCCATCACGACCGGGATTTGGGGTCGTGACAAGAATAAACCACAGAAACATATTTTGAATTTTCATTTGATATCCTGACGCAAGTTTTGAAACAAGCAATGAAAAAGATGAAACAAAATGTTTTTGGATTTCAATCTTGATTGCCTAAAGAAGAAATTCTAATGACCAACAAAGATAAAGTTTGTTTTTTCTTCTATGTACAATATTCAAAAGTTCTAATGAAAATAAAAAAAAATTATTTTTCACTAATTTTCCAAAGAAACACCTCAAAAGAAAATCTTTTTTTGAATTTTGAAATTAATACCTTAAAGAAAACCTCTTAAAGAGGTGCTAAAAGAAAATTCTTTTTTTTTTTTTGAATTTTGGTCCTAATATACTAAAGGAAATATAAAAACAATTCATTTTAAGTCCTAGATATTAATTGCCTAAAAGGAAAAACAACCTCAATTTTTTTATTTATTTCTAGAATTAGTATTCTAAAGAAAACTTATAACGGAAATATAAAATGCAACATCTTTTTTTTGGATTTTCGAGTTATAGCATATTTTTTCAAATATAAAGCAGAAAATAAAATAATAAATACTTGACATTACTGTACAGAACTAGAAAGTAAAAGACGACATAGAATGAAGAATAGACTCAAAACATTACAATAAAACAAATCTCCTTAAGTAACTCCTGACTGAGCGATCCTGACCGGATGGTCACGGGGTGTCTGTCATGCCCAAACTCCGGTAAGTAGATCCACACATGTATTAAAAAACTCAAACCAACACTAGGTGAGACAATAACACTCTCTATTAGACACATGCAAGACATGGTTGCAACGAATTTTCAAAAGTTAACCTATGCAGCTAAAAGTGGCTAAAAATGCAAGATTTGGCTAAGACCCCGCAAAGCCAAGAACCTAAACTCACAAGGAAGACCGGACCCCATGTAGGTTGCCTACGTATCACGCCCGGAAAGACGAGAATCATGTATGCGTAGTTCGGGCAGATTGGATACGGGCGAAAATTAAAAAAAACAACTAACTTAGAGAAAACATATTTTGTTTTTTCCTTGAAAATGATGAAACATCAAGCAAAATCATTTTGGAATTTTCTTTTTCCTCATTTTTTTGGTTTTTTTTTGGAAAATTTATAGGAAAGTGCAAAATCTTTTTTGAATTTTTTATTTTCTTTTTTTTCTTTTTCAAAAATGTAACAGAAAACATAATCGGGCCCTACTTGCTTTATTTTTTACACTTCACCCTCTTTCTTTTTTTTTCATTGTTTTTTTTCATTTTTTCATTTGCCATCAGCTATCATTGGTCCGCCAAATGACCCTTTTACTCTTGAATAAATGCAACATGTAGCACGTAGGATGCGTCAAGATGGTCTGTTATTTTGGGTACTTGTCCTGAACGGACCCAACCCCTGTGTTGAGTCCCTTAAGTCAAATGCACATGATGCAAACAAACGTTCCTATTAGGGATCCGGCATGAAGCTGTGTTTTTCTAGGTTCAAATCCTAGGGTTTTGGTCTAGACTTGGGGTACCCGAGCGGACAATTGGGGCTGAGGAGGGGGCGACGTACCGGGGGCACTAAAGTCTGCCCGGCCTTGTCGCTTGCCCAGCCTCGCTCTATTTGGTATAATTTCTACAGAAAAAGCGGGCTACGTGAACGTATGCACCATTTTCAGAAGACTCAGAGGGGTGGCGTAAGAAGGCAATTATATACCATTCAACAATATTAAAGCGGTAAACAAATAGCATTTAGCACAAAAAGGTTCACAGAATACAGTAATATGAACAATAAATAAAGCCAAGCAAAATCATGAAACAAGCTCGAATTTTTGAACCCTGAACCAGAGATTCTGGATTTAGTCCCCAGCAGAGTCGCCAGAGTTGTCACACCTCCTTTTTACTACTACACCCCCGGAAGAGCGTATAGTAAAGGGAGTTTTTCCAATTAAAGGACAACCAAAACGGGATTATTTATTTAGAATTCAGAGTCGCCACTTGGGATAATTAATGGTGTCCTAAGTCACCGGTTTAAATCCTGAATCGAGGAAAAGGTTGACTCTATTATATAGTCCGCGAATCAGAAATCCGGGTAAGGAATTCTGTTAACCTGGGAGAAGGTGTTAGGCATTCCCGAGTTCCATGGTTCTAGCACGGTCGCTTTGATCATACTTGGCTTATTAAAATTATTTAATTACTAATTTTAGAAACCTATGTGCTTTTGCTTCTTTCACCGCTTTTAATTGAGAAAATTATCTTGAAAGGGGTTATGCGTACGTATACCCATTTGTTTGGCGCGTCAAAAATTATGTCACGCGAACGTGTCCACAATTAATAACACTTTATTAATATTAAAAAAATTTGGGCTGAAGTTGTGCGAATGCATACTCCGGTTTTGTTTTTAGAATCGTAATTGTGTTACGCGGACGTATACGCAATCACAATTGTTTTTTAAACGGCCTTAAAGGCTTTTACACGAATATTAATAATTTTTAATATCTAGGTTATAAAATTAACCCGAGGGCCACGCAATTGGGATTTTGTTTGGCATGGCACGCCTCGGATTATTTCAAAAGATTGTACTTGTCACGACCCCAGTTCGCCCTCCGTGAACATGTCGTGACGGCACCTAGTCTCTACGACTAGGTAAGCCTAACAATGCGGAAGATAAACCATAATTGCGGAAGAAAGTAAATAAAACTAAACTAGTAAAATCAAACGGTGTTTAAGGTGCCGCTCGGCACATACCACTACAATTCTCGAAGCTAACAACATTCCCAAAACCCAGAAACTCACAAATCACAAGCTAAGGGATACATAAGAGGCTCTGACTCAAGAATATCTATACAGAAGGAAAATACTGATAGAATTATACTTATTAAAGAAGATAGAAAGTGACTCTTCGGTCTGCGGACGTAGCAGATATACCTCGAAGTCTCTATAGAATGCCTCCTTCCCAGGTTGACAGAACAGAACGGGAGTACCTGTATCTGCACAACAAAAATGTGCAGAAGAGTAGCATGAGCACACCACGGCGCTGCCCAGTAAGTATCAAGACTAACCTCGGTGGAGTAGTGACGAGAAACAGTCAAGGCACCTACCGATCAAATAAACAGTATAATCATAGGAATAATGGAACCGATATATATATATATATATATATATATATATATATATATATATATATATATATATATATATATATATGTAAAGTCTGCATGAATGGAAAAAAAATGCTACAATTTCCAATAAGGAAAAAAAGGACAACAAGTTACAATGAGAATATAATAAATGATGATACGAAATGACGGCAGAATTACAATCCAAATCCTAAGGTCACAACACAGCAAGGGGGAAATCAAGTCAATAACTCATATCCTATAATAATATTCACAAAAGAGCTTGATCAACTTCTTCCCACAATTCTACCAAAAATCTCTGACAAACCACAACTCTCGAGAAACCCAGCATCTGAAACCTAACACTTGGCATCCTGTGCCCCATCAATCTCACGGTCATGCTGATAACTAACTGGCTAACTAGGACCACTCTCACATATATAATGGACGAACGAGGGCATATCTCCACCCTTAACAAAATTGGAAGGAATTCACCTCTAATGGGGTGTCCAACTACGTGTATGCTTGTGCAAGTGTTTTTGACAAGAATTTTCCCAACTAGTAAACATGAAAAGGAGAACGAACTGCACGTACGAATATTTCCTCACAACTTCCAAGCTGTAAAGCTCATACAGGTAAACAACCCACAATCTCAATATTAAACAAGTGGAATGCCTCCACAGGCCGTCACAATTCTTTACAATCAACCCCTGACATAGCCCACCTTATTACGCCACGTGTGCAAATAATAAGATAATAGGCACCGCCTTATTTCGCCACACGTGCATTACAATGTTTCCACCTTATTCCGCGACATGCGCAACCCACATATAAGCATATAAAATTCCCCGCCTTATTACGCCGCATGTGCAAAACATCAATAACAACAACAGCACGGCAAAGACCTCGTGTAACCCTTCAATAACAACCGCACGGCAGAAACCTCGTGTATCACAATATCCACAACCGTACGGAAGAAATCTCGTCCGAATGACCTGAAATTTTTCACACATATCCCAAATCACCTAACGAAGCTAAAGCAACTCTTGAATTTCAATTCCGACTCCCGAATCAAAATCTCATCTTTCATCGGGAAGTCGCCAAAATACTAACTTTGCCAATTCAAGCCTAATTCTACACCGGACCCCCAAAATTACTTCCGGTCAAACTCCTAACCCCGAAATCACATAACTAAGCTAATGGAACCATCTGATTTCCATTCCGAGGCCGTCTTCACGTTGTTCCAACTACAGACCACTTTCCAACACTTAAACTCTCATTTAGGGACTAAGTGTCCCAAAACTCTCCGAAACTCAACACTTGAACGTCCCGGCAAACCAAAATAGCAGAAATGAACTTGGGGGAAACAGTAAATAGGGGATCGGGGCGTAAATTCTTAAGACGAACGGCGGGGTCGTCACATCCTCCTACACTTAAACATTCGTTCGTCCCCGAACGAGCATAGAGACATACCTGAAGTCCTCAAGTCACTGAGTGCGCACTTCCAACATACACCCGCGGGTGATCCCATGTCACCCCAATTCACTTAAACGTGATGACACCACCTTAGCTGAAATTTAGCCTTTCTAGCAATACCAGTAAGCCTTCAAGCCAGAATTTTCACCTTCCATCCATTTCCAAAAGACCCGATTCTAAATCCATATCCGGTATCAGTCTCAACCAGCTACTTCAATACAATACAACAATATCCGGTATCAGTCTCAACCAGCTACTTCAATACAATACAACACACACAGGGTACAGTCACACAACATGACACACCACACATAGGCCCACAATAACATTTCTGATAGCAATACTTGCCTGAGATCAAATCCGTACCGGCCATAAGCCTCATATTCAATGGGAAACTCCTTTCAAATCTCCACAACACTGGCGATGATACAATAACCACGAAAACCACATAATAAAACACCCGAATGACCAAATCTCAGCCAACACCAATGGGCATACACCCCACAAGCGAAAACTCAAGGAGCATAGAACGGAAACGACTGAATATGGGAAAGAAACACATAAGGGAACTAGCAAACAAATCAAACTAGCACAATTTCTTCTAAGACACAATCTACAAAAACATCTAACAAGAAAGAATAAAAGCATACAAAAGACTCGCAAGGATCTTATACTGATATAACTCTCACCGCAGTACACAGCCCGGTCTCGACATATTAAATCGCCTGAAATCACGAGGGTCCTGCCCTCAACACTGAATCACAAGTAGGGCACACATCAACCCTTCTAGAGACTCTCACTAGATCAATTCCGTCTACAAATTACAACACAGGCTGGCTCCCACACCAGTGGGGCATAGAAATAATAGCTCGTAACCAAGAATACTCAGAGATCACACCAGACCTACCGAAACTGACAACATGAATTTACTACTAGCCTCATACGCTCGACAACAACTAGAAACAGATGATAGACATGGCTATCACTCATAGAGCCTCCCAATAGGATAATCACATAAGCAAAGTGCAAAGCATGAAATGCACCCATAAATGGGACAACAATTAAGGGAACTCACCACGACAAGCAGAACTGTGATGAACTACAGATAGTGCCCTCTATAACAAACTGAACTCGTACCTAAATGACATTAGTTGGCGCACCGGCCGCAAACCAACTATATGAAACACATCAACGAGCCGGGCCTCCCTCTCTTAGGCGCCCTTTACCTGCCTGAACACCTCGCTGTGACACATCGGTCCGAAGTCTGGGGCAATCTCTCACAATGTGGCTAGTATCTCCACACTCAAAACACCCTCTTTGCTGACGAGGCGGTGGGAACTGTGCGATACGGGTACTCCGAGACCCATGAACACCTGAAACACCATGCATAGCCTGAAGCGCGAACTGAACTTGCTGACCCGCAAAACCTCTACCATGACGCACCCTACCTCCAAAATAAGGACCAGTATATCTCACCGGTGTACGAGGCCTCCTTGCCTCCTCAAACTCTCTCTCCAGATCTCGTCTACTCTCTCTCTCATGACCCTGTTTTGCCCTCTCTCCCTCTAGCATGTATACCCTCTATCCTCCTAGCTATGTTCACCACCTGCTGATATGGAATATCCATCTCCAACTCACGAGCCATACTAGACCTGATGCTGGGAATAAGTCCCTCAATGAACCGGCGAACCTTCTCTCGAACTATAGAAACCAAGGCCGAGGCATGTCTAGCCAAACTGGTGTAATGGACAGCATACTCCAAGACGGTCATAGCACCCTGACGCAAATGCTCAAACTCCGCGCGCCATGCATCCCTAAGGCTCTGAGGAACAAACTCTCGCAAAAACATATATGAGAACTGGGTCCAAGTCAGTGAAGCTGCCTCGTCTGGGTTATCTAACTCATAGGTGCGCCACCAATCATAGGCAGCTCCTCGAAGCTGGAAGGTAGTAAAAGAAACCCCGCTCAATCCAAAAATACCCATAGTACGGAGAATGCGGTAACACTCATCAAGAAACCCCAAGGCATCGTCCGATGCCAATCCACTAAATACCGGAGGATCATACTTCTTGAACCTCTCTAGTCTCATCTGCTCCTGCTCGGAAGCCGCTGCCATGCCCTCGAGCTGAACTGGTACTGCAAGCGGCGTAGGAATAATCTCAGGGACCTGCTCAACATGCATTCGCTGCTCCGGAGTGCGGGTGGCGGGAGTCTGTGCTCCTCCCCCGACCTGGGGTGTGGCTGCAGCAAGGGGAAGCAATCCTGCCTGAGCCAATGTGGTGTACACACTCAGGAACCGTGCCAAAGTCTCCTGAATTGCTGGAGTAGTAGTAGCTGTAGGCGTGTCAGGTGCCTGGACTCCGGCTGGATCTGCTGGTGGTACCTCGGCAGCTGTTTGCGCAGGTGCTCTCGCCACACCACGTACGTGTCCTCGAACTCTACCCCGGCCCCGACCTCCGACGGCTGCAGTAGGGGGCGCGGGTGCCTGATCACCTCGGGTAGTACGTGTCCTCACCATCTGTGAGAGAGTAGAAGACATAGGTTTAGGATGGTGGATGTCAAAAATCTCGCACGACAGGGAAATCAAATGAAGTGGAACTTTCCTAACGGTTACATAGCCTCTCGCAGATAAGTACAGACGTCTCCGTATCGATCCATGAGACTCTAATATACCGGCTTGTGATCTGCGACTCCTATGAACCTAGAGCTTTGATACCAACTTGTCACGACCCAAATTCTCCCTCCGTGAGCATGTCGTGACGGCACCTAGTCTCTACGATTAGGTAAGCGTAACAATGCGGAAGATAAACCATAATTGCGGAAGAAAGTAAATAAAACTGAACCAGTAAAATCAAACGGTGTTTAAGGTGCCGCTCGGCACATACCACAACAATTCTCGAAGCTAACAACGTTCCCAAAACCCGGAAACTCACAAATCACAAGCTAAGGGATACATAAGAGGCTCCGACTCAAGAATATCTATACAGAAGGAAAATACTGATAGAATTATACTTATTACAGAAGATAGAAATTGACTCTTCGGTCTGCGGACGTAGCAGATATACCTCGAAGTCTCTATTGAATGCCTCCTTCCCAGATTGACAGAACAGAACGGGAGTACCTGTATCTGCACAACAAAAATGTGCAGAAGAGTAGCATGAGCACACCACGGCGGTGCCCAGTAAGTATCAAGAGTAACCTCGGTGGAGTAGTGACGAGAAACGGTCAAGGCACCTACCGGTCAAATAAACAGTATAATCATAGGAATAATGGAACCGATATATANCAGATATATATATATATATATATATATATATATATATATATATATATATATATATATATATATAAAGTCTGCATGAATGACAAAAAAAATGCTACAATTTCCAATAAGGAAAAAAAGGGCAACAAGTTACAATGAGAATATAATAAATGATGATACGAAATGACGGCAGAATCACAATCCAAATCCTAAGGTCACAACACAGCAAGGGGGAAATCAAGTCAATAACTCATATCCTACAATAATATTCACAAAAGGGCTTGATCAAATTCTTCCCAAAATTCTACCAAAAATCTCTGACAAACCACAACTCACGAGAACCTAGCATCTGAAACCTAACACTTGGCATCCTGTGCCCCATCAATCTCACGGACATGCTGACAACTAACTGGCTAACTAGGACCACTCTCACATATATAATGGACGAACGAGGGCGTATCTCCACCCTTAACAAAATTGGAAGGAATTCACCTCTAATGGGGTGTCCAACTACGTGTATGCTTGTGCAAGTGTTTTTGACAAGAATTTTCCCAACTAGTAAACATGAAAAGGAGAACGAACTGTACGTACGAATATTTCCTCACAACTTCCAAGCTGTAAAGCTCATGCAGGTAAACAACCCACAATCTCAATATTAAACAAATGGAATGCCTCCACAGGCCATCACAATTCTTTACAATCAACCCCTGACATAGCCCACCTTATTATGCCACGTGTGCAAATAATAAGATAATAGGCATCGCCTTATTTCGCCACACGTGCATTACAATGTTCCCACCTTATTCCGCCACATGCGCAACCCACATATAAGCATATAACATTCCCCGCCTTATTACGCCGCATGTGCAAAACATCAATAACAACAACAGCATGGCAAAGACCTCGTGCAACCCTTCAATAACAACCGCACGGCAGAAACCTCGTGCATCACAATATCCACAACCGTACGGCAGAAATCTCGTGCATCACAATCTCAAGTACAACACAACAAATGATAATGTATATAGGAACAAAGCAAGAGAATCAATTGAACAATTTCCGTCAACCAAAAGACGGTACAACTAATTCACAAGGAATAACCATAATAGGGAAATGCTAAGCGCAATGAGAACAACTACACAAAGGAGGGATAATACGAAGCAACGACTCCATAATATGCAGTTCAATAACAAGGAAGTTAACATGAATCAAATAATTGCAATTAAGGAAAATATCAGCTAAACATAGGATATCTAACCTTTTTCTAATTAAGGCCAAGTAATTACACGAGAGATAGAAATAATGCTTTCCAAATAAAGACAAGCAGTTAGGAATGATAATGTGACTATAGAAGGACAACTGTCTACAGTTAAACAGGTAAAAGTCAATTAGGCAACAAGAATAAACCAAAAAGGGAAAATAAATTCCAAGTAAGACATGTAGATGTGAAACTAATAATAAGGAACTCAATCGTATCAAGAACAACTTCATTTTCGGTGATTCCAGGGATCTAAGAACCTAAAAAGGGGCAATTTTCCACAAATAAATCTGAGCACGCACTCGTCACCTCGCGTACAAGGAATACAATCAATAAAGAAGACTCAAATCCTAAGGGGAAGTCCCCCACACAAGGTTAGGCAAGATACTTACCTCGAACCGGCTAAAATCAACTAGCAACCACGTTCTTGCCACGATTACTCGACTCCAAATGGCCCAAATCTATCCAATTAAATCACATATTGTAAATAACATCTCAAGCAACTGATTCTACTATTTAATTCAAAGCTAAAGCGCGAAATTAGGCAAAATGACCAAAACGCCCCTCAATCTAATGTCTCGGAACCGGATGAATTTAATATTTTCAGAACCCTCGTACTCTCATGAGTCTAACCATATAAAAATCTCTAAAATCGGAGGTCAAACACCCCCTCAAAACTCAATAATTCGGTCTATGAAGTTCTACCCATTTTTCATTAAAAATCTGAAATTAAAGGATGAAATTAAGAGAAGATTCATGGAAATTGGTCTAAATCGAGTGAGAAGCACTTACCCAAGTCGCCCAGGTAAAAATCTCTTCAAAAATTGCCATGAACCGAGCTCTAGAAGTCAAAATGTGATAAAAATGGTGAAACCCTCGATTTGGGATGATTTATTCTGCCCAGACACATTTTCGCTTCTGCGGTCATTTAACCGCTTCCGCGGTACCGCTTATTGTGACGACCCGACCCGTCGTCACGTGAGTTACCGCCCCGTTTCCCCCATGTTATGCTTCTTCATGTTTCATTATCAGTATTTGATGTGTTAGAGTTGGTTTGGAATGATTTTGATAAGAAATGAGACACTTAATCTTTTTTAAGAAGGCTTAAGTTGGAAAAGTCAACCGGATGTTGACTTTTGTGTTAAAGGGCTCGGATTTGAATTTCGACGATTTGGTTAGCTTCGGGGGATGATTTGTGACTTAGGAGTGTGATCAAAAGTGATTTTGGAGGTCCGGAGTAGAATTAGGCTTGAATTGGCAAAGTTAGAATTTTAGCGAATTCTGGTCGATAGGTGAGATTTTGATCCGAGGGTCGGAATGGAATTATGAGAGTTGCAGTAGCTTCGATAGGTGATTTGGGATGTGTGTGCAAAATTTCAGGTCCTTCGGAGGTGTTTTGGTTGGGTTTCTGATCGAATGCGTGTTTCGGAAGTTTTGGAAGAACTTAGGCTTGAATTCGATGAAAAATGATGGTTTTAGCATTTTTTGAGGTGTTTTGATGATTGGAGCAAGTTTGAATAATGTTTTAAGATGTGTTAGTACCTTTGGTTGAGGTCCCGGGGGCCTCGGGGTGATTTCGGATGGCTAACGGGGTGAAATTTGAGTTGAGGAATTTCAGGTTGCAGCTGATACCTGATATTTTCGCTTCTGCGGAAAATGGACCGCAGAAGCGTGAGGAGGGTCGCAAAAGCGGCTTATGGCCTGGTAGGGTAGTTTGGCAGAAGCGGAACCTTTTTCGCTTAAGCTAGTCCGCAGAAGCGGACAGGCGAACGCAGAAGCGATTTTTGTGCTGGAGAGTTAGTTCCGCAGAAGCGGACATTATGTCGCAGAAGCGGCCTTGGATTTTTAAATGAAATTCCGCAGAAGCGGGAAATGACTGCAGATGCGGTAGTCGCAGAAGCGACAAAGGCACCGCAGGTGCGGAAACAACTGATCAGAAAGGAGTTTTAATTCCTTCGCGAAATTTCAAAAGAGTTCATATTTTCACTTCGGACTTGGGGTGTTCTTGAGCGATTTTGAAGAGGAAATTCAAGGACTTCGATCAGGTAAGAATTCTTGGACTTAGAACACAATTTTATCATGCAAATACATGAAATTACAGTGAAAACTCAAGGAATTAAGGTCAAAAATGGTGGTTTAGGGCTTGAAACCTAAGAGAACAAAAATGAGAATTTGAAGGGTCATTTGGACTCCGATTTTGGTAAATTTGATATGAATAGACTCGTGGCGAGACGAGGAATCCGGTGATGTGAATTTTGTAATTTTTCGAGACGTGGCCCGGGGCTCGGGTTTTGCTAACTTCGTGATTTTTGATGTTTTTCGAGTCTTTTCGATTGGGTTATATTCCCTTAGCATATTGTGACGTATTCGTTGTGGTTTTGGTCAGATTCGACGCACGAAGAGGTGAATTCGAAAGGCAAGGGCATAGCAAGCTAGGACCTTGGCCGGCTGTGTTAGTAATAAATGTCTGCACACCCCCAGTGAGTGCCGTCGACGTTAAATAAATGGAGCGGGCTGCACGGCCGCAGCGGGGTACTGGAGGTACCGGTTTATGTGTTGCATTGCATATTTAATTGTCATTTATTTCTTCATCTGTTCTGATGTTTATTCTAACTGCATTGCTGCTTAATGGTATTTTTAGCTTTACTTTGTGTTTATTTAGGATTTCTTATCCTCAGACCTTATTGATATTTATTACTTTCTGAGTTGGAAGTACTCACAATACTCCTTGCACCTTGTGTGCAGATCCAAGTACACCAAAGGGTGAGTGAGGGCTTGTTAGCTGAGCAGCAATTATCTGGGAGTGTCGAGGTAGCTGCATGGTGTTCGCAGCCTTGATCTCTCCCTTCTATCTTTTATTATTTTATTCGTATTATTTTCCTAGTCGGACTTGTAATAGGTGAATAATCTGCTTCTAGAGGCTCATGTTCGTGACACCAGATTCTGTGAACTATTTAGTATTTTATTTTTGGGGTTTTCGAATGTTAGGGATTATATCAGAATTTTCGCACTAAATTGGTATTATAGTAGTGAACATTTATTTATTTATTTAGATTATTTGGCTAAGGTTGCGTAATGGTCGGGCTTGCCTAGCAATGTGTTGGGCGCCATCACGATCGGGGTTTGGGTCGTGACAAGGTGGTATCAGAGCCTAGGTTACTTGGTCTCGCGAATCATGAGCCGGTTTAGTAGAGTCTCGCGGATCGGTACGGAGACGTCTGTACTTATCCTCGAGAGGCTGCGGAACCTTTAGGAAATACTCCATATTCTTGAAACTCTTGTCGTGCGGCTTTGTTGTACTGTGAACTAAATCTTTGTTATTCTATTCTCTCAAAGATGGTGAGAACACGAGCTACCGAACGTGACGGACGACCACCAGTGCCACCTACTGAGGCCGCCAGAGGCCGTGGACGTGGTCGTGGTCGTGGCAGGGGTAGAGTAGCCGGGACAGTACCTGCTAATCCTTTGATTGCCCCAGCTCAGGATCAGGCTCCAGCGGTGGAGACTCCAGCAGCACCTGCTCAGGCACCAGCTGGTGCCTATTGTGATTCCGGGTCTTCAGGAGACCTTGGCACAGATCTTGACGGTCTGTACTGGTTTGGCTCAAGCAGTTTCAGCCACCACAACAGCAGCAGCTACTTCACAGACCGGGGGAGGCAATCAGACCCCCGATGCTCGCACACCTGCGCAGGGAGTGCAGGGGCTACAGACACCGGAGGCACCTCCAGCTCAGCAGGTTGCACCAGCTCAGGGTTTTATGGTTCCAGCTATGCCAGACGATGAGCAGCGTCGTCTCGAGAGGTTTGGTAGACTCCAGCCTCCGACATTCGGTGGTGCTGAGGGCGAGGATGCCTAGAGTTTTCTTGACAGATGCCAGCGTATGCTCCGTACGGCAGGGATCCTTGAGTCGAGTGGTGTGGCATTTACTACTTTTCAGTTCACGGGGGATGCTCTTACTTGGTGGGAGGACTTTGAGAGGCGTAGGCCTGCCGGTGCAGCACCTCTGACTTGGCAGCAGTTCTCAGCTCTTTTTCTGGAGAAGTATATACCTCAGTCCCGCAGGGAAGAGTTGCTTAGGCAGTTTGAGTGGTTGACACAGGGAGACATGACAGTGACTCAGTATGAGGTGAGGTTTTCCCAGCTGGCTCGTCATGCTACTTGGATGGTTCCAACAGATCGCGAGAGGATCAGGAGATTTGTGGATGGTCTTAACTATCATCTCTGTATTTTGATGACTAGGGAGAGAGTACTGGGTGCTACGTTTGAGGAGGTGGTAGACATTGCTCGTGAGATTGAGTCAGTTCGCCACAGAGAGCGAGAGGAGAGGGAGGCTAAGAGGCCTCGTGGATCAGGCAGTTACAGTGGTGCTCCGTCGAGGGGTCAGTTTCAGTAGAGTAGAGGTCGCTCTTTCAGGACTGCTCAGTCAGCTCGTCCAGAGTATCGTGGGGGATCTTCAGGCCGTGGTCATCATGGGCCCCAGCAGGGTCAGACTTCACTCAGCGCCCTCCCAGCTCAGAGTTCATCTCATGCCCCATCAGTTCAGGGTTCTTCTGCGCCAAGTGCATCTGCTAGTCACTCCGGTGCGAGAGGTTTTCATCAGTCCCCATCGTCAATACCGGGCAGCTGCTATGAGTGCGGAGAGTTGGGTCATTTTAGGAGGCAATGCCCTCGCCTTCGTGGCAGACATCATCAGCAGAGGGGTTAGCCCTCGACTTCTGCTCCAGTTACTTCACCACCCGCCCAGTCAGCTAAGGGTGGAGATCAGGCAGCCAGGGGCCACCCTAGAGGTGGAGATCGATCAGGCGGTGGCCAAGCTCGTTTCTACGCGATGTCGGGCGGGACAGATGCCATTGCTTCAGACGCTGTCATTACAGGTATTATTTCAGTCTGTCACAGAGACGCCTCAGTATTATTTTATCCCGGTTCTACCTATTCATATGTATCTTCATACTTTGCTCATCATTTGGGTACGACCCGAGGGTGTCTTGCCTTACCTGTTCATGTGTCTACCCCGGAGGGCGACACTATTATTGTGGACCATGTATACCGGTCGTGTTTGGTGACTATTGGGGGTCTGGAGACCCGAGTTGATTTATTGCTACTGAATATGGTAGATTTCGATATTATCCTAGGCATGGACTGGTTATCTCCGTGTCATGCTATTCTAGATTGTTATGCTAAGACAGTCACTTTGGCTATGCCGGGTGTACCGCGGATCGAGTGGCATGGTGTGACTGACTATATTCCTAGCAGAGTTATTTCTTTCTTGAAGGCCCAGCGTATGGTTGGAAAGGGTTGTCTTTCCTATTTGGCGTTTGTGAGAGATGTGGGAGCTGAGACTCCTAGTATTGAGTCGGTTTCCGTTGTGAGAGAGTTTCCCGATGTGTTTCCTGCAGACCTGCCGGGTATGCCGCCGGACAGGGACATTGATTTTGGCATTGACTTGGTGCCGGGCACTCAGCCTATTTCTATTCCTCCACCATATCGCATGGCCCCAGCGGAGTTGAAAGAATTGAAGGATCAGCTTCAGGAGCTCCTGGATAAGGGGTTCATTCGGCCTAGTGTGTCACCTTGGGGTGCACCAATTCTATTTGTGAAGAAGAAGGATGGTACGATGAGAATGTGCATCGATTATAGGCAGTTGAACAAGGTAACAATTAAAAACAAGTACCCCTTACCTCACATTGACGATTTATTTGACCAGCTTCAGGGAGCGAGGGTGTTCTCAAAAATTGATCTCCGTTCGGGTTACCACCAGTTAAAAATCAGGGACTCAGATATTCATAAGACTGCTTTCAGGACTAGATATGGTCACTATGAATTTCTTGTCATGTCTTTCGGGCTGACCAATGCCCTAGCAGCTTTCATGCACCTGATGAACAGTGTGTTCCGGCCTTACCTGGATTCATTTGTCATAGTATTCATTGATGACATACTGGTATACTCGCGCAGTCAGGAGGATCACGCGCAACATTTGAGAGTTGTATTGCAGAGATTAAGGGAGGAGAGGCTTTATGCAAAGTTCTCCAAATGTGAGTTCTGGCTCGGTTCGGTGGCTTTCTTGGGACATGTGGTGTCCAGTGAGGGTATCCAGGTTGACCAAAGAAGATAGAGGCGGTGCAGAGTTGGCCTAAACCGACCTCAGCCACAGAGATTCGCAGCTTCCTAGGGTTGGCAGGTTACTATCGCCGGTTTGTGCAGGAATTTTCCTCTATTGCATCGCCCTTGACCAAGTTGACTCAGAAGGGTGTCGCATTTGTATGGTCGGACGAGTGTGAGGAGAGCTTTCAGAAGCTCAAGACAGCTTTGACCACAGCTCCAGTGTTAGTCTTGCCATCAGCTTCAGGATCTTATACGGTATATTGCGATGCTTCGAGAGTTGGGATTGGTTGTGTTTTGATGCAGGAGGGTAGAGTTATTGCGTATGCTTCTCGTTAGTTGAAGCCCCATGAGCAGAACTACCTTGTCCACGACTTGGAGCTAGCAGCTATAGTTCATGCACTAAAGATTTGGAGGCATTACTTGTATGGCGTATCCTGTGAGGTATTCACTGATCATCGCAGTCTTCAGCATTTGTTCAAGCAAAAGGATCTTAATTTGAGGCAGCGTAGATGGTTTGAGTTACTTAAGGATTATGACATTACTATCCTGTATCACCCGGGGAAGGCCAATGTAGTGGCCGATGCTTTGAGCCGGAAGTCGGTGAGTATGGGGAGTTTGGCATACATTCCAGTTGAGGAGAGGCCATTTGCAGTTGATGTTCAGGCCTTGGCCAACCGATTTGTGAGATTAGATATTTCAGAGCCCAGTCGAGTGTTGGCTTGTGTGGTTTCTCGGTCTTCCTTGTATGACCGCATCAGGGAGTGTCAGTATGATGATCCGCATTTGCTTGTCCTTAAGGACAGGGTTCAGCATGATGATGCCAGGGATGTGACCATTGGAGATGATGGTGTGTTGAGGATGCAGGGCCGGATTTGCGTGCCCAACGTGGATGGGCTTCGGGAGTTGATATTGGAGGAGGCCCATAGCTCGCGGTATTCCATTCATCCGGGTGCCGCAAAGATGTATCAGGATCTCAGACAGCACTATTGGTGGCGGAGGATGAAGAGAGATATTGTGGAGTATGTAGCCCGGTGTCTTAATTGTCAGCAAGTGAAATATGAGCATCAGAGACCGGGTGGCTTACATCAGCAGATGGTTATTCCTGAGTGGAAGTTGGAGAGGATCACGATGAATTTTGTTACCGGACTCCCACGGACTCTGAAGAAATTTGATGCTATTTGGGTGATTGTAGACAGGCTGACCAAGTCTGCGCACTTCATTTCGGTTTGTACTACTTATTCTTCAGAGCGGCTGGCAGAGATATATATTCGGGAGATAGTTCGATTGCATGGTGTCCCAGTTTCCATCATATCATATCGGGGCACTCAGTTCACCTCTCAGTTTTGGCAGGCTGTTCAGCGAGAGTTGGGTACTCAGGTACAGTTGAGCACAGCTTTTCACCCTCAGACGGACGGGCAGTCGGAGCGCACTATTCAGATATTGGAGGATATATTACGTGCCTGTGTTATTGATTTTGGAGGATCATAGGATCGGTTTCTACTGCTTGCAGAGTTTGCCTACAACAATAGCTATCAGTCCAGCATTCAGATGGCACCGTATGAGGCCTTGTATGGGAGGCGGTGTAGATCTCCAGTTGGTTGGTCCGAGCCCGGGGAGGCTAGATTGTTGGGGACAGATTTGGTTCTGGATGCATTGGAGAAGGTGAAGGTGATTCAGGAGAGACTCCGTACAGCACAGTCGAGACAGAAGAGTTATGCAGATAGAAAGGTCAGAGATGTATCTTATATGATCGGTGAGAAGGCATTACTGAAGGTTTCACCCACAAAGGGTGTTATGAGATTCGGGAAGAAAGGGAAGCTGAGTCCGCGGTTCATTGGGCCTTTTGAGGTACTTAGGAGGATCGGGGAGGTGGCGTATGAGATTGCCTTACCACCTAGCTTGTCGGGCGTACATCCAGTTTTTCATGTGTCTATGCTCCGGAAGTACATTGGGGACCCGTCCCATGCTCTAGATTTCAGTACAGTTTAGTTGGAGGGTAACTTGACTTATGAGGTAGAGCCAGCAGCCATCTTGGATCATCAGGTTCGGAAGTTGAGGTCAAAGGATGTTGCTTCGGTGAAAGTGCAGTGGAGAGGTCGGCCCGTGGAGGAGGCTACCTGGGAGACCGAGCGGGAGATGCGGAGCAGATACCCCCACATATTTGAGGCATCAGGTATGTTTCTTGACTCGCTCGAGGACGAGCATTTGTTTAAGTCGGGGAGGATGTGACGACCCAACCCGTCGTCACGTGAGTTAGCGCCCCGTTTTTCCTATTTTCTATTTCTTTATGCTTCATTATCAGTGTTGGGTGTGAACGAGTTGATTTGGAGTGGTTCTAGAAGGAAATGAGGCACTTGGTCTCTTTAAGGAAGGTTTGTTTTGAAAAAGTCAACCGGACATNACACCAGTTTAAAAATCAGGGACTTCAGATATTCATAAGACTGCTTTCAGGACTAGATATGGTCACTATGAATTCTGTCATGCTTTTGGGCTGACCATGCCCCAGCAGCTTTTATGCACCTGATGAACAGTGTGTTCCGTCCTTACCTGGACTCATTTGTCATAGTATTTATTGATGACATACTGGTATACTCGCGCAGTCAGGAGGAGCACGCGCAGCATTTGAGAGTTGTATTGCAGAGATTAAGGGAGGAGAGGCTTTATGCAAAGTTCTCCAAATGTGAGTTCTGGCTCGGTTCAGTGGCTTTCTTGGGACATGTGGTGTCCAATGAGGGTATCCAGGTCGACCCGAAGAAGATAGAGGCGGTGCAGAGTTGGCCCAGACCGACCTCAGCCACAGAGATTCGCAGCTTCCTAGGGTTGGCAGGTTACTATCGCCGGTTTGTGCAGGGATTTTCCTCTATTGCATCGCCCTTGACCAAGTTGACTCAAAAGGGTGTCGCATTCGTATGGTCGGACGAGTGTGAGGAGAGCTTTCAGAAGCTCAAGACGGCTTTGACCACAGCTCCAGTGTTAGTCTTGCCATCAGCTTCAGGATCTTATACAGTATATTGCGATGCTTCGAGAGTTGGGATTGGTTGTGTTTTGATGCAGGAGGGTAGAGTTATTGCGTATGCTTCTCGTCAGTTGAAGCCCCATGAGCAGAACTACCCCGTCCATGACTTGGAGCTAGCAGCTATAGTTCATGCACTGAAGATTTGGAGGCATTACTTGTATGGTGTATCTTGTGAGGTATTCACTGATCATCGCAGTCTTCAGCATTTGTTCAAGCAAAAGGATCTTAATTTGAGGCCGCGTTGATGGTTGGAGTTACTTAAGGATTATGACATTACTATCCTGTATCACCCGGGGAAGGCCAATGTAGTGGCCGATGCTTTGAGCCGGAAGTCGGTGAGTATGGGGAGTTTGGCATACATTCCAGTTGAGGAGAGGCCATTTGCAGTGGATGTTCAGGCCTTGGCCAACCGATTTGTGAGACTAGATATTTCAGAGCCCAGTCGAGTGTTGGCTTGTGTGGTTTCTCGGTCTTCCTTGTATGACCGCATCAGGGAGTGTCAGTATGATGATCCGCATTTGCTTGTCCTTAAGGACAGGGTTCAGCATGATGATTCCAGGGATGTGAACATTGGAGAGGATGGTGTGTTGAGGATGCAGGGCCGGATTTGCGTGCCCAACGTGGATGGGCTTCGGGAGTTAATATTGGAGGAGGCCCATAGCTCTCGGTATTCCATTCATCCGGGTGCCGCGAAGATGTATCACGATCTCAGACAGCACTATTGGTGGCGGAGGATGAAGAGAGATATTGTGGAGTATGTAGCCCGGTATCTTAATTATCAGCAAGTGAAATATGAGCATCAGAGACCGGGTGGCTTACATCAGCAGATGGTTATTCCTGAGTGGAAGTGGGAGAGAATCACTATGGATTTTGTTACTGGACTTCCACGAACTCTGAAGAAATTTGATGCTATTTGGGTGATTTTAGACAGGCTGACCAAGTCCGCGCACTTCATTCCGGTTTGCACTACTTATTCTTCAGAGCGGCTGGCAGAGATCTATATTCGGGAGATAGTTCGATTGCATGGTGTCCCAGTTTCCATCATATCAGATCGGGGCACTCAGTTCACCTCTCAGTTTTGGCGATTCAGCGAGAGATGAGTACTCAGGTGCAATTGAGCACAACTTTTCACCCTCAGACGGACGGGCAGTCCGAGCGCACCATTCAGATATTGGAGGATGTGTTACGTGCCAGTGTTATTGATTTTGGAGGGTCGTGGGATCGGTTTCTACCGCTTGCAGAGTTTGCCTACAACAATAGCTATCAGTCCAGCATTCAGATGGCACCGTATGAGGCCTTGTATGGGAGGCGGTGTAGATCTCCAGTTGGTTGGTTCGAGCCCGGGGAGGCTAGATTGTTGGGGACAGATTTGGTTCAGGATGCATTGGAGAAGGTGAAGGTGATTCAGGAGAGACTCCGTACAGCACAGTCGAGACAGAAGAGCTATGCAGACAGGAAGGTTCGAGATGTATCTTTTATGATTGGTGAGAAGGTCTTGCTGAAGGTTTCACCCACAAAGGGTGTTATGAGATTTGGGAAGAAAGGGAAGCTGAGTCCGCGGTTCATTGGGCCTTTTGAGGTACTTAGGTGGATTTAGGAGGTGGCTTATGAGCTTGCCTTGCCACCTAGCTTGTCGAGCGTGCATCCAGTTTTTCATGTGTCTATGCTCCGGAAGTACATTGGGGACCCGTCCCACATTTTAGATTTCAGTACAGTTCAGCTGGAGGGTGACTTGACTTATGAGGTAGAGCCAGCAGCCATTTTGGATCGTCAGGTTCGAAAGTTGAGATCAAAGGATGTTGCATCAGTGAAAGTGCAGTGGAGAGGTCGGCCCATGGAGGAGGCTACCTGGGAGACCGAGAAAGAGATGCGGAGCAGATATACTCACCTATTTGAGACTTCAGGTATGTTTCTTGAGCCGCTCGAGGACGAGCGTTTGTTTAAGTTGGGGAGGATGTGACGACCCGATCCGTCGTCACGTGAGTTACCGCCCCGTTTCCCCCATGTTATGCTTCTTCATGTTTCATTATCAGTATTTGATGTGTTAGAGTTGGTTTGGATTGGTTTTGATAAGAAATGAGACACTTAGTCTTTTTTAAGAAGGCTTAAGTTGGAAAAGTCAACCGGATGTTGACTTTTGTGTTATAGGGCTCGGATTTGAATTCCGATGATTTGGTTAGCTTCGGGGGATGATTTGTGACTTAGGAGTGTGATCAAAAGTGATTTTGGAGGTCAGGGTAGAATTAGGCTTGAATTGGCAAAGTTAGAATTTTAGCGAATTCCGGTCGATAGGTGAAATTTTGATCCGATGGTCGGAATGGAATTCCGAGAGTTGCAGTAGCTTCGTTAGGTGATTTGGGATGTGTGTGCAAAATTTCAGGTCATTCGGAGGTGTTTTGGTTGGGTTTCTGATCGAATGCGTGTTTCGGAAGTTTTGGAAGAACTTAGGCTTGAATTCGATGAAAAATGATGGTTTTAGCGTTGTTTGAGGTGTTTTGATGATTGGAGCAAGTTTGAATAATGTCTTAAGATGTGTTGGTACCTTTGGTTGAGGTCCCGGGGGCCTCGGGGTGATTTCGGATGGCTAACGGGGTAAAATTTGAGTTAAGGAATTTCAGGTTGCAGCTGATACCAGATATTTTCGCTTCTGCGGAAAATGGACCGCAGAAGCGGTTCCGCAGAAGCGTGAGGAGGGTCGCAAAAGTGGCTTATGGCTTGGTAGGGCAGTTTCGCAGAAGCGGAACCTTTTCCGCTTAAGCTAGTCCGCAGAAGCGGACAGGCGAACGCAGAAGCGATTTTTGTGCTGGAGAGTTAGTTCCGCAGAAGCGGACATTATGTCGCAGAAGCGGCCTTGGATTTTTAAATGAAATTCCGCAGAAGCGGAAAATGACCGCAGATGCGGTAGTCGCAGAAGCGACAAAGGCACCGCAGAAGCGGAAACAACTGATCAGAAAGGAGTTTTAATTCCTTTGCGAAATTTCAAAAGAGTTCATATTTTCACTTCGGACTTGGGGTGTTCTTGAGCGATTTTGAAGAGGAATTCAAGGACTTCGATCAGGTAAGAATTCTTGGACTTAGAACACAATTTTATCATGCAAATACATGAAATACAGTGAAAACTCAAGGAATTAAGGTCAAAAATGGTGGTTTAGGGCTTGAAACCTAAGAGAACAAAATGAGAATTTGAAGGGTCATTTGGACTCCGATTTTGGTAAATTTGATATGTATAGACTCGTGGCGAGACGAGGAATCCGGTGATGTGAATTTTGTAATTTTTCGAGACGTGGGCCCGGGGCTCGGGTTTTGCCAACTTCGTGATTTTCGATATTTTTTGAGTCTTTTCGATTGGGTTATATTCCCTTAGCATATTGTGACGTATTCGTTGTGATTTTGGTCAGATTCGACGCACGAAGAGGTGAATTCGAAAGGCAAGGGCATAGCAAGCTAGGACCTTGGCCGGCTTGAGGTTAGTAATAAATGTAAATGCTGTGTTGAGGATTTGAAACCCTGAATTTGCATAACGTAGTGCTATGTGAGGTGACTTGCACGCCGGATAACGGGCGTGGGGTAGAGCACCGTCAGGGATTGTGACTTGGTCCGTCCCGCTTAATAAAATTGATACCTATTTGATTGTAGATTTGTAATATCCTTATAAAAATGGATTAATTGTCATAATTGGGCTTCGTGCCAACTACTCGAATCCTTCAGGATTATTTTAATGGTTTCTTACCATATTTATAAATATTAAACTCAGTCCTGGTATTTAATACTGTGTTTGAAATCTCAGCCATTTTCTTAAATTAGAAATTAAGTTAATATTTTTAATGAAACTTGGATTGAATATTTTTATACTATTGTGTGATTTTTGGACTGAGTATGGGATCGGGCTGCACGCCGCAGCAGTATTATAGTGATATTGATATGAGGCCAAGGGCCTGTTTGATGCCACAAGATGGCTTATTATTGCGCTTGGGCCGTAGGGGGCCCCTCCCGGAGTCTGCACACCCCCAGTGAGTGCCGTCGACGTTAAATAAATGGAGCGGGCTGCACGGCCGCAGCGGGGTACTGGAGGTACCGGTTTATGTGTTGCATTGCATATTTAATTGTCATTTATTTCTTCATCTGTTCTGATGTTTATTCTAACTGCATTGCTGCTTAATGGTATTTTTAGCTTTACTTTGTGTTTATTTAGGATTTCTTATCCTCAGACCTTATTTATATTTATTACTTTCTGAGTTGGAAGTACTCACAATACTCCCTACACCTTGTGTGCAGATCCAGGTACACCAAAGGGTGAGTGAGGGCTTGTTAGCTGAGCAGCAATTATCTGGGAGTGTCGAGGTAGCTGCATGGCGTTCGCAGCCTTGATCTCTCCCTTCTATCTCTTATTATTTTATTCGTATTATTTTCCTAGTCGGACTTGTAATAGGTGAATAATCTGCTTCTAGAGGCTCATGTTCGTGACACCAGATTCTGTGAACTATTTAGTATTTTATTTTTGGGGTTTTCGAATGTTAGAGATTATCAGAATTTTCGCACTAAATTGGTATTATAGTAGTGAACATTTATTTATTTATTTAGATTATTTGGCTAAGGTTGCGTAAATGGTCGGGCTTGCCTAGCAATGTGTTGGGCGCCATCACGACCGGGGTTTGGGTCGTGACACTTATGCGGTTCCAAGACCGCTTCTGCAGTTTCCATTGACCGCTCCAGCGACCGCTTCTGCGATGGAAATCTCGCAGATGCGAGATCGCTTCTGCGAAGGTCGTCCGCTTCTGCGGAAAATTGGGGAACACTAGAGTCCGCTTCTGCAATTGCCCAAGACGCTTCTGCGGCTTCCAAGCCACTTCTGCGGCTCCGCTTCTGCAGTTCCCAAGCTGCAGAAGCGAGAATACCAGAAGCTTTGCTGCTGCAACATTTAAAAATCCGAAAATGCCCCGTTAAGCATCCGAAACACACCCGAGGCCCCCGGGACCTCAACCAAAAATACCAACACCTCCTAAAACATCATACAAACTTGCTCCGATCATCAAAACGCCTCAAACAACGCCAAAACCATCAAATTATATCGAATTTAAGCCTAAGATCTTCTAAAACTTCCAAAACACGCATTCGATCAAAAACCCAACCAAACCTCGTCCGAATGACCTGAAATTTTGCACACGTATCCCAAATCACCTAACGAAGCTAAAGAAACTCTCGAAATTCAATTTCGACTCTCGGATCAAAATCTCATCTATCATCCGGAAGTCGCCAAAATACTAACTTTGCCAATTCAAGCCTAATTCTACACCGGACTCCCAAAATTACTTCCGGTCAAACTCCTAACCCCGAAATCACATAACGGAGCTAATGGAACCATCAGATTTCCGTTCCGAGGCCGTCTTCACGTTGTTCCAACTACGAACCACTTTCCCGCACTTAAACTCTCATTTAGGGACTAAGTGTCCCAAAACTCTCCGAAACTCAACACCGAACGTCCCGACAAACCAAAATAGCAGAAATGAACTTGGGGGAAACAGTAAAGAGGGGATCGGGGCGTAAATTCTTAAGACGACCGGCGGGGTCGTCACAGTACTCAACTTAAAACAAATTATGGATGTTCATACGAACAAAATATGATTAAACTTAATATTAAGCCTAATTCTCCGCAAAACTATGTTCAAAGCCTAGATTTCAATTGATTCAAGCCAATGAGATTCTCATCTTTCCAAATTTTGACCCCACGACCCAAGTAATCCTTCCGAAACATGGATGAAATTATCAAGTAGATTATTAGGCCTAAATCCCTTTAATTGAACCCCAAAGCCTCTTGTGCACATTTAATGATTCTATGTCCGATTTATCCCACTTAGCTAATGGCCCACTTGCCTTTTAATTAGAGAAATGCAAATTGATTAAGCCACAGACTATCTATCTACATTGAACAACTAAAGTTAAAATACTAAATTGATAAACCAAATGCATTCCATCAGTTAAACATTAAGGAACTATCGATTATTCACAAAACATCAACATGTAATTACTTCCTCTGAACATCAAATAAAATCTAACAAGCAACAGGAATCCATCAAAATAAAATAGAGAGGCTCATAAACCCACCTTTAATATAGAATAAATTAAGCGAAACGAAGAGCCTCACGACCGGAGCTTCGATCGACAGCCTCGAACCAAGACCTCAAACCAACCTTGCTTAAAACTGTTTCGCGTGATTTTTCGAAAGGAGTAGCAAACTGGTTTCTGGTGCGCTGTCGTGAATGGGAAGAAACAGAAGAAGTGGCTAGGTTTGAGCTACTATTTTCATGTACCCGAAGCTGAAAAATCCAGAAATTAAGCTAAGGGGGTGCTTGGAGAAGACGAGGGGTCGGGGGGGGGGGGGGGGTAGTCCTGTCTCGAAATCAGTGCGGGGTCGGGTGGGTCTCTCTTGCTGCGCAGCTTTTTTGTAGCTCTTTTAGTTAGCTCCCTTTTTCAGATTTTTAGCATTACTTTATAGGTAGAGTCTAAATTTAGGGGTATTTTGTATATTTTGCCCATTAGTCCCTAATTTTTTTTTGTGTTAAGTCCTTATGGTCTTTTTATTTTTTTTAATCCCAAAGAAGTGTCTAGAAGGGTCCCTAGACTACATAATAACTTTTTTATTTTTATTTTATTTTTTAAAAATAAGATAGAAATGCTACACAATGCCAAAGCTAATCCTAATTAATTAAACTAGACATGAAACTATTTTTATGTTTTCGAAATTATATAAAGATAAAAATAAGGTATAAATACAACTTAAATATTTCTTTAATTCTTTCCAAAAATAATTATTTACTTGAAAGCCTTGAAATCATAACCTTCTCAACGAGTTTTCAATCAATACAATTCCGCAATCTATAATCATACAACAAATACCCACAAAGCATGGTGTAGGCCTAGAACTATCCGGACAAAACATGAATAGTAGCCATACACAGATTCTCATCACCTAGTGCGTACGTTCTCCCTCCCCCTCCCCGTCCACAATCAAATCACGTATTAATTCAGTTTACCTATGGGGATATTTCCCTCTTACAAGTTTAGAAAAGAGACTTAACTTGCTTCACGGTCTACTTTCCGGCCCAAGCTTAAGCCCAAACCCTCAATTTGGTGCAAACACTCCAAAACTATCCAAATAGCATAGAAACTAATCAATATAGGCTTAAAAGTTCATATCTCAACCATTAGGGTGTTTCCCCAATTCAAATTACAAGATTCCTAAAATTCATTCCCGGGCCCACGTGCCCGGATTCCGGAAATTTTTAAAAAAAGTTGCTACCCATAACCTAAGGATAAAAAATATATGACATTTACTTCATTCCATAATAAATTTCGTGGTAAAATCTTATTTTTATCAAAACCCTAGGTTTTTACTCAAATCCCATGATATTCACTAATTTTAGTGTGTTAATCTACCCAAGACCCAAGTATTAAACTTAGATTAAGTAGAAATCTTAACTCACAATGCTAGGTTGAATTCCCCTCTTTGAAAGCTCCCAAATCGCCCAAGTGTAGAAGTGAAATGAAATAAATGGCCTAAGTCCCGTTTTTAAAAGCTGTGTCTAGGCCTCTGATGTCATATTTGCAACATCAGGTTTGCAAATGCAAAGTCAAAATTGCGAAAAATGATTGCAATGCGAACTGGGCCTCCCCTACCTTCGTCGAAAATGCAACAGAAGGGTCGCATTGTGGACCCTGCTGGGTTTGCAAATGCGAACAAAAAGTCGCAAATGCGACCACTGCCCCCAGCCAGGCTTCATCGCAAATGCGATGCTTTCCTCACAAACGTGAACATTTCCTCGCATTTGCGAGACCTGTAACTTTGCCCAGAAACATCAGAAAACTGGGGCGTTTTTCACTCTCAACCCACGTCCGAAACTCACCAGAGCCCTCGGGGCTCCACTCTGATTACTCACACAAGTCCAACAACATCGTACAAACTTGCTCGAGCGATCAAAATTGCCAAAGTAACATCTAAAACTACAGATTCAATACCATAACTCATGAAATCTTTAAGAACATTTAAAACTCTTATTTTTATAACTGGATGTCCGAATCACGTCAAATCAGTCCCGTTTCTCACCAAAATTTATAGACATAACTTAAATATTATATTGGACCTGTACCGAGCTCCGAAACCAACATATGGGCTCGATACCATCATGATCAAACATTATTCAATTTCTTTAAATACTTAGATTTCCAGTTTAATAATTTTTAATAAAAATTCAATACTCGGGCTAGGGACCTCGAAATTCGATTCCGGGCATACGCCCAGGTCCTATATTTTACTACGGATCCTCCGGGACCGTCAAAATACCAGTCCGGGTCTGTTTATTAAAAATATTAACTAAAGTCAAACTTGCCCTTTTTAAGCCAACTTTAAGGAACCAAGTGTTCCAATTTCCACTAAAACTCCTCCAAATCTCGTACCAACCATCCTCGCAAGTTATAAATTAGTTAAAGCAAATACGGGAACGGGGTTCTAGAAAGCAAAATGACCAGTCGGGTCGTTACACAGACAAGGCAAATCATATATATATATATATATATATATATATATATATATATATTAAATTTTGCATTGTGAATAAGCTAAGTGGCAAGCTATTATAAAGCCACTTGACAATTTAGGAGAACATTTAATTTAAACTAAAAGGTAAGATTTTTTTTTTAAAATTTTAAATGGGAAGATATATAGTAAAAGATTTATCTAATGATACGGTCTGCTACAGTATCTTAACTAATAAGTTTTTTAATAAAAAAAATTGAGTTTAAAGATAAACTAATACCTCTATTTTAACTATTTATATATATATTTTGGAATAAAATTTACATTGTGATTAAGTCAAGTGGCAAGATATTATAAAGCCACTTGAAAAATTAGGAGAACATTTAATTTAAACTAAAAGGTAAGATTTTTTTTAAAAAAAAATTTAAGTGAGAATATATAGAGTAAAAGATTTTTCTAAAGATACAGTCTACTACAATATCTTAACTAATAAGTTTTAATTAAAAAATTGAGTTTGAAGATAAAATAATACCCCTATTTTAACTAATTATAAACATGAAGATGGAAGTATTATCAGCACATAGCAACCCTCGGCAAGTTGGTAATTGTGAATATATGGTTTGGGCCGTTCGACCCTCGACAGTACACGGTTTACTTTTATGTTGGATCAAGGCGAACGTCTTCGGTGAAAATTTTGTGATAATGGAATCGGGACCTTTATTTTAATCTGTATGATTTATTGTTCTGAAGGACTACTTGTTTTGAAAGAAAGAAATGCTTAGATTTATTAATTGATGAGAGGATTTTCAGTATTATTTATTATTTGAACTTGTTTCTATCTATGTACATTGTGAATTGAAATATTGAACCTGATATTATCATATTATTGACCCTAGTAAGTGTCAGGTCGACCCCTCGTCACTACTTCTTCGAGTTTAGACTAGATACTTACTGGGTACATATTGTTTATGTACTCATACTACGCTTCTGTACTTAATTGTACAGGATCTGAGGCAGGTGCATCTGGCTACCCGTCTGGTGCGCATTCTTGATAGTTGGCCGAGATTCCACGGTGAACTGCTCCCTTCCTATGCCGTTAAGCAACATGATGGAGTCTCTCTTTTGTTTTTGACAGTCTATTTTATATCAGGCAAAATGATAGATGTATTCTTTTGTATATTCTATTAGATGCCCATATACGTGTGATACCAGGTCTTGGAACACATATTAGTAGACTATTCTTTTGGGATGTAATCACTTAATTATGACATCATTTGGTCACTTCAGCTTTAAATTTTCCTAAACTATTTATTATCACTGAATGTCAGAAGTGTCTTGGTAACATAAATGGAATCCACTAGTTGGTTAAGTTTGGCTTGCCTAACTTCGGTGTTGGGCGCCATCGTGACCTAGATTAGAAATTGGATCGGGATAACGCGGTATCTGAGCACTAGGTTTACGTAGGTCTCACAAGTCATGAGCAAACATTATAGAGTCTTGCAGATCGGTAAGGAGACATCTATATCTATCTTCGAGAGGCTATAGGGTGTTAGGAAAACTACTCTTTATTCATATCCTATCGTGTAGTTGATGGTACACTAAATACCCTTCTCCTATTCTCTCACAGATGGTGAGGACGCGCATGGCAAATGTTCCAGATCCAGGAAGAGCTGCTTTTCCCATTGCTATAGGAAGAGGCAGAGGCCGGGGAGGGCACCGGTCTAAGGTAGGGGACGAGGGCATCCCAGAGCTGTCCTAGTTGCATCACCGGTGGATCCTGTGGGGGATCCTATCATAAAGGAGCAGGGCGAGGTTCCCGCAGCTGAGCCTACTCCGATGGACTTGATGACAACACCGGGTTTCTAGGAGGTCATGAGATGTATGTTGCGGTTCATGGAGACTTTTGCTAAGGCTGGTTTATTTTCAGTGGACCCAGCCACATCTCAGGCGGGAGGGGTAGCATAGACCCCTAGCGCCCAGGCTCCTGGTCCTGCAGCAGCAGTGTATGAGACTCCGAGTGTACTACCAGCGGATGAGGCTCAGCTAGTTGCTGCAGTGGTACCCGAGCCCAGATCGGTTGCGGATGGTGATCTGTAGAAGTTACTGGACAGATGGACTAGGCTACACCCTCCCTTCTTCGGGGGTTAGCGTCATGAGGATGATCAGGATTTCATTGATAGGTGCAAGGACAGACTGCATAACATGAGTGTCAAGACCCAAAAATCCCTCCAAAGGAGTCGTGATATCACCTAGTCTCTAAACTAGGTAAACCTAACATAAATTGAAATAACATTGATGCTTACTAAATTTAAATTAAATTACTCTGAACAAACTACAATTTCCAAATAGGTGGTACAAGTCATATGCCTTTCTAAGATTAGTTATACAAAATAAATATATCATTTTTCTGAAACAAAAGGAACTTACGGAAATGAGTACAATTGAAGGTGACTCCAAGACCTGTGAACGCAACAGCAGGGCTACTTTGAGTCTCCTCAGCAAGAACCCGCACAGCTACTAGCGAACAATACCTGGATCTGCACACAAAAAAGTGCAGAAGTGTAGTATGAACACACCACAACGGTTCCCAGTAAGTATCAAGAGTAACCTCGATGGAGTAGTGATGAGGCACAATCAAGACACCTACTGGTCTAATATACAGAACATGATATTTATATAGATACTACGCGATATGGCTAACAATAAAGTAATTAAAAATAAGGAAAGAAAGAAGCAAGTACTCAAGGGAACACCATAAGGAAAACACGAAAAGGTAAGTGAGAATACAATCCAAATCCGAAATCGCAAATACAGTAAAGACAAGTCATAACTCAACGATTTCGATAAATTTCACCTTAAGTCTTAACCAGCAAGCATCAATCAAATAGTCAAACCTTTCAAGTGATAAAAATATTTCGAAATATACTTCATTCAAATAAATGTTCTTTTCAAAAAGCGTTCCTTCAAAATAAATGCTTTTCGAATATAATCTTTTCAAATAGTTAACCTTCGCATATCAGTCACCCTGTGACACCTCATCTCATAATCATACAATACGGGTCTCAATACCTGAACCCTAACACTCAGGCATCCTGTGCCCTCATCACACCTCCTGATCATACTGACAACTCACATGCCCCAAAAGAGTCATTCTCACATGGAAGGCAAAGAGCAAGGATGTGCGTCTGTACTCAGAAATCTCAAAGAGCCTCCTACCCGATAAGGGTGATTAACCATGTGTATGCTTGTGCAAGTGTCCTAACATAGTTCATACCAACTAGTGAGTATAAGGAATAGAAGGTACAACACCTATAATGTTTACACATGGATAGGATCAATGAAACATCAGCTCAGAACGCAATGATTTTAATAGGGGATCTCCTAGGATATCGTCACATAGTCTCAAACGTAAATGTAAAAAGGATCTCCCGGGATATCATCCCGTAGCCCCAACGTAAATACTCGGGGATCTCTTAGTATTCTCAATATATGTGCTGGGGATCTCTCGGTATCTCGTGGATCTCCTATTATCCTCAATATATATGATGGGGATCTCTCGGTATCCCAAGGATCTCCTAGTATTCTCAATATATGTGTTGAGGATCTCTCGGTATCCCGCACTACAGTCTAAATCAATATATGTGCAGGGGAATCTCCCGGGTGCAGTCCCGTAGTCCCAAAAGTAAATATGCAGGGGGATCTCCCGGAATATCCATCCGTAGTCCCAAGTAAACATGCAGTGCAACCAACAGAAACAACACTCACAACACAATAGAAAGCTCGTACATTACCACAATACATAAAAACAACAATAATGACAATAATACAAGGTAAGACAAGTAAGTCAACTTAAGGACTGTAAATCACAAGGAAACGACAGAACCAGCTCACAAGGAATAACCACAGAAAAGAATGCTGGCACAAAAGGGACAATTCAACAACGGGAAAACTAATAAGTAGCGACGATCCCACAATCTACAAGTCAATAACAAGGAAATCAACACGAGTCAAATAGTCCCAAATAAGGGCAAGTCAGCAAGGATATAGGTTATCTAACTTCTTTTAAGATTGGACAATTTCGAGGATATTCAATAATTCAATTAAGGAAAGATGATCTTTAGCTCCACTTAAGACTAAACAAATTTTAGGAAGGATAATAATGATTCTCAAATAATACAACAACTATGAAAAATATAGCATAACAATAGGAGATGCAAAATTCTTCAATTTAATCAAATAGGATTCAATTAGTCAATAAGAGTGAATGATGAAGCAATTGATTCCAATTAAGCATGTAGAGGTGAAACTAGTAAATAAGAAACTCAATCATGTCAAGAACACATTCATACACAGTGAATATGAAGACCTAAGAACCCTAAAAGGCCAATTTTTCCACAGATAAGTTCGAGCACGCACTCGTCAACTCGCGTACACAAACTACAATTAACATAGAAGGCTCAAATCATAAAGGGAAGTCCCCTATACAAGGTTAGGCAAGATATTCACCTCAATTCGGCCAATTCAATACTCAATTTATCTTTTCCTGTACCAACTCATCAACGCTCGACTTAATATAGCCAAAAATGACTTGAATACATCTAACAATGCAAGAGAAAATAATTCCAATTAATAAAGCTATGATTTTTATACAATTTGCAAAAAGTCAACAAAAGTCAACTCCCCGTGCCCGCACCTCGGAACCCGACAAAATTTACAAAAACCGAATACCCATTCCGATACAAAATCATCAAATTTACTATTTGGTCCTTCAAATCATCATTTTATATTTTTTGAAAGATTTTACAATTTTTCCCAAATTTCATCCCAAATCACGAATCAAATGATGAATTCAATGATAGATTCATGTACTTTAGCCAAATCCGAGTTAGAATCACTTACCCCAATGAACTTCTTGAAAAATCTTCGAAAAATCGCCAAGATCCGATCTCTCTAGGTACAAATATGAAATAGAACCCTAAATCTCGTATTTATAATGCATCCCCCATATTTCCTTCACCACTGACCACAGAAAAACCACCGCAGCTCGCAGTAAATCCACCGCTACAGCGGAAAATATTGACTGCAGTGACATGCTTTAGCATTTTGGCCATAATATTCTCTACAAATGTCCAAATTATGATTTCTTTATTTTTATGAAAACTATACAAGAAAGGCTACAACTTTCATTTTTGAATCATCTCAAAATACCTTGTAGACCAAAAGATATAGGCTTCCGAAGTCAGACCAGTGAACCTACGGATGCTTCCTCAATGCGGACCGCGAACCATTTTCTACCTCAGCGATAATCCCACTGCTGCAACAAAATATCACCGCTGACAAAGGTCCTTTTGGCCACTGGGTGATGATTTTCTTCTGTCCGCGGCCCCCCCCACGATCTGAAACAAGCCGAAATGTTCGAACTCATTCAAAACTCACCCCGAAACTCATCCGAGGCCCCCGGAACCCCAACCAAATGTACCAACACATCCTATAACATCATACAAACTTAGTCCTACTCTCAAATCACTTCAAACAAGTCTAAAACCATGAATTAGGTTCCCAAACGCACGAAAATCACTATGAACTTCAAGAACCTCTAGAATTTCAACCAAGCGTCCGAACCACATCAAATTAACTCCAAACGACACCAAATTTTGCAGGCAAGTCCCAAATGACATAACAAAGTTGTTCAACTTTTGGAATTGCGTTCCAACATTGATAACACAAAAGTCAAATATGGGTCAAATCTCTCTATTTTTCAAACTTCAACTTTTTCCAACTTTTATCGAAATGCCTCAAATTACCCTACGGGCCTCCAAATCCAAATATGAACACACACCCAAGTCCAAAATCAACATACGAAGCTACTGACATCATCCAAAACTTATTTCGGAGACGTTTACTCAAAAGTCAAATTTCAGTCAAATTCTCTCTGCTTAAGCTTCCAAAACTATATTCCTTCTTTCTAATTTGTCAATTCATCCGGAAACTGAATCCAACCCTGCACACAAGTCGATATATATGATGTGAAGCTACTCTTGACCTTAAACTACCAAATCATATGTAATTATTCAAAACGACTAGTCAGGTCGTTATAATGAGGATATTAGAGTCTCATGGGGTTGACTTGTTATGGGTTTGTTATGGGTTTACACCCTGGTAATCGAGCTAGCATGGACTGAGAGGTTGAGATAGGGATTGAGTATAAGCTAGTGGTGAGGATTGCTCGCATGATTGAGGGTTACCGACAGAAGGGTAGAGAGCAGTTACAACAGTATAAGAGGACCAAATTCTCTAGAGAGTTTAGAGGCGCCCTAGCTAGGGGTAGAGGTCACTTTGGGAGGGGTCAGCCCAGCAGGCCGCCACCTTCAGCACCACCACCACCTTCTCGAGGTGCTCTAGTGAGGCGTTATTTTAGTGTGATGCCGGAGAGTTCTTACCGCACACTAGCTATTCAGGGTTCCTCCGGCTGGTGTTCTAGTCATCCGGGTTCTTCTAGTGCTTACTTCAGTGCAATGCTAGAGAGTTCATACCGCCCACCAGCCATTCATGGTTCTTCCAGTAGGTGTTCATGCCAGCAGGCTCAAGCTTCAGGACAGCAGACCATGGCACCGCGGGTTTGTTATAAGTGTGGGGATCCAGGTCACATGAAGAAATTTTGTCCCAAACTTCGGGGCAGCGCAGTACAACAGGGTTATCAGCCTATGATTGCAGCACCAGCCGTCTGGCTACCTAGAGGTGGAGGACAGGCTGGCAGAGGCCGTCCTAGAGGTGGAGGCCAAGCAGGGGAGGTCAGTCAGCCATTGCTCAACCTGGCGGAGGCCAGCCATCTGGCGCTCCAGCCAGATTAAATGCTTTTCTGGCCAGACCACATGTAGTGGCCTCAAATGTCGTTATCACAGGTACTATTTTTGTCAGCGGTAGGGATACTTCGGTATTTTTTGATCCAGGGTCTACATATTCATATGTCGTCTCTGTTTGCTCACTTCCTGGATATTCCTCGTAAGTCCTTGGTACTCTTGTTTATGTGTCCACTCATGTGGGCGATTCTATGGTTGTGAATCAAATCTACAGGTCCTATGTGGTTACCTTTTGTGGTTACGAGACTAGGGCAGATCTCCTGTTACTTGGCATGATCGACTTTGAGGTCATCTTGGGCATGGATTGGTTATAACCATATCAGACCATTCTTGACTACCATGCCAAGATTGTTACTTTAGCAATACCAGATTTGCCGAGGTTAGAGTAGAAGGGTTCCTCCATTAGTTCATCTAGTCGAGTTATCTCTTTTCTGAAGGATCGACATTTGGTCAAGAAGAGTTGCTTGGCGTATCTGGCATATGTTTGGGATACCACCGTAGAGTCTTCGACGATTGATTCAGTACCAGTAGTTAGGGAGTTCGCCGATGTGTTTCCTTCTAACCTTCCTTACATGCCACCGGATCCTGATATTGATTTTTGTATTGATTTGGCTCCAGGTACCCAGCCTATATCTATTCTACCATACCGTATGGCTCCGAAAGAGTTGAAGGAGTCGAAGGAGTATCTTGAGGAGTTGTTAGCAAAGAGGTTTGTTAGACCAAGTGTGTCACCTTGGGGTGCACTAGTGCTGTTTGTAAAGAAGAAGGATGGGACTATGCGGATGTGCATTGATTACCGCTAGTTGAACAAGGCTACCATTAAGAACAAGTACACATTGCCACACACTGATGATTTTTTCGACCAGTTGCAGGGAGCTAGGGTGTTCTCTAAGATCGACTTGATATCAAGGTACCATCAGTTGAAGATTCCGGACTCAGATGTTCCGAAGACTGCTTTTCATACTAGATATGATCATTATGAGTTTCTGATGATGTCCTTTGTCTTGACTAATGCCCAGCAGCATTTATGGATTTTATGAACAGGGTGTTCAGGCCTTATATTGATTCTTTTGTCATCCTCTTCATTGACGACATCTTGATCTACTCACGTAGCCCGGGAGAGCACGAGCAGCATTTGAGGGTAGTGCTTTAGACCTTGTGAGAGCAGAAGCTATATGGTAAGTTCTCCAAGTGTGAGTTTTGGCTAGAGTCAGTGGCATTCTTGGGGCATATTATGTTAGAAGAAGGTACTAAGGTGGATCCCAAGAAGATTGAGGTAGTTCAGAGTTGGCCACGTCCTACTTTAGTGATCGAGATTAAGAGTTTCCTGGGGTTAGTAGGTTATTACCGTCGATTCGTGCAAGGCTTTTCATCTATTGCATCAGCTCTGACTAGATTGACCTAGAAGGGTGATCCTTTCTGTTGGTCCGATGATTGTGAGACGAGCTTTAAGAAGCTCAAGAAAGCTTTGACTACAACGCCGGTTCTAGTGTTGCCTTCCGATTAGGGGATGTATATTATATATTGCAATGCTTCACGCGTTGGCTTGGGATGTTTATTGATGCAGGAGGGACGAGTTATCGCATATGCTTCTCGTCAACTGAAGATTCATGAGAAGAATTACCCTATGCACGACTTGGCGTTAGCAGCGATTTTTCATGCTCTTAAGATATGGAGGCATTATCTGGATGGGATGTCATGTGAGGTTTACATTGACCATCGCAGTTTGCAGCATTTGTGTAAGCAGAGGGATCTCAATTTGACGCAGCGTAGATGGCTTGAGTTACTAAAGGATTATGACATCACCATTCTTTATCACCCAAGCAAGGCAAATGTGGTCGCGCATGCCTTGAGTAGGAAGGCAGAAAGTAAGGGTAGCTTGGCATTCATTTCAGCAGAGGAGAGGCCACTAGCTTTGGACATTCAGTCCTTGGCTAACAGACTTGTGAGGTTGGATATTTCATAGCCCAGCCGAGTCCTTACGTGTGTTATTGCTCAGTCTTCATTGTTGGGGCAGATCAAGGGCCGTCAGTTCGATGATCCGCATTTGGCAGTTCTCAGAGAGACGATGCTATATGGTAGTGCCAAGGAGGTTTCTATGGGCGAGGATGGTGTTCTGCGACTCCAGGGTCACCTTTGCATTCCTAATGTCTATAGACATGTAATTTGTTACCCTCACCAAGACTTTACGTATTTTAGCATTTAAATATTTAGTTTATGTCTAATATAGCTACTTTAACTAATTTTGACTATTTTACTTTATTTTGTCACAAAAATAAAAATTACAAAAATATTTTCTTTATTTAGATAATTGATATTTTATTGAGTTACTTTTAGTTTATCTACCTTTCATAAAATTAAAAAATATACAAGAATAATTTCACTTTTAGTATTTAGTTTTATTCTAGTAATTTATTTTAATTAGGAATGATTTTACAATTTTATAGTTATTATTTTAAGAATTAATATTTTTAGTCTAGTAGAGTTAAAGGGCCACTTTAAAAGGTAAATTTGGCCAAAATTCGGCCCAATTCGGATCTAGCCTATTTACCCATTCCCCTCTTATATCTTAATAAGACTTAGACCTAAATACAACCTAATAAAAGAAAACCCTACACCAAACAAGCATCGGGCGTGACCTCTCCAAAAACACCCCTGATCTCATCTTTTGGACAACACAGAAACCTTAGAATATTAAGAAAACCCTTCAGTGCCATCTATCTCTCACAAAACATCGACCCCTCATCTGACCTTCTTCCTCTTCAGCCTAAAAGAATTCCACCCTACCCCCTTCTACATCTTCAGCCGCTTGCCTTGCCCCTCTGACCAACGACGCCTTTTGTTGCTTCTTCTTCAACAATCGGCCATACACACACTGAAATGCACATAAGAGGATGAGAAAATAAATAAAAAACCAGATATGATAACAGAGCAAGTAACAGAGAAACGGAGGAAGGGAATGAACAGGATTTTTCTATTCTGATTCCGGATTCAAATCCTTTTGAGTTTGGTTTCAAATTTAGCCTCTTCTTCTGATTTCTGATTTCGAACCATGGAATTCAATCAAGTTTGAGGGTGGTTGGAGTTCGTTTCAGTTGTTGGTCGATGTTTGAGGTTTGCCACAGTGTTTCTGTTGCCCATTTCAATTTTCTAGTCTGTCGAGTTTGTCGAAAGGTCCATCTTTTCATTCTCTTATTACTTCTTTAATTTTGTGATATAAAATATGATATTGAGCTTTGGTTTAGATTTCATTTAACATGAAATCTCTACAATTGTTGTTGTTGTTGTTGTTGCATTTTCAATTGGAATCCGTGGATTTTTTCGGTTGTGGTGGTGAATGAAAACTATAATTTTCTAAGTTTAGGAATGCTTCGCTGAGTTTTAAAAAAAAGATGTTATCTTGAATATTCAGTTTGTTTGTAGTTGAGGTTTAATCTTTTGTTAGGTATCTCCTAATTCAGTTTGCCAAAATGACTTAAGATGTATATATTCAGTTAAGTGCTATTCTCACGTTTTCATACTCTCGTGAACGTATTAAAAAATGATTCTCGTGAACTTATGTTTTGTGCAAGACAGTTTGGATTTGAAGTCGTGAGGGGCCAATATCATAGTTTATTCACTCTTTTGTTTATTCCATCTTTGGTATCTCTTGTGTTTTAGATGTTTGTATGCCTGATATTTCATTTGTCGTGCTTAGTATGAATTCGTTTTCAACAATTATTGCCTGAATTTGGCCATGGGGAATTGGGAAAAGATCGAGCTCCTAGTACTCAATTAAATTACATGCTTTAGGAATGGGTTCGGTTTAAATAATATGAAAAGTTAAAAGGATACGAGCATGAAATCTCTTTTGGCGAAGGTGCTCCATAATCACACGCCTTTCACGCATAATCTCAAAGTAGTTTAATAAAATAATTCATAAACCTCATTGCTTGCTTTAGGCGCGATTAATAAATAAATCCTCATGACTATGGGTACGGTTCCCGTTGCATAGTTGCGATACATAAATCCAAATTTGAGTGTGTATTTATGTCACCCGACCTTAACTTCAAAACAATATTATAATAAACATGTTGTAAACTACGAGTGCTTCTCATGTGACGCGGTTTGCAATGTGTACCAAAACGACAAGTGTACGACAATCGTGACTTGTTCAAAAATAACTCCATAAATAAATAAAAGCGGTTATAAACTTAAAAAATATACAGTAGGTTTAAAATATGTAATAAATCAGATAATTAGGCCAATTAATAATAGTTGAGTGACCGTGCTAAAATCACAAAACTCGGAAATGCCTACATCTTCTCCCGAGTTAATAAAATTTCTTACCCGGTCTTCTGTGTTCACGGGCCAAATAGAGTCAATTTCCTCGATTTGGGATTTAAAATAAATCGGTGACTTGGGACACCATAAATTTTAACAAGTGGTGACCCTGAAATTAAATAAATAATCTCATTTCGATTAATGTCACTTTAATAGGAAAAAACTCCCTTATCCCCTTTAGGGGAAGAAAAAGGAGGTGTGACAATGTCGATGGGTTGAGAGAGAGGATTTTGGAGGAGGCACACAGTACATGGTATTCTATTCATCCGGGTGCTATGAAGATGTATCGTGACTTGCAGCATTATTGGTGGCGGCAGATGAAGAATGACATAGTTGAGTATGTGGCTATGTGTTTGAATTTCTAGCAGGTTAAGTATGAGTACCAGAGGTCAGGTGGCCTACTACAGCAAATGCCTATACCAGAGTGGAAGTGGGAGCGCATTACTATAAACTTCATAGTTGGGTTGCCGTAGACATTGCGGACGTTTGATGCACTTTGGGTCATTGTCGAGAGGTTAACCAAGTCGGCACACTTCATGCTGGTAGCGACTACATATACTTCAGAGAGCTTGGCACATATCTACATTTGGGAGATAGTTCGGTTGCACGGTGTGCCCGTCTCTATCATATCAAATAGAGGCCCTCATTTTACTTCGGATTTCTGGAGAGCTGTTTAGAGTGAGTTGGGGACCCGCGTGGAGCTCAGCATATCATTCAATCCTCAGACCGACGGACAGTCGGAGCGGATAGTTCAGATTTTGGAGGACATGCTTAGAGCATGTGTGATTGACTTTGGAGGACAGTGGGATCAGTTCTTTCCTTTGGCTGAGTTTTCTTATGACAATAGTTATCAGTCCAGTATCGAGATTGCCCCATTTGAGGCTTTATACGGTTGGCGATGTCGTTCTCCTATCGGGTAGTTTGAGCCCAGGAAGGCTAAGTTATATGGTACAGATTTGGTAAAAGATACCTTAGAGAAGGTAAAGTTGATTCAGGAAAGACTTCGCACAGCATAGTCCAGACAGAAGAGTTATACGAATCAGAAGGTGCGCGATGTATCATTCATGGTCGGCAAGAAGGTCCTCTTGAAAGTCTCGCCGATGAAGGGTATCATGAGATTCGGGAAGAAGGGCAAGTTGATCCCAAGGTTTATTGGACCATTTGAGGTGTTGAAGCGAGTTGGGGAGGTTGCTTATGAGCTTGCTTTACCTCCAAGCTTATTGGGAGTTCATCCAGCTTTCACGTGTCTATGCTTCGGAGGTATCACGCCGACTTATCTCTTGTGTTATACTTCAGCACTATCCAGCTAGATGAGAGTTTGGGTTATGAGAAGGAGCCAGTTGCTATTATTGATAGGCAGGATCGCCAGTTTAGATCTAAGAGGATTTGTGCGGTACAAGTCCACTGGAGGGGCCAACCAGTCGAGGAGGTGACCTGGGGGTCCGAGGAGGACATGTGTAGCAGATATCCCCATCTTTTCCCTAGCTCGGGACGAACGCTTGTTTAAGAGGTGGAGAATGTAACGACCCGACCGGTCGTTTTGCTTTCTAGAACCCTGTTCCCCTAAATAAGACTTTTCGTACTTGCTTTAACTGATTTATAACTTGCGGGGATGGTTTGTTCGGGATTTCAAAGAGTTTGAGTGGAAATCGGAACACTTGGTTCCTTAAAGTTAGCTTAAAAGGGCAAGTTTGACTTTGGTCAACATTTTTAGTAAACGGACTCGGAGTGGTATTTTGACGGTCGCGGAGGGTCCATAGTAAAATATGCGACCTGGGCGTATGCTCGAAATCGAATTCTGAGGTCCCTATCCCGAGTAATGAATTTTTATTAAAAATTATTAAACTAAAAATCTAAGGATTTAAAGAAATTAAATAATGTTTGATCATGATGGTATCGGGCCTGTATATTGTTCCGGAGCCTGGTACAAGTCCAATATAACATTTAGGTTATGCTAGTGAAATTTGGTAAGAAACGGGACTGATTTGACGTGATTCGGACGTCCGATTGTAAAAATAGAAATTTTAAATGTTCTTAAGGATTTCATACGCTTTGGTGTTGAATCCATAGTTTTAGATGTTATTTCGTCAATTTGATCGCTCGAGCAAGTTTGTACGATGTTATTGGACATGTGTGAGTATTCAGAGTGGAGCACCAAGGGCTCGGATGAGTTTCAGACGTGGGTTGAGAGTGAAAAACTCCCCAATTTTCTGGTGTTTCCGGGCAAAGTTGCGAGAGGAAATGTTTGTATTTGCGAACTCGCATTTGCAAGGAAAGCATCGCATTTGCGATGAAGCCTGGCTGGGGGCAGCGGTCGCATTTGCGACTTTTTGTTCGCATTTGCGAACCCAGCATGGTCCTCAATTGCGTCCCTTCTGTCGCATTTGCGATGAAGGCAGGGGGAGTCCTAGTTCATTGCGACTTTGCATTTGTGAACCTGATGTCGCAAATGCGACATCAGAGACCTGGACACAGCTTTTAAAAACGGGACTTAGGCTATTTATTTCATTTTGCTTCTACACTTGGGCGATTTGGGATCTTTCAAAGAGGAGAGTTCAACCTAGAATTTTGAGGTAAGTTATTTCTACTTAATGTGAGTTTAATACTTGGGTTTTGATTATATTAACACTTAAAAATTAGTAAAAATCATGGGATTTGAGTAAAAACATAGGGTTTTGATAAAACTAAGATTTTAACACGAAATTTGTCATGGAATCAAGTAAAAGTCATACATTGTTGATCCTTAGGTTATGGGTAAAAAATTTCTTCAAAAATTTCCGAAATTCGGGCACGTGGGCCGGGGATAAATTTTAGGAATCTTGTAATTTGGATTGGGGAATCACTCTAATGGTTGAGATATGAACTTTTAAGCCTATATTGATTAGTTTCTGTGCTATTTGGATAGTTTTGGAATATTTGGCACCAAATTGAGGGTTTGGGCTTAAGCTTGGGCTGGAAAGTAGACCGTGAAGCGAGATAAGTCTCTTTTCTAAACTTGTAAGAGGAAAATCTCCCCATAGGTAAACTGAACTAATACGTGATTTGATTTGGGGGGGGGGGGGGGAGGGGACACGTTCGCACGAGCTGACGAGAGTCCGTGCGTACTACTATTCCTGTTATGTCCGGGTAGTTCTAGGCTTACACCATGCTTTGTGGGTATTTGCTGTATGATTATAGATTGTGGAATTGCATTGATTGAAACCTCGTTGAGAAGGTTATGATTTCAAGGATTTCAAGTAAATAATTATTTTTGGAAAGAATTAAAATAACATTTAAGTTGTATTTATACTTAACCGCATCGCAAATAGATTTCGCGAGCGGGGTAGCTATTTTCACTACTCTCATACGAGCGGGCGGTTTGCCTCGGCAGGTTGGTAACTGTGAATATATGATTCGGACCGTTCAACCTTCGACAATGCACAATTTAATTTTATTTTGGATCGAACCGAACGTCCTCGGTAAAAATTTTGTGATAATGGAATCGGAACCTTTATTTGAATCCATATGATTTATTGTTCTGAAGGACTACTTGTTTTGAAAGAAGGAAATGCTTAAATTTATTAATTGATGAGAGTATTTTCAGTATTATTTATTATTTAAACTTGTTTCTATCTATATGCATTGTGAATTGAAATATTGAACCTCATATTATTATATTATTGACCCTAGTAAGTATCAGATCGACCCCTTGTCACTACTTCTTCGAGGTTAGACTAGATACTTACGCTTCTGTGCTTAATTGTACAGGATCTGAGGCAGGTGCATCTGGCTACCTGTCTGGTGCGCATTCTTGATAGTTGGCCGAGATTCCACAGTGAGCTGCTCCCTTCCTATGCCGTTCAGCAGCATGATGGAGTCACTCTTTTGTTTTTGACTGTCTATTCTATATTAGGCAGAAGGATAGATGTATTCTTTTGTATATTATACTAGATGCCCATATACTTGTGACACTAGGTCTTGGCACACACATTTGTAGACTATTCTTTTGGGATGTAATCACTTAATTATGAAATCATTTGGTCACTTCAACTTTAAATTTGCCTAAACAATTTATTATCACCGAATGTTTTAAATTTAATCTAAGGAAATGTCGGAAGTGTCTTGGTAACATAAATGGAACCCATTAGTTGGTTAAGTTTGGCTTGCCTAACTTTGGTGTTGGGTGCCATCGCGACCTAGATTGAAAATTGGATCATGATAGTCTGAATATAATCTACGAAGAAACCTTCCATCAAATTAAAGGCATATATTAATTTGGTAGCGTAGTTCCGTTTGTTATGACTTAATTAAAATAGGTAATACATAATTGGAATGAGTCTTATTAAAAAATGAGTGGAGAGAAACTATGAAAAAGATATAACTAAATCCCCGAATTTAAGACACTAATAATGTATTGTATATATTTTGTAGATAAACCGTATTTAGGTCAGGTAAATTTAAAAACATAATATAATAAGATTTCAAATAGAATATAGAAATAAAAAAATCCCGTACAATTATACCAATTTATAAGATCATAACAATTAAGATCAAGAGGAAACAACTATATTCAATTCTTGTTCAGAATAAATCAGAACATTGGGTAAGTCTAAATTACCACGAACTCAAAAGGTCACATTCTTGAATAATCAAACATTTCTCAACGAAATTAACAGTTTATAAACAAATACTACTAAGGATACATTGTAATGAACTCGTCAATTCCGCATGGTCTAATTTGAATATCCATGGATTTATTGGACGACAATGACACGTCACAGCACTGACGACGTGGCGCCCTAACCTGAAACGTGTTAGAAATTTTTTTAAGAAATCAAAAACTTCCTTAATTTAGAAAAACCAAAATACAAATAGGATTTGGGTAAACATATGAACAAGTCAAATACCCATTTCTTAGTTTACTATCCTCTTGTTACACGCGTTAGGCGTATACTTAATCTCCATGAATATAAAATTTAAAAAATCACATACTATTATATTAAATGTTATATTTGAGTTATATATAAATTAAAAGTTAAAGTGTAAGCTCTTGAAAATAATAATTGTTGATCTTATTTTACTGTAACGACCCGGCCGGTCGTTTCATGAGTTATGGACTCGTTTCTCCCATTTCTACTTCTTTATATGTTGTTCAGCTATATTTTATCGTATCGTATTGGTTAGTTCGGGTCTTGGAGCGGAATGAGACACTTAGTCTCTAATTTAAAAGTTTAAGTTGAAAAAGTGAACCGAATATTGACTTATGTGTAGAAGATCTCGGATGTGATTTCTGATGGTGCGGTTAGCTCAGTTAGGTAATTTTGGACTTAGGAGCGTGTTCGGAATGTAATTCGGAGGTTTGTGGTAGATTTAGGCTTGAATTGGCAAAATTGAAATTTTGGCGTTTCTCGGTCAGCAGTGGAAATTTTGATATCGAGGTCGGAATGGAATTATGGAAATTGGAGTAGGTTCGTAGTTTCATTTGCGACGTGTGTGCAAAATTTCAGGTCATTCGGACGAGGTTTGATGGGTTTCGACATCATTTGCAGAATTCGGAAGTTTAGAAGTGCTTAGACTTGAACTCGAGGGTGAATTGGTATTTTGATGTGGTTTGGAATGATCCGAAGGTTTGAATAAGTTTGAATAGTGGTATATGACTTGTTGGTATTTTTGGTTGAGGTCCCGAGGGCCTCGGGATGAATTTGGATGGTTAACGGAAAGATTGAAACTTTGTTTGAGTAGCTTAAGCTGCTGAATCTGTCATTTCCGCACCTGCGGATTGGGGACCATAAGTGCGAGGTCAAAGATGCGAGAGGGAGGCCGTAGATGCGGAGAATTGGAAGCTGAGGCAAATCTGCAGGTACGGACAAGGGAGCGCACCTGCGAGATCGCAGATGGGGGTTTTGACTGTAGAAACGGAATTTTCAGGGTTAAGTGAAAACCGCACCTGCAATGATTTTTCCGCAGGTGCGGCGTCGCAAAAGCGACATGGTGACCGCAAATGCGGAAAATGCTGGGCAGAAAGTATAAAAAGTTTCTTTCGCGAATTTTGCCTAATTCCTCCATTTTTGAAGACGGGTGTTGAGCTTCGGCAGTGATTTCTCAAGAGGGATTAAGGGTTATCAGTGGGGATAACTACTTAAGCTTTATTACATGTGCTTATGACGATTTTTTCATTGTTTAATCATGATATTAGTGAAAATTAGGGAAGAAATTTTGGGGATTAAGGCTTGGAATTGGAAAGTTTAATCTGAGGATTTGAGGGGCCATTTGACGTCGGATTTTGATGGTTTTCGTATGTATAGACTCGGGAGTAAAAAGAGTTTCTAGTTTTGTAATTTTTATCATATTTTGAGATGTGGGCCCGGGAGCCGAGTTTGAACAAATTCAAGATTTTTTATCTAATTTGATAATTTTTGTATGGGTTTCATTCCTTTAACGTATATTGATAATAGTATACTGATTTTGGTTAGATTCGGAGCATTTGGAGGCCGAATCGAGAGGCAAGGGCATCGCGGGCTAGAGTTTGGCTTGGTTTGAGGTAAGTAACGCTTCAAAAATTAGTTCTGAGGGTTGGAAACCCCGAACTATGTGTTCTATGATTAAATGCTGAGGTGATGCAAATGCCAAGTGATGGGCGTGTGGGTGTGCAACGTAAGAATTGCGGCCTCAATCATTCCATGGCACCGCTTAATGACTCTTTCTTGCTAATATCTGTGTTGTGATTTTGTGATTAAGTTAATGAGCTATAAATCATGCTAATTAATATGTTTGGGCTTCATGCCGATACTGTTGGGACCCGAGTGGTTGTTTCATTGTGTCATATTATTTGTTCCATTGATACTCTGTGCTTAGTCTTCTTCATACATATCATATTATGTCTCACTCTCGGTTGTTATCATTTGGCACATCATATCATTGTTTCGAGCGAGAATTATGGCATTGTGAGCCTTTGTGTGTGAGATTGGAGAGTGATGAATGAGTGAGGCAGAGAGCCTGGTTATGAGTGACAATATGGGATTGGGCTGCATGCCGCAACGGATTATTGATTATGACTTCGTTGGCTTGTTATAGTGCTTTGGCTGAAAGGAGCCCCTCCGGAGTCTACACACCCCTAGTGAGCGCAGTTGATATTATTAAGGAATGGATTTTCCCTAGACATGGATCTTGTCTGAAGTACTTATTCTTGGAGATGATCTTCTTCATAGGGCTGGAATGGCCTTCCTCGGTATTGGGTGACTGTGTCAGTGATGTGAATATATTCCGGGATGGATCTTTTCTGGGCCGGATAGCCATATACAGTACCGAGTGGTTGAGCACTTGAGAGGAGGTTCATTGTTCATTTTCATGTTTTCTATACATTGGTACATAGATATTTGCTGAGCTTTATACTTCACATTGTTCAGATTTGTATTTACTTTTTGTTGAGTTGAATACTTGAACTGCAAGCATTGCATACTTTACTGTACAGTTTAATTGTGTTTACCTGTTGAGGTTTAGTTCGTCACTACATGTCAGTCCATAGTTTGGACTTGTTACTTACTGAGTTGGTGTACTTACATTACCCCATACACTTTGTGTGCAGATCCAGATATCTCAGGCCACAGTAGTGGTTGTTGAATATTCCAGACGCGGATTTCATCGGAGATAGCGAGGTAGTTGCCTGACGATCACAATCCCGCCTTTCTCTTTCTTTATCTTCCTTCTAGTGCACTTCAATTATTTCCAGACTATTTTGGTCTTGTTATGTTGGGATCATTTGTAGTATTGCTCATGACTTAGTGACACCCGAGGTCGGGTTTTTATTTTCCGCATTTATTTTGGGGTTTGACTTTACATCTTTTTATAGAATTTCAGTTGAAAAGGTTGTTATTTAAGTTTTAAATGAAATGTTGAACTACTTTGGAAATGTGTCAGTTGGCCTAATTTCACGATAGGCATCATCATGACCGCGTTGGTTTTGGGGTCGTGAAAAGTTGGTATCAGAGCCAAGGTTACATAGGTCTCCCGAGTCATGAGCATGTTTAGTAGAGTCTTGCGGATCGGTACAGAGACGTTTGTACTTATCTTCGAGAGGCTGTAGAACCCTTAGGAAAAACTTCACATTCTTGAATTCTTGTCGTGTGAATCCGTTGATTCTGGTAACTAAACTTCTATTATTATATTCTATCACAGATGGTGAGGACACGTTCTAGTGGTCAGTATGGACGACACTAGTACCACAAATTAGGGCCACTAGAGGTCGAGGCCGCGGTCGAGGCCGTGGTAGGGGCAGGGGTGTAGCCTGCACAACAGTTAAGGCAGCACCTGCAGATCCACCAGCCGCCCCAGTTCATGATCAGGTCCCTGTTGTAGATGCTCCAGCAAGACCAGCTTAGGACCGACTGTGCCTATTATTATTCTAGGTCTTCAGGAGACCTTTGCTCAGATCTTGACCGTGTGCACTAGTCTTGCTCAGACGGTCGTAATTTCTATTACAGCAACTACTTCTCAGGCCGGGGGGGGGGGGTAGGGTGGGGGGGCACTCAGACTCTCGTCGCTCGTAAACCCGAGCAGGTTGTTCAAGGACTGCAGACACCTAAGGCACCACTAGCCCAGCCGGTTGCACCTGCTTAGGATTTTGTGGTATCAGTTATGCCTGATGACGAAAAATGTCGATTGGAGAGGTTTGTTAGACTTCGGCCTCTGACTTTCAGTGGTGCAGCGGGCGAGGATGCCCACGGTTACTTGGACAAGTGTTAGAGGATTCTATGTGCATCGAGTATTCTGGAGACCAGTGGGGTCTCATTTACTACTTTTTAGTTTTCTGGAGCTGCCTTCACTTGGTGGGAGGCTTATGAGAGGCGTAGACCTGTTGGTGTAGCGCCCCTTACTTGGCATCAGTTCTCCATTCTCTTCCTGGAGAAATATGATCCGCATTCCCCGAGAGAGGAGCTGTGTAGGCAATTCAAGCAGTTACATCAGGATGATATGACTGTGATGCAGTATGAGATGAGGTTCTCTGAGTTAGCCTGTCATGCTATCTGGCTAGTCCCCATGGATATGGAGAGGATCAGGAGGTTCGTTGATGGCCCCTCACTTATCAGCTACAGATTTTTCTAACCATAGAGAGGGTATCTAGCGCTTCTTTTGAGGAGGTAGTTAACATTTCCAGAGAGATAGAGTCAGTTCGCCGCTAGGAGCGAGTGGAGAGGGAGGCCAAGAGGCCTCGAGGATCGGGTAGTTTTGGTGGTGTTCTATCTAGAGGTCAGTTCCAGCACAGTAAAAGTCATCTATTCACACATGCTCAATCAGGTCGATCGGGTCACCGTGGTAGATCGTCTGGCTGTGGTTCTGACAATTCACATCAGGGTCACTCATCTCTCAGTGCCTGCCCAGCTCAGAGTTTGACTCATGCACCACATCTATGCCCGGTTCTTCTAGTGGGTATTATGGTGCCCGGGGCACCCTTCAGTCCCCACCACCATTTTCTGGGAGAGGTTGCTTTGAGTGTGGAGATTTGGGTTATATCAAGAGATTCTATCCCCGTCTTACCGAATGCTCGTCCCAGTAGAGGAGTCAGCCTTCTCCTACAACATCAGTTACTTCTTAACCCGCCTAGTCAGCTCAGGGTGGATGTCATTCAGCTAGGGGTCGCCCCAGAGAGGGAGGCCGATCAGGTGGTGGCCAGGCCCGTTTCTATGTACTCCCAGCCAGACCAGATGCTATTGCTTCAGATGCTGTGATTACAGGTATTGTCTCAGTCTGCCACAGAGATGCCTCTGTATTATTTGACCCTGGTTCTACTTTTTCATATGTTTCATCATATTTTGTTCGTTATTTGGATATGCCCGTGACTCTCTTGTTTCATCTGTTCGTGTATCTACTTCGATGGGCAATGTTGTTATTGTGGACCGCATATATCAATCTTGCGTATTGACTATTGGGGGTTTGGATACCCGAGTGGACCTTTTGTTGCTTAGTATTGGTCGATTTTGATATGATATTGGGTATGGATTGGTTATCTCTGTGTCGTGTTATTCTGGACTGTCATGCTAAGATTGACATTGGCTATGCCGGGTGTGAAATTTGGAGATTGAGTGGCGAGGTTCGTTGGACTATGTTCCTAGTAGGTGATTTCATTCTTGAAGGCCCAGCGGATGGTTAGGAAGGGTTGTCTTTTATTTGACATTTATGATGGATGTCAATACAGAGACTCCTAGTATCGATTCAGTTCCAATAGTAAGGGACTTTCCGGTTGTATTTCCTGCAGACCTGCCTGGCATGCCACCGATAGGGATATTGACTTTGGTATTAATTTGGTGCCGGGAACTCAGCCCATTTCTATTCCACCATATCATATGGCTTCGGGGAGCTGAAAAAGTTGAAAGAGCAGCTTCAGGAACTCCTTGATAAGGGGTTTATTCGGCCTAGTATGTCACCGTGGGGTGCGCCTGTCCTATTCGTGAAGAAGAAGGACGACACTATGAGGATGTGCATTTATTACATGCAGTTGAAAGAAGTCTTAATCAAGAACAAGTATTCTTTTTCTCGTATTGACGATTTATTCGACCAACTTCAGGGAGAGAGAGTGTTAATCAAGATTAATCTTCGGTCAGGGTATCACTAGTTGAAGATCAGGGACTCAGATATTCTTAAGACAAATTTCAGGCCTCGATATGGTCATTATGAGTTCCTTGTGATGTCTTTTGGGCTGACCAATGCCCCAGCAACGTTCATGCATTTAATGAACAGTGTGTTCCGGCCTTATCTCTACTCGTTTGTTATTGTATTCATTGATGATATTCTGGTATACTCGCGTAGTCAGGAGGAGCACGCTGAGCATTTGAGAGTTGTATTGCAGCGGTTGAGGGAGGAGAAGCTATATGTAAAGTTCTCCAAGTGTGAGTTTTGTATTAGTTCAGTGGCCTTCTTGGGGCATGTGGTGTCTAGTGAGGGTATTTAGGTTGATCCGAAGAAGATAGAGGAGGTTTAGAGTTGGCCCAGACCGTGTTCAGCCACAGAGATTCGTAACTTTCTTGGTTTGGCGGGTTAATACCGTCGGTTCGTTCAGGGATTTTCATCTATAGCATCACTTTTGACCAAATTGACTCAAAAGGGCGTGCCTTTCATGTGGTCGGATGAGTGTGAGACAAGCTTTCAGAAGCTCAAGACTGCCTTGACCAGTTTTAGTTTTGCCACCAGCTTTAGGTTCCTATGCAGTATATTGTGATGCTTCTCAGATCGGCATTGGGTGTGTATTGATGCAGGAGGGTAGAGTGATTGCATATTCTTCTTGTTAGTTGAAGACCCATGAGAAGAACTACCATGTTCATGATTTGGAGCTGGCTGCCATTGTTCGCGCTAGGGGTGTACAAACCGAACCGAAAAACCGCACCAAACCGAAAAGTCAAACCAAACCGATTAAAAAACCCGACTCGGTTTGGTTTGATTTGGTTTGGTATTGAATAAAAAAACCCGAACCAACCTGACATATAAGTATATAATTTTTATATATATTATTTAAGATTTTATATAAAATTTTCTTTAAAAAATATCTAGAAATATTTGGGATTCTCTTGCGGGGTATAAATTTTAATAGAATATAAAGTGCTCCATATTTATTGACCTTAAATAATGGGTTGTATGATCAGTATCTTATCAAGTGTTACTGAAGTACGTCTATCTCTTTGTTCTTACATATTCATATCATATGTTAAGATTGTATTAAATTCTTATATCTTTTTCGAATGTGAAGTGGTAATTAATATTTAGGTATCATATTGATTTTTATGTTTAATTACTGAATTCGGATAACCTGAAAGTGTATATCAACGAAAATTTATTGTCAGACAAAAAAAAAAAAATTATTATGTGTTAACTAATGGAATTCTCGCATAAGAATATTTTAATTGATAATATGTTTGTTAACTTTTTATATTTTTACTAAATAGATGTATACGTATCAAATATTTAACAAAATATGATTGAAATCATATGTAAGTAACAAAAACCCGAAAACCCGAAAAATCCGACAAAACCGAACCAATCCAAACCGATATGGTTTTGATAAAAATCGAATCAACCCGGTCTATGTTCACCCCTAGTTCACGCATTGAAGATTTGGAGGCATTATCTCTATCGTGTGTCTTTTGAGGTATTTATGGATGATCGTAGCCTCCAGCACTTGTTCAAGCAGAATGATCTCAATTTGAGGCAGTGGAGATGGTTGGCGCTGCTAAAGAACTATGATATTACTATCTTGTACCAACTGGGGAAGGCCAATGTAGTGGCAGATGCTTTGAGTAGGAAGGTGATGAGTATGGGCAGTTTGAGCGACCTCTTGCAGTTGATGTTCAGGCTTTGGCCAATCGGTTTGTGAGGCTAGATATTTCGGAGCCCAGTCGGATCTTAGCTTGAGTGTTTTCTCGGTCTTCTTTATTTGATCGTATCAGAGAGCGCCAGTATGATGATCCTTATTTGCTTGTCCTCAAGGACATAGTTCAGCATGGCTATGCCAGAGATGTGACTATTTGTGATGATGGAGTATTGAGGATGCATGGCCGGATATGTGTGCCCAATGTGGATGGGTTTCGGGAGTTGATTCTGGAGGAGGCCCACAGCTTGCGATATTCCATCCGTCCGGGTGTCGCGAAAATGTACCATGATTTGAGACAGCACTACTGGTGAGAAGAATGAAGAAGGATATAGTGGGATTTGTAGAAAGGTGCCTCAATTGTCAGCAGGTAAAATATGAGCATCAGAGACCGGGTGGCCTTCATCAGATTGATATTCCAGAGTAGAAGTGGGAGCGGATCACCATGGATTTTGTAGTTGGATTTCCACAGACTTTGAGGCAGTTCGATGCCATTTGGGTGATTATGGATCGACTGACCAAGTTCACGCACTTTATTCCCGTGTGTACTACATATTCTTTGGAGCAGTTAGTTGAGATTGATATCCGAGAGATTGTTCGCCTGATGGTGTCCCAGTTTCCATCATTTTAGATAGAGGTACTCAGTTTACATCGTAGTCTTGGAGGGTCGTGCAACGAGAGTTGGGTACTCAGGTTGAGGTGAGCATAGATTTTCACCCTCAGACGGACGGGCAGTCCGAGTGCACTATTCAGATATTGAAGGACATGTTGCGCGCATGTGTCTTGATTTTGGGGGTTCATGGACTAGTTTCTACTGCTCGTGGAGTTTGCTTACAACAATAGTTATCAGTCGAAAATTCATATGGCTCCATATGAGGCTTTATATGGGAGACGATGTACATCTTTGGTAGGTTTCTTTGAGTCGAGCAAGGCTAGGCTTTTGGGTTCAGACTTGGTATAGGATGCTTTGGACAAGGTGAAAGTAATTTAGGAGCGGTTTCGTACGGCGCAGTCAAGAGAAAAGAGTTATGCTAACAAGAAGGTTCGAGATGTATCTTATATGGTAGGGGAGAAGATTCTACTGAAGGTTTCACCCATGAAGGGCGTTATGAGATTTGGGAAGAAGGGCAAATTGAGCCTTCGGTTCATTGGGCCAATTGAGGTGCTTCAGAGGATTGGGGAGGTACCTTATGTGCTTGCTTTGTCACCTAGCTTGTCGAGTGTGCACCCGGTATTTCATGTTTCTATGCTCCGGTAGTATATTGGCAATCCGTCTCATGTTTTGGATTTCAGCACGGTTTAGTTAGTTGGTGATTTGATTTACGACGTGGAGCTAGTGGCTATTTTGGAGCGGCATGTACGAAAGTTGAGATCAAAGTATATAGCATCAGTGAAAGTGCAGTTGAGAGGTCGGCCAATAGATGAGTCTACTTCGGAGACCAAGCGGGAGATGTGGAGAAGATATCCACACCTGTTTGAGACTTCAGGTATGTTTCTAGACTCGTTCGAGGACGAACGTTTGTTTAAGAGGGGGATGATGTAAAGACCCGGCTGGTTATTTTATGAGTTATAGCCCCATTTTCCTCATTTCTGCTTCTTTATATTTTGTTCAGCTATATTTCATCGTATCTTGTTGGTTGGTTCGGGTTCAGAGTGGTCTTGGAATGGAATGAGACACTTAGTCTCTAATTTAGAAGCTTAAGTTGGAAAAGTCAACCGGATGTTCACTTATATGTAGAATATCTCGGATATAATTTCTGATGGTTCGGTTAGCTCCGTTAGGTGATTTTGGACTGTGGAGCATGTTCAAAATGTAATTCGGAGGTTTGTCGTAGATTTAAGCTTTAATTGGCGAAATTGGAATTTTGGCGTTTCTCGATCGGCCCTGGAAATTTTGATATCGAGGTCAGAATAGAATTCTGGAAATTAGAGTAGGTTCGTAGTGTCATTTGTGACATGTGTGAAAAATTTCATGTCATTCGGGCGAGGTTTGATGGGTTTCGGCATCGTTTGCGGAATTCGGAAGTTTAGAAGTTCTTAGGCTGGAATACGAGGGTGAATTGGTGTTTTGATGTTGTTTGGAATGATCCAAAGGTTTGAATAAGTTTGAATAGTGGTATATGACTTTTTGGTATTTTTGGTTGAGGTCCCGAGGGCCTCGGGATGAATTCGGATGATTAACAAAATGATTGGAACTTGGTTTGAGCAGCTGAAGATGCTGCTTCTGTCATTTCCGCACCTGCGGATTGGGACCGCAGGTGCGAGGTCGAAGATGTGAGAGGGTGGCCGCATATGCGGAGAATTGGAAGCTGAGGCAAATCCGCAGATGAGCACAAAGGACCGTACCTGCGAGACCGCAGATGCGGGTTATGACCGCAGAAGCGAGATTTTAAGGGTTAAGTGAAACCCGCACCTGCGATGATTTTTCTGCAGGTACGGCATCGTAGAAGCGACATGGTGACCGCAGATGCGGAAAACGCTGGGCAGAAAGTATAAAAAGTTTCCTTCACGAATTTCGCCTAATTCCTCCATTTTTTAAAACGGGTGTTGAGCTTGGGCAGTGATTCCTCAAGAGGGATCAAGGGTTATTAGTTGGGTAAGCTACGTAAGGTTTATTACTTGTTCTTATGACGATTTTTCCATTGTTTAATCATGATATTAATGGAAATTAGGGTATTAGGGCTTGAAATTGGAGAGTTTAATTTGAGGATTTGAGGGGCCATTTGACGTCGGATTTTGATGATTTTTGTATGTATAGACTCGGGAGTGAAAGGAGTTTCTAGTTTCGTAATTTTTATCGTATTCCGAGACGTGGGCCCGGGGACCGAGTTTGAGGAAATTCGGGATTTTTTGTCTAATTTGATAATTTTCGTATGAGTTTCATTCCTTTAGCGTATGTTGATGATAGTATACAGATTTTGGTTAGATTCAGGGCATTTGGAGGCCGAATCGTGAGGCAAGGGCATCGCGGGCTAGAGTTTGGCTTGGTTTGAGGTAAGTAACGCTTCGAAACTTGGTTCTGAGGGTTGGAAACCCCGAACTATGTGTTCTATGATTAAATACTGAGATGATGCAAATACCAAGTGACGGGCGTGTGGGTGTGCAACGTGAGAATTATGGCCTGGATCATTCTATGGCACCGCTTAATGACTCTTCTTTGCTGATATATGTGTTGTTATGTGATTAAGTTAATAAGCTGTAAATCATGGTAATTACTATGTTTGGGCTTCACGCTGATACTGTTGAGACCCGAGTGGTCGTTTCTTGCTATCATATTATCAGTTATATTGATACTCTATGCTCAGTCTTGTTCATGCGTATCATATTATATCTCAGTCTCGGTTGTTATCATTTGGCCCATCATATCATTGTTTCGGGCTAGTATTATGGCATTGTGAGCCCGTGTATGTGAGACTGGAGAGTGATGACTGAGTGAGACCGAGAGCCTGGTTATGAGTGAAAGTATGGGATCGGGCTGTACGCCGCAGCGGATTATTGATTATGTCGTCGTTTTCTTATTATAGCGGTTGGGATGAAAGGAGCCCCTCCGGAATCTACACACCCCTAGTGAGCGCAACTGATATTATTGAGGGATGAATCTTCCCTGGAGATGGATCTTGTCTGAAGTACTTGTTCCTGGAGATGGATCTTCTCCATAGGGCTGGAATGGCCTTCCTTAGTACTGAGTGACTGTGTCAGTGATGTGTATATATTTCAGGATGGATCTTCCCTGGGCCGTATGGCCATATACAATACTGAGTGGTTGAGCACTTGAGAGGAGGTTCTTGGTACATTTTCATGTTTTCTGTACATTGGTACATAGAGATTTGCTAAGCTTTATACTTCAAATTGTTCAGATTTGTATTTACTTACTGTTGAGCTGAATACTTGAACTGCAAACATGACTACATTATTGTACAGTTTAATTGTGTTTACCTGTTGATGTTTAGTTTGTCACTACCTGTCAGTCCTTAGTTTGGACTTGTTACTTACTGAGTTGGTGTACTCACTTTCTCCCCTGCACCTTGTGTGCAGATCCAGATATCTCAGGCCATGGTAGCAGCTGTTGACTATTCCAGACGCGGATTTCATCGGAGATAGCGAGGTACCTTCCTGACGATCGCAGTCCTGCCTTTCTCCTTCATTATCTTCCTTCTAGTGTACTTTGATTATTTCTAGACTATTTTAGCCTTGTTATATTGGGATCATTTGTAGTATTGCTCATGACTTAGTGACACCCGAGGTCGGGTTTTTATTTTCCGCAATTATTTTGGGTTTTGACTTTACATCTTTTATTGAATTTCATTTGAAAAGGTTGTTATTTAAGTTTTAAATGAAATATTGAACTGCTTTGAAAATGTGTCGGCTGGCCTAATTTCATGATAGGCGTCATCATGACTGGGTTGGTTTTGGGAGACATTTAACTAACTCAATAAAACTAGTTAAGAAAAGAAATAATATCCCATAGATGTCTCCATCATCTCAGTAGATATATTCAACTTAAAAGTGCTGACACGAATAAATTTTAAATAATATTTAGGTACATCTCCAATTTTTATAAACGTTTATTTATAGGAGGTTTGATTGTTAGAATTTTACCGTCTCTTCGGGAGATTTCTAGTGTGGCCCACATATAAGGTAATAAATTATTTTCCTTGTATTCCAAAGGAAATATTATATCAGATAATATCTGTAGTTATGCATATATGATAATTTCTTTGATAGAAAGAAACTACCATATATTAGGAGTCCTAGGGCAATTATAATTTAAGGAGAAGTCTCTAGTACTAAAATATTTGCCTAAGAGTCCCTAGCCGACCTATAAATACGCTTGTGACTCAATCAGTCTAGCATCCAACGATAGGCACAAACTAGAAGGCTCTCTAGGTTTCTGTTAAAGGTATTCCCTACAACGCTTGAACAACAATGGTTGAAGGTATGTTCCTTGTATAATTTTTGTTGCGTTAGCTCTGTGTATGTGTTTAAATTTTTACATGTGGTATTAAAGCCGGCCTTTTAGAAGTGTTGTTCAGTATCTGTTGATGGTGATTATGAATATTGTTCACCATCAAGTGCCATCATGTTTATATAACATGGATTTCTCTAGTTTACAGAGAAAACTATAGTTTTTGGCTTCCCAAACTTTATGAAATCATGCTGTTTATGTTTTAGGTTTAAGACCTTACGCACGTTTCGGTTTGAACATTTTTTAACTCATTGGTAGAGAGAAGCGTTGTTTGTATTATTTAATAAAGTTGGGTTAAAACTTTAGTTTAAAAATATTTTGAAGGCAATCCATGAGAAGCCGTTACATGTATTCATATTATGAAGTTACTGTTAGCCTCGTGAAAATGGGCTTTCATTCAAGATTCTGCTTTTGACTCTGAGGAGTTTTTATTAGTCGAAACATCCTCTTGATTTGATTGTTGTGGGAGCCTATTATTTATGCGAATACGTGACAAATTTTTGATATTTTGAAATATATGGTATGAATAATTGGAAGTCTCATATTTGATAAGAATTGAATAATGAAATCTACTTTGGTTAACAAGATTTAGTTGATTCCTGAACTATTTTAATTTAATATCTTAATTATGAGAATTAACCTAGGGTAATATGGAGTTAAACTTCTATTCTGTGTGCCTATTTTGAAATTAATCAACATGTGGTTAAGGTTATTATTGAAAGAAATTACTTCGAGATGTAATGTGTAAGTTTTCTTTTATGTGATGTACTTAGGAGTAGCCACGGCATTTTGAGAATTTGATATAAAAGAAATTGAGTTATTTAATCATATAAAGTTGAGCGGTTAAAGGTTAAAATGACATCTATTTAGTCCAGTTATCTTATTAAAATGGTAACCCGACCCTACAGGGAACCATTTTGGTGAGATTAATTGGAGTGAGATAGTAAACCCTTTAGGTTGAAATTATCTTATGCCCTTAGATTCAATTTTCTTTTTTGTGGATTTCTTGACTTTTCGCCAAGAGGAGGTTTTTGGTACTAATTAAATTCACTAAGTCTCTTAATTCTTAATCAATGAGTTAGGCTAAAATATCAAAAAATAGGAGCAAAAACTTGACTTAATCTGGACTTGTTTGGCTTTGTGCCTAGACAGCTCGCATTTCGTAAAAATTAAAAAGACTAGGACACCCCCTTCTTTTCTTTTGATTTATGCTGCATCAGTACAGATTAATTTCTGTATATTTTGGTTTACTATTCTAATAGAGTAAAGTAAATTCTATGCATGGGTTGCAACCTCTGCCCATAGGAGGGTCTAGACATTTTATGCGATTCAATTTGATGGAATGTACATCATAGCTTATGTATGCTTCTACTTGTTTGCGGTCATTACCACTTTTCATGCTGCTATTTTTAATGAGAATGCTTGAATTCCAATGCTTTTTGGTGACACTTACGCGGAATGGAAAGAGAAAGTCCTTCTCACTTAAGGGTGCTCGGATATGGACCTGGCACTCCGTGTGGATGAACCACCTATTTCCACAGAATCAAGTACGCCAGCGACTAAGGATGATTATGAGTGTTGGGAGCGATCTAATTGTTTAAGTTTAATGCTCATAAAATTTCACATAAGCCAAAGAATTAGGGGTTCTATCCCTAAGCGATAAGGTCAAAGCGTACATTGTAACGACTCGACCAGCCGTTTTGAGCTTTAGCGCGTCATTCAACAGTTTGAGGCTGTGAGCAGCTTCACTTCAGGTATTATGACTTGTACGCGTGGTTGGAATTGAATTTCGGGAAATTCGGAGTTGATTTGGAGAAAGAATTCTCATTTCGGAAGCTTTATGTTGAAAGAATTGACTAAAATTGAATTTTTGAGTAAACGACCTCAAAATTGGGATTCGAATGTTCTAGCAGGTTCGTATGATGATTTTGGACTTGGGCGTATGTCTGAATCGAGTTTTGGAAGACCCCGGAACGTTTCAGCACCTATTGTGGAAGTTGGCATATTTGAAAGAATTTTATAAGTTTGGGTTGAAGTGCACATCAGTGTTATCGATGTCAGTTTGGGATTCTGAGTCTGGGAATAGCTCCGTATGGTGATTCTGGTATTAGGAGCGAGATCGGAAGTGAATTTGGAGGTCCGTGGGTCATTTTGGAGTCATTTGGCTAAAGATAGAAATTTGAAAGTTTTGAGGAGTTTGGCTGGAAGTGGACTTTTTGATATCGGGGTCGGATTTCGATTCCGAAAGTTGGAATAGGTCCGTAATGTCGAATATTACTTGTGTGCAAAATTTGAGGTCAATCGGACATGATTTGATAGGTTTCGGCATCGATTATAGAAGTTTGAAATTCTAAAGTTCATTAAGCTTGGATTGGAGTGCGATTAATGGTTTTAGAGTTGTTTGACGTGATTTGAGGCTTCGAGAAGGTCCTTGTTATGTTAGGGGATTGAGTTGTGTGATTAGACGGGCTCCCGGAGGCCTCAAGTGTATTTCGGGGTAGTTTCGGAGCATTTCGGGCTGTATTGGAACTGCTGGTGCTAGTGTTTAGTGTTGTTCTTCACGTCCGCTAGGGTCTTCTCGCGTTCGCGAAGAAGGATTTGGCTACTGGGATTTTGTTCTTCACATTCGCGAAGAGACTCTAGTGTTCGCGAAGAAGAAGAATTTATGTTGCGCAGGTTCTACTTCGGAGGCTCATATCTCACAAACTCCAAGGAATTTGGAGATGATCTAAAAATAAAGTTGTAGTCCTTTGTGTCTAATTTTCAGATAAGTAAACCATTTAGCATTTGGATTTGTGTACCAAAAGTTATGGCTGGTACATTATAGGTTGTCCGGGAAGATGAAGAAGAAATTTGTGTTGCACATGGATGACTTTGGCAGGTTATATCTCAAAAACTATAAGGAATTGGGAAATTTACAAAACATGAAAGTTGTAGATATTGGTGTCGAGTTTTCAAAATATTAAAACATTTGCCACTTGGAGTTTTTTACAATAAGTTATGACCATTATACTAGAGGCTGTCTGAGAAGAGTTTGAAAAATAGTTTTTGGAAATTTTCTTCTTCGCAAACGCGATGGGGGTCTTGCGAACGCAAAGAAGAGTCATCTGGGAAGTGTATACGTGTAAAGAAATGGGTTTGGCTCATTCAATATTATTTCCTCCATGGGAGCCGACCTAGAAGCGATTTTGGAGCTCCATTTTCATCATCCATGTCAAGTTTTGGAGCAATGTGCATCGATTTGAGTTTTTGGAAGGGCATGAAATAACGGTTATAGAACTTCAGAGCGAGGTGAGTCTCCTCTACAATCGTGTAAGAGGGAATTTTCTCTATAGATGAATTAATTGAATATGTGCTCCTATTTGTGGGGGCTACATATGCACAACGTGACGAGAGTCAGTGCGTAGCTACTATTATGCATAAGTTCGGGGTAGTCTAGGACCTAAAAACATGCTCTACTTATAATATTTGGAATCTTGTTGTCGATTTAAAATGCTTAAATCATATTGAATTGGTAAATGAATTTCTAAAGGAATTAAATATTATTTTCTTGACCGTTAAAGAGAATTGCTATTTCTTTGGGTAATTGTTTTTCCCCGATGAAGTCTTGATTGACTGTTTGAATATGTGTTTCTATGTGTACCTACGTCGCATATATGATTCGCGAGCGGGGTTATTTTATTTATATTTGACTATGTCACATATATGATTTGCGAGCGGGGTAATAGATGCATCTATGGTTCGCGTCATTCGACCATCTGGCAGTGCACACTTTAAATATTGTTGGATCGGACCTTACGTCTTTGGCCTGATTTGCGAATGCTTGTATTGCTTGCCTTGATATTTATAAATGAGCATATTGCTCCTCCGGATTGAGAATAAATGTAATAATGATAGAAACGAATTTGGAAACTTCTTATGAATAAAAGAATTGCTTACTTGCTTCATTTTATTGAGTTACTGTCGTGTTTATAAAATCCTTGATTTACTATATTATTGGTATATTATTTTGGACCACTAGTAAGTGTCGAAGTCGATCTCTTGTGTCTACTTCTTCGAGATTAGATGAGATACTTACTGAGTACACGTTGTTTTCGTACTCATGCTACACTTGCCGTGCATTTTTGTTGCACAGGCACTTGTACGTCTAGTGGCCTCATTGGGTGCAACAACATGGTTGATACATAGACTTAGGTGAGCTGCACTTCTCAAGGAAATGATTTCAGAAATATCTAGAACGAGAAATCACAAGTTATTTGGTATTGGCTTGCCTGGCAGTGGTGTCTGGCGCCATCATGACCGTTAGTGTATTTTGGGTCGTCACATACATGAAGGCAATTGATGAACAATTCGTAAGCTCTGACAAGGCATTGGCCAACACCATTATGAAGAGGCTCTCAAGCATGATTTTTGACAGAAATCGTACAGTGCGTGAGGACATTATGGAGACGAGAGACATTGCTACTAAACTCAAATCCATTGAGGTTGATATGTCTGAACCATTTCTTGTGCATTTCATTATCAACTCACTTCCTACGGAATATGCTCCGTTTAAGATTTCTTATAACACACATAAGGATAAATGGTCAGCCAATGAACTCTTGACTATTTGTGTTCAAGAAGAAGAGAGGTTGAAGTATTTGGACAACTGAAAATATTAATATGGTGACTTATGGTAAGAGAATGCAAAGAAGGGTAAACGTGTTCCTATGAAGAAGAAAGATGCTTACCGTTTCTGTACAAAGATGCTTGCCGTTTCTGTAAAAAGAAGGGACACTGGAAGAAAGATTGCCTGAAAGACAAGAAATGGCCTGAGAAGAAAGGTAATTTTACATTTGTATGTTATGAATCAAATTTTACTGAAGTTTCTGATAATACATGGTGGATTGATTCTGGTGCTACAATTTACATTGCCAAAATCCGGCAGGGCTATCAAACTCAGAGGAAGCCGATAGGAAGTGAACAATATGTCTATTCTGGCAATAGGACGCGTTCACGTGTGGAAGGCGGGGGGACTTATAGGCTCATTTTGAAAGATGGTTTTCACTTAGCTTTAGAAAATACTTTTTATGTTCTAGACTATTGTAGAAATTTATTTTCTCTTTCAAGACTATCTATTAGTGGATATGATTTGAATTTTTATTATCCTTCTGTGAAACTTTTGAAAGATAATAAAGTTAATAGTTTTGGAAATTTGAATGAAAATTTATATAAACTTGAGCTAGTCCCCACATTTGAATGCAATATTTTAACTTTGCATGACAAAGAAATTGGCATTAAGCAATGTATTATCAATGAGAACTCATCAAGTCTTTGGCACGAGAGATTGGGATACATCTCTATTGAAAGAGTCAAAAGGTTGGTTAAAGATGGAGTTCTAAAATCTCTTGATTCTTTTTTTACTTTGGGACTTGTGTGGACTGCATAAAGCGTAAGCAGACCAACAAATCAATTAAAGGTGTCAAAAGGAGTTCTCAATTGCTTGAGATCATACATACAGATATTTTATCTCATTTATTAATGACTATTCAAGATATATATATATATATATATATATATATATATATATATATATATATATTCTGTTGTAGTTATACACATATAATTATACGACAACTTTTCTACAATTTCGTAAGTACATGGTATGTCAAGTGTTATTCTTCTTCTTCTTCTTCGAGTTTCAATCTGAAATTCAGTCAAAATCAAGTATAATCTTCACCAAACACCTTCAAAATTGAGATATAAACTCCAAATAATACTCTAAATTGTTTACAACAACACCCAATCCAAAAAAGTAGTGACTTTTGAAAATCCAAATTCGATTTCAAAGCTTTTTAATGACTGTCAATGGTCAACACTCAGCGTGTGCTCCTATCGTATTCAACTTTTGCACAATCTGGCTAGCTTATCAACTGCAATCCTCTAGATCCTTTATCTTTGCGTCTTTTTCTCTTTCAAAAATATTAGAGGAGAAACTCGTACCCAGCCTAAGGCAATGAAATTCAATATCATATTTGAAGTGGCTTGCCATGTCACGACCCAAAATCCACTAAGGGTCGTGATGGCGCTGGACACCATTGTCAGGCAAGCCAACAACCAATAACTAGAAACTTCTTGTTTTAAACTTAAGGGAATCGTTCCTTTTATACATTTAGACAACAAGTAATGGAATTTATTGAAATAAGAATAATGTCTTTAACCAAGTAGATATTTAATAGTCCTACAACCATCCCAGAACCCGGCGTCACAAGTGCATGAGCATCTACTGATAAGGAAATAAAATACAACATCTGTCCGGAATACAGTGGATAGGAAATAAATACAATGTACTGAAAAGGGCTATACTAGCTGCAGGCCGCCTCGAATAATGCAACTCACCTAGCACCCAAATCATGCGTGTTGCTACGCCCAGTAGGCCACAAAAGTTACATATACCTGTGCAACAAAAATGCACAGAAGTGTAGTATGAGTACGAAAACAACGGTACTCAATGAGTATCCCGCCTAACCTCGAAGAAGTAGAGACGAGATGGTCGACTTCGACACTTACTAATGGTCCAATAGTGAGGTCAGTAATACACTAAATTATGATTTCTATAAGCATGATTTTTATCCAAATAGGAGGAAACAAATAAACAATTAATTCTTTCATAGAAAATTTGCAAAATTCCTTTTTCGTAATTATCCAAATAATTTCAAGCCCTGAAGAGGCAATAATAACTTACTTAAGTTCAAGGCAGCAATACAAGCATGCGCATATCATGCCGAGGCGACGGCCCAATCCAACAGAAATGTAAACTGTGCACTTGCCGAGGGTGGTCGACGGCGCGCCTATAGATACATCTATTTAATCTGCCGAGGCGTTCGGCCCGTTCCAAAATAAACACATAGAGACACTCATTCGAGGAGCCAACATGGGGCAATTATTCAAAGAAAAGCTAATTCTCTTTTAACAATTTAAGAAAATGAGGTTTACATCTTGTTAGGAGTTCATTTACTATTTTGAGGTGGTTTAAGCATTTCAACTATTCATAAGAATACAGATATTCAAAGTATAGCATGCTTTTGGGTCCTAGACTACCCGGACAATAGCATAATAGTAGCTACGCATGGACTCTCGTCACCTCATGCGTACGTAGCCCCCCCACAAATAGGAGCAAATATCCAATTAATTCACCTATGGGGACATTTCCCTCTCACAAGGTTAGAAAGGAGACTCACCTCGCTCCGAAGATCCATAACCGGCATCCCACGCCCTTCCGAAGACTCCAATTGATGCATCACGCTCCAAAACTAGCCAACGGTTATGCAAATCCATTAATATATGCTCAATTGTTCATTACAATCTAATTTATAGCAATTCCTAACTCCGATCGAAAAGTTGACCAAAACGCCCTCGGGCCCACGTGCCCGGAATCCGAAATTTTTCGAAGATAAAGATTACCCATGACCTTAGGAACTCAAATATATAATTTTCACTAAATTCCATACTCAATATCGTGGCTAAATTACAAGTTTACTAATTTTTTAGGTTTTCCACCAAAACCTCAAATTTATACTAATTTAAATGCTCAAATCCATACATAGTTGATGTATTTAACTCAAAATAGGTGGGGATAACTTACCTTAACGTTGATGACGAAAATCCCCTCTTGAAGCTCCCCAAAAATCGCCCAAGCGGTGAAAAATATGAGAGAAATGGCCAAATCCCAATTTTAAAACAACCTTCTGCCTCCAGCTATTTCCGCACCTGCGGTCCCTTGACCGCTTCTGCGGTTCCGCAGGTGCGGTCAAATTACCGCTTCTGCGGTCCTCCTTAGGCCGCCCTGCTTCGCTTCTGCGACATGCCTTCCGCAGATGCGGTCCCGCTTCTGCGGAACTTTGACCGCATCTGCAGTCCTCTCCAAGATGCCCTCTTCCGCTTCTGCGCTCACTTCTCCGCAGATGCTTGACCGCATCTGCGGTCCTCAAGCCTTTGACCAAAATCCGCTTCTACGGCTCCCTTTCCGCTTCTGCGGGGCTGCTTCTGCGGTTAACCCACCGCAGAAGCGAAAATACCAGCAACCAGATCCTTCAGATGCCCAAAAAATCCCAATTTCGATCTGTTAACCACCCGGAATCCACCCGAGGCCCCCGGGACCCCAACCAATCATACCAACCAGTCCCAAAACACATTACGGACTTGCTCGAGGCCTCAAATCACATCAAATCACACGAAAATCATGAATTACACCCCGATTCAAGCTTCATGAACTTTAGAACTTCCAACTTCTACTTTCGATGCTTAAACCTATCAAATCAAGTCCGATTGACCTCAAAGTTTGCACACAAGTCATATTCAACATTACGGACCTATTGCAACTTTCGGAATCGAATTTCGACCCCGATATCAAAAAGTCCACTTCCGGTCAAACTTCTCAAAAACCTTCAAATTTCTATCTTTAGCCAAATGGCTCCAAAATGACCTACGGACCTCCGAATTCACTTCCGATCGCGCTCCCAACTCCAGAATCACCAT
>NC_031995.1:93296591-93301106 GCF_001879085.1 Nicotiana attenuata | reverse complement strand
ACTTACCAACTTGGACGAGAGAAGTACTCTTATCTTCTTACCTAAATTCTTGTATTTTATTGCCTATTCTTTTTGCACTAACGTTTTCCCAACTCTATACCTCGTATAATTGGTACCAAACATTATTTCCATAAGAATCCACTAGTTTTTAAGAAGGCAACCATTTTCTTGCATGGATCATTAGACTCAACCCTTGTCCTAAACATAAATCGTGGTCGTTTCTTGTCTTTATCCCATGGTTCAAATGTCCTTAGCACTGTAATAAGATCAGGAAGTTTAATGTTACCCTCATAAACTTGTATTGCATAACCCCAAGCCACTGAAATAGATAGTGAATTGTTTCGGTCGTAGCAAATAGTTTGTTGTGATATTCTTGTAGGATCAGCATTAGCAGCTTTGAATAAATGTTTCAGAGCTTGAATTTTTGTCATGTTGGGGAATATTGATTGCATTCTTTCTACATGATGAAGAGATATTAATGGTGATAATGGATGCGATGAAAGCAATCCAAATAAATTTCCCCATAAATCATCCTGCTAAAAAGATGATCATATTAGAAATAATGTTAATTAGCTAGTGGATTAGAAAGGAAAATAGATTTAGATTTTGGTCACTACCGTGTCAAAAAGGTAGTCCGGTACACAAAATATTCCGTCGTTTATACAGGATTTGGGAAAAAACCGCATCGGATAAAATTTATATAATTAGCTAATAGCGAAATCTAGCCCCCCCCCTTTTTTTTTTCTTTTCATTAGTGAAGAAAACAATTCTTGAAGTCGAGTTAATACATGTATTTTTCCAATTTCATTTACTCTGCTAGATCAAATCATTAAATTAAAGAGCAGGTGGTTTAAGTCAAATCTTGAAGCCTGTCCCTATTAATAGCTACTTTGTATATACATTTAATGCATCCTCTTTCAAGTGTTAAGCCGAGAAACTTTTCATAAGTACCTAAGTGCCAAGATAATTATTGACGAAGAAACAATAATAACAACTCAATCCCAAATTAATTGGGATTAGTTATATGAATCATTCACACTTATATTTCGCTTCATTCCCGAGAAACTGTTAATGAAACAAGATGTACCGAATTTCAATATCACTATCTCTTCAACTTTAAACACGTTGACATAGTAGGATTATCTAGAGGCGGGATCAAGAATTGAAACTTATGTATTTTAGTTCTTTTGAGTTACCGAGTTTTAATTTAATAATTCATACATATTAATTAAATGAATAAACATAACGTAATCAGAACCAAAATTATTGGGTTCTACCAGCCCGCTTCCTCCTGTACTCTAATTCCGCTCTTGTATCTAGAGAAATTAAATGGGAGGAAGAACGAAGTATCATAAAATTCCAAAGTTGATAACTAATACAGTAACTACAAGAGAGTAACAATATTAAAATTTTACTTACTTGGTGAAAACCAGGTTCATGTGTTAAACTTACACCAAGTTCTGCCAAGCAAGAGAAAATCCTAGCATCAGAACCATAGAGATTTGGGTAACGCACCAAACAAGAATCCAAAACCCCAGCTAAAGCCTTAGCCAAAGGTCGACTTATCGCATATCCGCCACCACCAAATGCCATATCAAAAGAAAAATAAGCGTTTTGAACATAGCTCTCTGAATTAGACCCTATATAATACCATTCATTATGATCATATTTTTCTAGTGTCTTCAACAAATTATCGACGAAAAACACTGTATCGTCATCTCCAAAAATGTACCATCGCACGTTAGGATCGTTACATGCGATGACTTGTTTTATCATGCACGTTAGGCCAAGGGCATAACGTGCTCCAGTACGATGGGTATATGGGAAATGAGAAGTGTTTTCATAAATTAGAATTGGTGGAAGATCGATGTTTTTCAGAGAATTATCCGATGGAGGGTGGTCTAAAAATACATAAGCTATGGTAAAATTAGGTTTGTACCATAGACGGAGGAGCTCTTTGCGTTTGGAAAAGGTTTTAGAGGAAGAAGCAATTGAGAAAATAAGGTGGTTAACGGTGGTCGGAGAGTTTTTGTTGGTGGCGGCTGTGATGGCGGAGGAGAATGAGGTTAATTTTTGGAAAATGGAGGTAGAACGATGGTAGTTTAGAGAAAGAAAAAAGAATGAGAAAAAGGTGAGTATTAAGCAAATGTCTTTGAAGCAAAATGGGGTTTTGGAAAACATTTTTTTATTTGATTAGAGAGGTTTAGTGAATCAAAATGACTTTGTTCAGGTTAAAATGTATTTTTGAATCATTATAGAGGAGACCTGGTGATTGGTGAGTCTTAGACTGGATTTTTGTGAGAAGAAATGAAAGCTTTTGAAAATTAATACTAATATTTACTCTATTAGTATACTTTACTAACAAAAACAAACATAACAAACTTTGTCTGATTAGTCAACCTGTAAAGAGATGTTATTCTTGTTTTACATGGAGACCTTTTAAATGCAATATAATCCATGGCTACATGCTACAACAGTAAATGTTATTAACCTCATATATAAAGAAGAATAATTGAAGATCTAAATGTCTACACTGCTCTAACTTTCAAAATTCAATGTAATGTTCTGCCACCTAGCTCAGTTTAATTCACATTTTACGCTGTAAAGTTAGCATACGCGTAAAGTTACTTTTTTGTTTAAAACATAAAAATTAATTGATCAAACTTACATGAACAAACGAAAACCATTTGTCACGACCCGACCGGTCGTTTTGAGCATTTGCATTTCGCTCGCTAATTCTCGGGCATGACTAGACCCGTATGATGTATTATGACTTATGTAAATCATTGGTTTTGGTTTTCAGGATGATCGGAATAGATTTGGAAGAACAATTCTCAGTTTGAAGCTTTAAATTTGAAAGGTTTGACCAAGTTTTGACTTTTTAGTATATGATCTCGGATTTGGATTTTTATGATTTGGTGTCACGACCCGAATTTTTTCCACCCTCGAGGGTCGTGATGGCGCCTACTAATAGGAGCTAGGCAAGCCAACTTAATTAGAAATTTCATTAAACACCTGTTCCTTTTTAACAATTAACCGCATTAAATAAAGGCGACGAATTAAATCATAAGCGGAAGACTTAAATGTAGATAGATGATCAATAATACAGAAGTTCCAACACATATATCTCTACCCCGGGACTGGAGTCACATACTCACGAACATCTAAGGAGTACTACATACAAAGTCTGAAAGAAACATAATCTGTTTATCTCGAGTACAATGAGATGACAGCCAAAGGTAAAGATAGAAGGGAGACGCCGGGCCTGCGGATGCCTGCAAGCTACCTCGGGTCTCTCTGGACTGAAGGTTCGCCCCCGTGCTAATGCTGTTGCTGCTGCTCAATACCTGGACCTGTGCAAAAATGCACAGAGTGTAGCATCAGCACAACCAACCCCATGTGCTGGTAAGTGCCTAGCCTAACCCCGACGAAGTAGTGACGAGGCTAGACTGGACCTCACATAAACCTGTGCAATTATAAATATACAGCAGAAATCGAAGTACAAGGCAACTATAATATGGGGGGGGGGGGACATGCTGTGGGGAGATAACAATATTAACAGTAAATCCAAAGTAATCAATCTAGGTGCAATTTAAAATTTAAGGCGAACAAGAAACTAATACCAACACTAAACACATTTGCATCAACAACTGTTGCGGCGCGCAACCCGACCCTAATACATTTCAACATTGTTGCGGCGTGCAACCCGACCCACAATTATCCCTGTTGCAGCGTGCAACCCGATCCACAATTATCACTGTTGCGGCGTGCAACCCGACCCACAATTATCACTGTTGCGGCGTGCAACCCGATCCACAATTATCACTGTTGCGGCGTGCAACCCGATCCACAATTATCACTGTTGCGGCGTGCAATCCGATCCACAATGTCTACCTCTCAATCTTGCCCAAGCAACAGTCACAAATAAAAGGTAGGGAGTGAACAAGTATTTGGAAGGAAATCCCGACAAGGGTAAACAAACAACCAATAACAACCATGCAAGAGTAAATCGTTATTTCTCTTTTTCTTTCATTTTCATGTCCTAGTTCTCATTAGCACTCGTGTCAAGCGCTAAGGCATTTCTCATTTCATATGCTCTCACCATTTGTATTTCGGACCGAGCCAATGCTCCACGAAGTTCCACAATCACAATATCTTTCACAAGGTGTTTACAACGCATAGAAGCCATCAATAAAGCATGGAAGGCATAAAAATATCCAAACAATCCTCATATAAGGACTCACGGTCATGTTAGACCCCAATGTATAGGAACTCGTCACCATGCCTATACATCGTACTCGATCATTTAGCCATTAGCAAACAAGACTCGACTCCTATTCCCTCAAGCTAGGGTTAAACCAATCACTTACCTCAACTTCCACGGCCAATACAATCCTCCACAATCGCTTTCCCTCTTGAATTCGGCTCCAACTCGACCAAATCTATGCAATAAGGACTTCATGTTATCAATGTGTGCTAAACAAATCAAACCCAATGACTAATTATAGCTTTTTC
>NC_031995.1:93295733-93296500 GCF_001879085.1 Nicotiana attenuata | reverse complement strand
CACAATGTCTACCTCTCAATCTTGCCCAAGCAACAGTCACAAATAAAAGGTAGGGAGTGAACAAGTATTTGGAAGGAAATCCCGACAAGGGTAAACAAACAACCAATAACAACCATGCAAGAGTAAATCGTTATTTCTCTTTTTCTTTCATTTTCATGTCCTAGTTCTCATTAGCACTCGTGTCAAGCGCTAAGGCATTTCTCATTTCATATGCTCTCACCATTTGTATTTCGGACCGAGCCAATGCTCCACGAAGTTCCACAATCACAATATCTTTCACAAGGTGTTTACAACGCATAGAAGCCATCAATAAAGCATGGAAGGCATAAAAATATCCAAACAATCCTCATATAAGGACTCACGGTCATGTTAGACCCCAATGTATAGGAACTCGTCACCATGCCTATACATCGTACTCGATCATTTAGCCATTAGCAAACAAGACTCGACTCCTATTCCCTCAAGCTAGGGTTAAACCAATCACTTACCTCAACTTCCACGGCCAATACAATCCTCCACAATCGCTTTCCCTCTTGAATTCGGCTCCAACTCGACCAAATCTATGCAATAAGGACTTCATGTTATCAATGTGTGCTAAACAAATCAAACCCAATGACTAATTATAGCTTTTTCATCAATTTACCTCAAAAGGTCAAAAATGCCCCCGGGCCCACACTAGGTCAAACCCGAACGGTTCGAACCAAAACCCGTTTAACCCCGATTCCCCCTACTGAACCTCAAACTAATGTAAGTTATTTTAGGTAACG
>NC_031995.1:93290312-93291175 GCF_001879085.1 Nicotiana attenuata | reverse complement strand
CTAAAGTCACGGTCTTGGCATGGCAGTCCAAGATAGCGTGATAGGGTGATAACCAATCCATACCCAGAATGATATCAAAGTCAACCATATCTAAGAGCAACAAGTCTACACGGGTCTCAAGACCCCCAATCACTACAACACACGAACGATGGACTCGGTTGACCATGATAGAGTCACTCACCGGTGTAGACACATATACGGGAATACCCAAAGCATCACTAGGCATGACCAAGCATGGTGCGAAATAAGATGAAACATAAGAATACGTAGATCTCGGATCAAATAGTACTGAAGCATCTCGATCACAAACCAGAACCGTACCTGTGATCACCGCATCTGAGGCCTCTACCTCGGGCCTAGCCTGGAGTGCATAGCAACGGGGCTGGGCCCCACCACCCTAAACTGTATCCCTAGGTCGATCTGCTGCTAGCTGACCTCCGCCCCTGGCGGTCTGAGCTCCACCCCTATGGCCTCTACCTCCACCTCTATGGCCTCTACCTCCACCTCTAGCTGGCTGTGGAGCATCCGGTGCCTGAATCATAGGATGGGGACCCTGCTGCTGCGACTGAGTACCCCTCAATCTCGGGCAAGCTCTCCTGATATGACCATACTCACCACACTCATAACACCCCTCTGAACGTTGTGGCTGGCCCTGGCGACCTGAATGACCTCCACGGAAACTCTGAAGTGGCGGTGCGCTGATGGGAGCTAACGGTACACTGAGGGACTGCTGATCAGAATAATGCCCACGGTAACCCCGATCACTTGGGGCACCCTGAGAAACCTGGAGGGCTGACTGGAAAGGCCTGGAGGGCTAACCCCTATCATAAGAATCCCTGCCTCCAGATGAGGCACCACTGAAA
>NC_031995.1:93284767-93288150 GCF_001879085.1 Nicotiana attenuata | reverse complement strand
CAACCCGACCCTACAATTATCCCCTGTTGACGGCGTGCAACCCGATCCACAATTATCACTGTTGTGGCGTGCAACCCGTATCCACAATTATCAACTGTTGCGGCGTGCAACCCGATCCACAATTATCACTGTTGCGGCGTGCAACCCGATCCACAATTATCACTGTTGCGGCGTGCAACCCGATCCACAATTATCACTGTTGCGGCGTGCAACCCAATCCACAATGTCTACCTCTCAATCTTGCCCAAGCAACAGTCACAAATAAAAGGTAGGGAGTGAACAAGTATTTAGAAGGAAATCCCAACAAGGGTACACAAACAACCAATAACAACCATGCAAGAGTAAATCGTTATTTCTCTTTCATTTTCATATCCTAGTTCTCATTAGCACTCGTGTCAAGCGCTAGGGCGTTTCTCATTTCATATGCTCTCACCATTTGTATTTCGGACCGAGCCAATGCTCCACGAAGTTCCACAATCACAATATCTTTCACAAGGTGTTTACAACGCATAGAAGCCATCAATAAAGCATGGAAGGCATAAAAATATCCAAACAATCCTCATATAAGGACTCACGATAATGCTAGACCCCAATGTATAGGAACTCGTTACCATGCCTATACATCGTACTCGATCATTTAGCAATTAGCAAACAAGACTCGACTCCTATTCCCTCAAGCTAGGGTTAAACCAATCACTTACCTCAACTTCCACGGCCAATACAATCCTCCACAATCGCTTTCCCTCTTGAATTCGGCTCCAACTCGACCAAATCTATGCAATAAGGACTTCATGTTATCAATGTGTGCTAAACAAATCAAACCCAATGACTAATTATAGCTTTTTCATCAATTTACCCCAAAAGGTCAAAAATGCCCCCGGGCCCACATGGTCAAAACCCGAGGTTCGAACCAAAACCCGTTTACCCATTCCCCCATGAACTCAAATATGTAAGTTATTTTGGAATCGGACCCCGAATTGAGGTCCAAAACCCCCAATTTTAGAAAACCTAGGTTCTACCCTAATTTTCCCAATTTCCCCATTAAAATCTTTGTTTTGAAGTTGAAATTATGTTTAAAGATGTTAAGGAGTAAAGAAAATCAGTTAGAAATCACTTACCAATCGTTTTGAAGAAGTAGAATCGTTTGGAAAATCGCCTCTTATGCTTTGGATTTTGAAAAAGTGAAAAATGACTGAAAATCCCGACTTTATATACTGTGCTGAAGACTGGCGTGGACCGCACAAAAATGCACCGCGGCCGCGCCGAGGAAGGGAAGAAAAATGACTCTCTGAACCTACCCAGCGTGGACCACACTGATTTGGTGCGCGGCCGCGCTGGTTGACCTAGAATTCACTGGCCCTCTGAACCTAGCCACGCGGACCGCGCAGAAATGCACCGCGGTCGCGCAGCTTCCAGCGCGGACCGCGCGGAATTGACCGCGGCCGCGCTGGGGCCTGCAACACCTGGACCTGCAACCATCTGATATTTCTAGCCTAAGACCTCCCGGGACCTACTCAGAACTCACCCGAGCCCTCGGGGCTCCAAACCGAACATACATAAAAACTCAAAAACATCCTACGGACTCATCCGTGCGATCAAATCGCCCAAACAAAATCATAATCATCAAATTAGGCCTCAAGACCCAGGATTTCCTTCCAATTTTCATAAAACATCAAGTTTAGAGTTTTTAGTCCAAAACACGTCAAACGACATCCAAATTCAACCAAACTTTACAGAAAGTACTTAAGCCGTATATAAGACTTGTACCGGGCGTCGGAACCAAAACACGAGCCCGATACCACAGTCTTTTAATCAAATGTCATTTCCAATTTCCTTAATTATTTTCAGAAAACAATTTCACACAAAAATTCATTTCTCGGGCTTCGGACCTCGGAATTTGATTCCGGGCATACGCCCAAGTCCCATATTTTCCTGCGGACCCTCCGGGACCGTCAAATCACGGGTCCGGGTCCGTTTGCCCAAAACGTTGACCGAAGTCAAACTTAATCAATTAAATACCAAGATTTAACAATTTTTCTCACAAATTTCATATTTAAACTTTTCCGGCTACGCGCCCGGACTGCGCACACAACTCGAGGCAACCCCAAATAAGGTTTCCAGGGCCTCAGAAGTACAGAGGGAGTAGGAATACAGGTGATGAGCCTTTTGGGTCGTCACATTTGGTTAGCTCCGTTAAGTGATTTGGGACTTAGGAGCGCGATCAGAATGTATTTTGGAGGTCCGTGGAAGGTTTAGGCTTGAATTGGCGAAATTAAAATTTGGCATTTTCCAGCCGGCATTGGAAATTTTGATATCGGGGTCGGAATGGAACTCCGGAAATTGGAGTAGGTCCGCTGTGTCATTTGGGACGTGTGTGCAAAATTTTAGGTCATTCGGACAAGGTTTGATAGACTTTTTGATCGAAAGCAGAATTTGGAAGCTTTTGGAAAACTTAGGCTTGAATCCGATGTTATTTTGTTGATTTGACGTTGTTTTAGGTGTTTCAAAGATTGGTATAAGATTGGTTAGTGGTATATGACTTGTCCGTACTTTTGGTTGAGGTCCCGGGGGCCTCAGGATGATTTTGGGTGGTTGACGGGAAGTTTGGAGTTGGAAATTTGCAGCTGAAGTTCCTCATAATCGCACCTGCGGCTTGGGGACCGCAGGTGCGGGCCCGCAGAAGCGCAATAAGGGTCGCAGATGCGGCCAAGGTTGAGGAAGATTGGAACCGCTGATGCAGAGGTTCGAGCGCACCGGCGATAGCCACTACTAGAAATCCGGAAAAAAAGCGACCAAAACATAGCGACCAAAGTTGGTCTGTGAGAAAAAGCGACCAAAGTTGGTCGCTAAACTAGCGAAAATAATAAAATAAATAAAAGAAACACAATAGCGACCAAGATTGGTCGCCAATTGATCGCTATAATAGTCAAAATATTGACTGGACTGGTCAGACTTTCTTGGTCAAACATTTGCTGAGATTAGCGACCAATGTTGGTCGCTCACGTGGGACCCACTATTATTATTTTAAAAAAATTATAAAATATAAATATATATAATATAAAAATTGCGACCAACGTTGGTCGCTAACTAAAGGGTAGGCAGGTAGCGACCGACTCTGGTCGCTCCAATGGGACCCAGTTATACAATTTTAATAATTATATTATTAATTTAAATATTATATGAAATATAATTAAATCTAATTTAAATATAGCGACCAGCTTTGGTCGCTAAATTAAATTCTTGAAAAAATAGCGACCAGAGTTGGTCTCCATTCAGGTCAACAATGGTCAAAATTAAAAATTTTTTTTGTATTTACTATCTAAATAATATAAATGTAAGCCGTTAATACTTTTGTAATACAAGGGATGAATAGTACTACGAAT
>NC_031995.1:93279221-93283429 GCF_001879085.1 Nicotiana attenuata | reverse complement strand
AAAAAACCTTCAAATTTCTATATTTAGCCAAATGACTTCAAAATGACCTCCGGACATCCGAATTCACTTCCGATCGCGCTCCCAACTCCAGAATCACCATACGGAGCTATACCCAGACTCGGAATCCCAAACGGACATCTATAACACTGAAATGCCTTCCAACCCAAATTTATGAAATTCTTCTAAAATACTAACTTCAACAATATACGCCGAAATGCTCACGGGTTATCATAACCAAATCCGGACATACGCCCAAGTCCGAAATCATCATACGAACCTGCTGGAACTTTCAGATCCCGATTCCGAGGTCGTTTACTCAAAATTCCAATCTTAGCCATTTTCTTCAACTTAAGGCTGCCGAAATGAAAATTTTCTTTCCAATTTGACTCCGAATTTCCCGAAATTTAACTTTGACCATACGCACAAGTCAATATACCTGAAATGAAGTTGTTCATGACTTCCAACTGCTGAACGACGCGCTAGAGCTCAAAACGACCGATCGGGTCGTTATATATATATATATATATATACACTTACGCTATATATATTAAATTGAATTAAAATAAATTAAAGATATAGCGACCAATGTTGGTCGCCATTATGGTCAAACGGTCAGAAATTGGCGACCAACTTTGGTCGCTATTTTGGTCAAAATAGTCAATACACATTGGATACCAAAATTTGCGACCAACGTTGGTCGCTTTTTTAAAAAACAGAGTGTAAAAAACGGGTTTCCCCTCCCATTCTCTTATTTTCTTCAAAACATTTCCCCAATCCCTCTCTTCTCTCTCTCACTCTCAAACACCCCCTCCCCTTCCGTCTCCCTCCAGCAGCGGTGCCACCGCTTCCACTGACGCCCGCCGGTGGCAGCTGCTCCACCGCCGGTGTCCTCCACTGTCCAGGTAGGTTTCTCTCTCCTTTCTTTGTTTTTTTCGAAATACACTGATTTTGTTTAATTCCTTCTAGTTTGATTTGTAAAAATTAATTGTTCTTAGCTAAATTAAATCTATGATAATTGTTAGTAGCTACTAATTTAGTTTTACCTACTAATTTGGGGATGAAATGGTTAGAAGAGAAGAAACCCTAAACTTTTAGGGTTTATGATTTTTTCGTGTGAATTATAACCCTAAACTTTGAATTATAACCTTGAATCGTTGTATTGTCTTGAACCTTTAGGATATGAATTGAACCTTTTAGGATATGAGTTGAACTTTTAGGATATGAAGTGAAGCTTTTATGTATGAGTTAAATTTTTAGGATATGAATTGAACCTTTTAGGATATGAGTTGAACTTTTAGGATATAAAGTAAAGCTTTTATGTATGAGTTGAATTTTTAGGATATGAATTGAACCTTTTAGGATATGAGTTGAACTTTTAGGATATAAAGTGAAGCTTTTATGTATGAGTTAAATTTTTAGGATATGAATTGAACCTTTTAGGATATGAGTTGAACTTGTAGGATATAAAGTGAAGCTTTAGCATATGGATTGAACCTTTAGGATATGAATTGAACCTTTTAGGATATGAGTTGAACTTTTAGGATATGAAGTGAAGCTTTTATGTATGAGTTGAATTTTTAGGATATGAATTGAACCTTTTAGGATATGAGTTGAACTTTTAGGATATGAGTTGAACTTTTAGGATATAAAGTGAAGCTTTTATTGTGACGACCCAAAGGGTCATCACCTGTATTCCTACTTCCTCTGTACTTTTGAGGCCGTGAAAACCTCATTTGGGGTTGCCTCGAGTTGTCTCCGCAGTCCGGACGCATAGCAGGAAAAGTTTAAATATGAAGTTTGTGAGAAAATTGTTAAATCTTGGTATTTAATTGATTAAGTTTGACTTCGGTCAACGTTTTGGACAACGTCCCGGAGGGTCCGTAGGAAAATATGGGACTTGGGCGTATGCCCGGAATCAAATTCCGAGGTCCCAAGCCCGAATTTTTGTGTGAAATGTTTTCTGGAAATAATTAAGGAAATTGAAAGTGAAATTTGATTAAAAGACTGTGGTATCGGGCTCGTATTTTGGTTCCGACGCCCGGTACAAGTCTTATATACGGCTTAAGTACTTTCTGTAAAGTTTGGTTGAATTTGGACGTCGTTTGACGTGTTTTGGACTAAAAAACTCTAAACTTGATGTTTTATGAATATTGGAAGGAAATCCTCGGCCTTGAGGCCTAATTTGATGAGTATGATGTTGTTTGGGCGATTTGATCGCACGGATGAGTCCGTAGGATGTTTTTTAGTTTATATGTATGTTCGGTTTGGATTCCCGGGGGCTCGGGTGAGTTTTGAGTAGGTCCCGGGAGATCTTAGGCTAGAAATATCAGATGGTTGCAGGTTCAGGTGTTGCAGGCCCCCAGCGCGGCCGCGGTCATTTTTGCGCGGTCCGCACTGGAAGCCATGCGGCCGCGGTGCGTCCTTGTGCGGTCCGCGTGGCTAGGTTCAGAGGGCTAGTGAGTTCTAGGTCAACTAGCGCGGCCGCACACCAAATCAGTGCGGTCCGCGCTGGGTAGGTTCAGAGAGTCATTTTTCTTCCCTTCCTCGGCGCGGCCGCGGTGCATTTTTGTGCGGTCTGCGCCAGTCTTCAGCACAGTATATAAAGTCGGGATTTTCAGTCATTTCTTCACTTTTTCAAAATCCAAAACATAAGAGGCGATTTTCCAAACGATTCTATTTCTTCAAAACGATTGGTAAGTGATTTCTAACTGATTTTCTTTACTCCTTAACATCCTTAAACATAATTTCAACTTCAAAACAAAGATTTTAATGGGGAAATTGGGAATTTAGGGTAGAACCTAGGTTTTCTAAAATTGGGGGTTTTGGACATCAATTCGAGGTCCGATTCCAAAATAACTTACATATTTGAGTTCTTGGGGGAATGGGTAAACGGGTTTTGGTTCGAACCTCGGGTTTTGACCATGTGGGCCCGGGGGCATTTTTTTGACCTTTTGGGGTAAATTGAGGAAAAAGCTATAATTAGTCATTGGGTTTGATTTGTCTAGCACATATTGATATCACGAAGTCCTTATTGCATAGATTTGGTTGAGTTGGAGCCGAATTCGAGAGGGAAAGCGGTCGTAGAGGATTGTATTGGCCGTGGAAGTTGAGGTAAGTGTTTGGTTTAACCCTAGCTTGAGGGAATAGGAGTCGAGTCTTGTTTGCTAATTGCTAAATAATCGAGTACGATGTATAGGCATGGTGACGAGTTCCTATACATTAGGGTCTAGCATGACCGTGAGTCCTTATATGAGGATTGTTTGGATATTTTTATGCCTTCCATGCTTTATTGATGGCTTCTATGCGTGGTAAACATATTGGGAGTGATATTGTGATTGTAGAACTTCGTGGAGCATTGGCTCGGTCTGAAATACAAATGGTGAGAGCATGTGAAATGAGAAATGCCTTAGAGCTTGACACGAGTGCTAATGAGAGTTAGGAAATGAAAATGAAAGAAAAAGAGAAATAACGATTTACTCTTGCATGGTTGTTATTGGTTGTTTGTGTACCCTTGTTGGGATTTTCTTTCCAAATACTTGTTTACTCCCTTTCCCTTTATTTGTGGCTGTTGCTTGGGCAAGGTTGAGAGGTATACATTGTGGATCGGGTTGCACGCCGCAACAGTGATAATTGTGGATCGGGTTGCACGCCGCAACAGTGATAATTGTGGATCGGGTTGCACGCCGCAACAGTTATTGATGCAAATGTGTTTAGTGTTGGTATTAGTTTCTCGTTCGCTTTAAATTGTAAATTGCACCTAGATTGATTACTTCGGATTTACTGTTAATCTTGTTATCTCCCCACAACATGTTTCCCCCCCCCCCCTCATACTGTTAGTTGCCTTGTACTTCGATTTTCGTTGTATATTTATAATTGCACAGGTTTATGTGGGGTCCAGTCTAGCCTCGTCACTACTTCGCCGGGGTTAGGCTAGGCACTTACTAGCTCATGTGGTCGGTTGTGCTGATGCTACACTCTGTGCATTTTTGCACAGGTCCAGGTATTAAGCAGCAGCAGCAGCAGTAGCACGAGGGCGAACCTTCAGTCCAGAGAGACCCGAGGTAGCTTGCAGGCGTCCGCAGGCCCGGCGTCTCCCTTCTATCTTACCTTTGGCTGTCATCTCATTGTACCCGAGATAAACAGATTGTGTTTCTTTCAGACTTTGTATGTAGTACTCCTTAGATGTTCGTGAGTATGTGACTCCAGTC
>NC_031995.1:93236937-93277253 GCF_001879085.1 Nicotiana attenuata | reverse complement strand
CAAGAGGAAAAGGAGTTTAATTGGGAGTGACAAGGTTGATGGTGATGGAATATTTTCCGTTGGTCATGGCAGTTCCCATAAAAAGGGGAGAACAAAACTCTTAATCTTTGTCATCATAGAGTCTTATGATCCCCGTTTTATGGGAACTGCCATGACCAACGGAAAACATTCCATCACCATCACCCTTGTCACTCTTAATTAAACTTCTTTTCTCCTTGGAAACTGAAGTAGAGAATTCCTCTATAATCTTTCTTTTATCTACTTAGGAAATGTTAAAATTCCCGCCTATACCATCTCTAGTTGAAACACATGTCATTGCAGTCTCAACATCATTGTCGCTAACGAAAACAACAATTGACCAAAAGACACACCCTGTCAGCTACTGTATCCAAGTTATTCTATGTATCCAAGTTCATCCCGAGTAATAGTACCATGAGGATAAACACCAAAGCCACCGGACAGCTTTATGATGCTAATAAAGCAAGATGAGCTATTCAATGAAACTCGTATTGTAAAGAAGAAGAAAGAGACTAATTCAGAAAGGTGGGTCGAGGGTCGAGCCTCGACTATACATGTAAGTTTTTTACTTATCATTAAGTATTTTGATTTACTTTTATATAAATTTGAAATATTAATTCAATATAATTTTTCTTATAGGTTCGCTTCAGAGCTGATGTGGGGGATTTCATACGAAGTCAGCCACCTAACGAGTCGGCCGAGGCAATCCAACTTTTGAACGAGGATGCTAAAAGAACACTCCTTGAGTACTTTATATACTTTGAACTAGACAATAGAACTAGTTTTCGAATGAGCTTGTAATAAACGTTAACTTAGTTTTGTTAGATTAATGTTTTAGTTCTATTGATCTTTATATTTTGTTGCGTTTTAGTGTTGTTGTTGTTGTTGTTGTTGTTGCTGGCATAAAATGCCTGTTTAGGATATTTGGTATAAGCTGGCAGGTGGTGTAGCAGCCAAAACAAGCAGTTTCTGCCAAAAATATACCAAAAAAGCGACCAACTTTGGTGTCCAGTTGGTCGCTATTCACTTAAAAAAAAAATTCTGGTAATTTTGCGACCAAGGTTGGTCGCTTATAGTTAAAAAAAAATTAATTCTTTCCATTGGCGACCAATATTGGTCGCCCAATAAATAAAATATTATAACATTTATTAATATAGCGACCAAAGTTGGTCGCTTAATATGATTAAAAATAAATAAAAATAAAACGTTATTTACATCTGGAGACCAACTTTGGTCGCCCAATATATAATATTAAAATATTTGAGCGACCTAAGTTGGTCGCTATATGCTTTACCCGGAAAATTTGGTCCTTTTACCTGGGAGACCAACGTTGGTCGCTATTTAGCGACCAACTTTGGTCCCTAAGGTAAAGGGACCAACTTAATATCGACCAGGCGTGGTTGATCGCTTTTTGGCCAATAAGCGACCAACGTTGGTCACTTTTGCTGGTTGCTTTTTTCCGGAATTCTAGTAGTGAGCGCAGGTGCGGGGTTTTGATCGCAGGTGTGGTCCTTGAGCGGATAAGTGACTTCCGCAGATGCGCACCTGGGACCGCAGGTGCGGGTCCGCAGGTGTTGCATTTTGACCGCATAAGCGATTTAGCTGGGGCAGAACAAATAAATTATGGGCTTTGCGATTTCCAGCCCTTCTTCACCACTTTTAAGACGGTTTTGGAGCTTTTTGGGAGATTTTGAAGAGGGAGTTCAAGGGAACTTCGCTGAGGTAAGATTGTTGAACCTAAAACTTGTTTCTATGGTGTTATTTCACTGATTAGGCTTGAAATTTATGGAAATTGGTGGTTAAAAAATTGAAGAACTGGGGCTTGAAATTGGAGACCTTTGATTAAGGATTTGAGGGGTCTTTTGTGGTCGGATTTTGGTATATTTGATATGCACGAACTCGTGAGAGTGTAAGGATTTCAGTTTTGTGAATATTATCAGAATCCGAGACGTGGGCCCAGGGGTCGGGTTTGGCCAATTTCGGGATTTTTGATGTAAATTGGCTATTTTCGAGTGGGCTTTGTTCACTTAGCATATTTTGATGGTATGGTACCGTTTTTTGCTAGATTTGGAGCATTTGGAGGCCGAGTCGAGAGGCAAAGGCATCGCGAGCTAGAGTTTGGACCGGATTGAGGTAAGTAATGATTGTAAATATTGTCCCGAGGGTATGAAACCCCGGATTTCACATCGTTGTGCTACTTTGAGATGACGCACGCGCTAGATGACGAGCGTTGGATCGTGCACCGTTGGGGATTGTGACTTAGTCCGTCCCGTATGACTGTTAAGTCGTGTATTTGATTGAAAACTGTTTGATATCATTGTGTTTTGGAAAGTATTACTATGTTTTGGGCTGAATGCCATATTTGGGCCTTGTGCCAACTATTTTGGGCCCTTAGGGGCTTTTTACTACTATTCCTCACTGATATTTGTACTCAGTGATGCTGTAATTTACTGTTTTCATAACTCAGCCGTATTTACTTCATTTTGATATTTTAAATGATATTTTGGGCTGAGCATCATGTTTTACTGTTGCTCGAGTAGCATGAGAGATTCTTGACTGAGTGAGGCCAGAGGCATGTGTTGTGAGGATATTATGGGATCGGGCTGCGCGCCGCAACAGGTTGTTACTAATTCATAATATTTTGAGGCCGAGGGCTTGATTGATTTATGCCACGAGGTGGCTCGTTGTTATGTGAGGCCGAGGGCCTGATTGATTATGCCACGAGGTGGCTTTTGATTGTTATGAGGCCGAGGGCCTGTTTGATTATGCCACGAGATGGCTTGTTATAGCGCTTGGGCTGTAGGATCCCCTCCAGGAGTCTGTACACCCCCAGTGAGCGCGGGTATCCAGTGTGAGTGATGTAATGTAGCCCGAGGGGCTGTTGTTGTTTCACGTTGTTGCCCGAGGGGCTGTTCTTGATCCATGTTTTGCCCGAGGGGCTGTTCTTGATTCAAATTGTGCCCGAGGGGCTGATTTCGAGTGATTGTGAGGTAGCCCGAGGGGCTGGTTCTGTTGATATTATGCCCGAGGGGCGGTTTATGGTACATGATTTGCCCGATGGGCTGTTTACGTTTTCTAACATTTTCACTCACTATTTTATCACTCGTCAGAAACTATTGGATAATGTTTTAAAAAGGAAAGGGTTTATACTGAAACTGAGTTTGATTTACGAAATAAATGAATTCTGTATTGTTTCTGAAATGTACTGTATTTGCTGTAACGTTATGATGTGGTTTACGTATTTTCTTACTGCTCAGCTCTCATTTACTTTTATTACTTACTGAGTTGGCGTAATCACATTACTCTCTGCACCTTGTGTGCAGATTCAGGAATTTCTGAACCCGGTAGCGGGTGTTGATTGCTCGGTGGCAGATTCATCGGAGTTAGCAAGGCAGCTGCCCGACGTTCGCAGCCTGCTCTTCTCCCTCTTGTCTTCCTTAGACTGATGTTATTGTATTTTTAGACTCTTCGTTGTATTCAGACCTTAATAGAAGCTCGTGACTCATGACACCCTGATGTCGGGCTTGTGTTACGTTTTCGCACTGGTTATTTAGACCTTTATTATGGGATTTCTTGTTAAATTAAATGGCTTAAAATGACTTTTATAGAAAAATGGTTGATTTGGGAATTGTGTTGGCTGGCCTAGTTTCACGATAGGCGCCATCACGACCGGATCAGTTTTAGGGTCGTGACACCTTTATTTTTCAGTTCAAAAACAAAAAGAGTCAAATAAAATCGGTCATACTATATGTATTGTTCTGCATTGGAATTAAAATGAGAAGAACAAAAGGAGGAAAGGCAACAATTTTTGGATGGAAATGGAATTGAGTTGTGGCATAGTAGGACACTTTCTTTCTTTTATTATTTTTCTGCAAAAGATATATTAACACTACCCAAAGACCAAAGTCACATAGTTCCTAATTTTTTTTACATATATAGAGGAATATCTCTATTAAATTTTATCCCCTTAGAGTCTAATACGTAGCCTCATTCTGCTAAGGTTATCCCCTTGTTGATAATGGCGACCAAGACCCTCTTCTCTGGAAGTCTAATGGTTTGGGGAACAACGTTTTCCTAGATTTTTTGGCTTCTCATCAATCAACTCGATCATGATAAATATATCTGACATTATAGCAGGACTCGCATTTTGTTAAGGTTATGTCCGGAGGCGGACTCAGGATTTGAGCACGACAAGGAAACCACTATATATTAATTACTAGCGATAAAATTCGGCGTGCAACTAGATGCTAATTACTAGCAATAAAATTCAACGTGCAAATCTTTAAAAACTTAATGATTATGATCGATAACTTATCATCTAAGTATTAAAAAAAAAGTTCTAAAGAAAAAAAAGCACCGAACAGATAGAGAGATTTTTTCGCAAAAAGGGTGCTACGGGAAGGGAAGGTGTTTGATTTAAGCCAATTCAAACTTCAAAAATTTCTAGTTTTTTCTCAAATAAAAATGGAGTGAGTGAATAAAAGGGCGTTCAAACTTTAAAATTATAAAATCTTACACAGAAAAATCAAGATTAAGTGTATTTTAGGAGTCAAGGAATTGAAGAAGAGTCTCAAACTCTCTATTGCCATCGTGGAGTCAGAGTTGACGATGCCCACTACTTTATTGAAGTGATTGTTGAATAAGGTTGTGACAGGAAGGATTTATATTTCTTTTCTTATGGAGCAATAAGTTGCAATTTGAGATTTTTAATTTCAAGGGTGAGTTTTAAAAAAGAAATAAAATTAATTAAGTTAACCATTATGTAGTAGTACTAAACTAAAATTGTATTTAGAAAAAACAAATAAACCTGTTTGCTATTAAATTAAAATTATATTGAATTCATATAAGTAAAATAGAAAGAAGGAGAAAAAGCTAAACATGAGTTTTGAACCCACATCAACTACCAAAAGGGAAGAAACTTATGCTCTCCACTCAACCGCTTCTCCAATCAAGCTTTTTTGTTTGGGGGCACAAGTAAATTATTAAGGGGTCCCAACTATATATATATATATATATATATACACGATTTCGTCGAGACTAACGGGGTCCCGTGACCCCTCATGTGGCAAGGTAGGTCCGCCTCTGATTATCCCCTAGTTGATGATGACTGGACTCCTCTTCTCTAGAAGTTTAATGGTTTGGGGGATGTCAATCCCATTAAAAGTTGATAACCAAAAGAGCTTTAAAAGTCGATACTTCATTTATTTAAGGGTACTTGTCACATATCTCACTTGAAATTTTGATTTATAATACACATCTCTCTAAAGTTTTAAATATTGCGTAAACCTCTCTTTTAAAAAATTTGTGTAACATTCAAGCCATTTTTTATATTTGTAAGTGGATAAATTTGATCCTTATTATATGATTTAATTTTTGTTACTTTTGTTTTAGATTTGATCCTTGAGAATTTTGTTTCTTAGTAGGCTTTTGGACATGAATTCCAATTTTTTATTTTTTATCTCAAATTTGGAATTTCACTAAAATTTGAGTTGAAGATGAAGTTGTGTTTGGTTATAATTTTTGCAACATATTTGCATATCTTTTTCTCAAAATCATGAAACATGATTTATACCCCACAATTTATAAAAAATATCAAAATCACCCAATTTGATTATCCTACTTGAAATAAAGATCAAACATGTTATTGTTTTACTGTTATCATATTTTGCTTTACTGCAACACACAGAAGATGCAAAATCAATATCACATGTTCTAATTCTACTGACACACAGATAAGGTGCAAAAGCAGGCATAGCCACATATTTCTCATATCCATATAATCAAACTTCCAGTAGGCAGAGTTCAAAAATTAACTAGGACTAGTGGGAAAGGCAGCCGCACACTTTGATGAGAAGAAGACCTGCTGCTTGCGTGTATTTCTGACTTTATGGAAGGGAAAGTGGGTAGGTGATGGTTACCCAGGTTAATAACGGATGGGGTTTTTTTTTATAATTTTTAAAAATATTGGGTAAATTTGTAAAACTAAAAATAGCAACCTTCCAATTTTCAATTGAAAAACTGGTTCTCACCAGTTTTTCAAATTTGAAAATGCATTTTCAAGTAAGATTGGAAAACTTATAAGATTTTGATAACCAAACACTATTTTGAAAAAAAAAAGAGAAAATTTTCTTATGTCCAAACGGGCTCTTATACTCATTAAATCCGAAATTATTCATAATGCTATTACAACTTAATTACTATATAAGTTACTATTTTACTATTAAATTTAATAATAAAGATGTTTAAGCGTATAGTTGAAAAAGAAATTATACTCCGTAGTGGTTACTCCTCTCTCTCTCTCATCTCCTAATAGCGATCTCACTCTCATTCCTCTCACCAATACCAAATCAAATGTTATGGGTTGTTTTTTGGCAGCGATTAATGATTACGATGGAGGATTGATTTAGAGTATATTAGTTGTTATCATTTGTAACTCTAGCAACTTCCTTTGGAGATTTGAGGAACTAGTTATTCCCTTTAGTCATATTGGAAATCATAAGCAAAATATTCAGTACCATGGTGGGAACTTCTTCAGCAAATCTTGTGGGAGGTTAGGTCATATATCAACGAAATGCCCAAATATCAAACCCAAGCCTTCCAGGGCACCAACACTGCCAAACCATTTGTCTCCCAATCCAGTGCCAACAATGATACCCAAGAAAGAAAAGAAACGGTATGGCAGACGGTGAGTTTTACAAAGATAAAAAGAGCCAATGTGAGAAAGAATGTGGCAAGCCTAATGCCAGGTATAGTTAATTTTACACCACATGAAGTTACAGGTACGTTTGTTCCTTCTCAACTCCCTAATGCTAACTATAATCCTAATAGCAATCAAAAATCTTTTAAGACAAAGATCCCCACTAATGATCCTGTTTCTTCTACAGTTAATCACGTTACCAGGGAAAATAAATTTTTGGCTTTGGAAAATCCGCCCATAGATCAATATAAAAAAGAAACAAAAAACTCAAAAAAATTCTTATAATACAAATCTAAGGATGTGGCAACTGTGAAGCTAACCAACAACTACGTGTCTTCCTCTACGGAAGCAAGATTAAATTCCATGCACTCATAACGATCCTAATAACGTCATTAACAACTCTAACTCCTACCCTAATTCCCATCTTCAGTGTGAGGCAGTGGTTTTAACCACTAAAGTAAACAATTCTAATACCCTTCTAGAAAATATTACTACTTGCATGGATGAAGATTTTGACCCACAACACCTATCCCATAACCTTCCATTGGATGCACAAATGGCCAATGAAGTAAAACACTTGTCTAACCCTATGAACACCTCAAATCCGGATAAAATCTCTTCCCCTCAAGCAACCAAGGCGTTCAAATAGACTCAATAATTACCACCCTATCTAAACCTACATCTCAAAGCACTACCCACTCTATCAACGAAGCCCATATTGTCTCTATAAACCAAAATTCCGGCAATAACGATGCCAAGATTACCAACCTCCCAAGGGAGAAGATTCAGACTTGTCCAAATCTTACGACACCAAAGAGAACACACAATGGCAAATCTTCCACCAAACACAACCTCTCAGACAGGGAATCAAACCATCTTCTTCATCCAACCCCCCCTACCTCAAGACCACCAACCATTATCTTGGATAGAGCAAGCCCTAATGGGTCATGCAATATCATTCAACATGATCTTGGATGGCCAGGAGACAGTAATCATTCTCCAAAACTCACACTTCCTAGCCCTACTAGTATCCGAATCCGAGGGAATGCCCATGGCTATGAATAACTACAAAAACCATGTTTGGTTGAACAATGTTCTTCACCCACTAGCTCCCTCAATGAATGCAAGCCAAGCACATGCTATGAGAAGCCATTGGAATCTGCCTCCTCACTTCAACCCTCTACCACCACAAAACATGACAATGGGTATTCCCATCTTTCCACCAGGAGAGATCTCATTCACGAACCCAATCTTCATCCATGGAGTGTAGCTCAAAGCCAAGCACAGAACCAAGCATTTTCCACTCCTCCAGTAAACCAGGCCCCTCCACAAAATCATCCCAATGTGCCAGAACCAGAAGATCACCAAGCAATGAATGTAGAAGAGATGAATTTGCTAGGGTCAGAGGAAATAGTGGAATTTTCAAGTCTAAATGATGTAAAGGTATATCTCTTCAGGGAAGTGCAAGAGAAGAGGTATATTCTCAGCTGCCCACCAGCCTTATACAAATGCTCGATGGACATCAGGCCTCCACAAGACCCAACAGTGGGGAAACATGCGATGATACTGGTCCCTTCACTACGGAGGAACCTAGTACTACAAGCACAGATGGAATATGGTCCAACCAACTACCATGCAATGATGTATCGACCAACTAACATAATTATATGAAACATTCGGGGAGGTAACAATGATAACTTCCGCATAAATTTTAGGGAAATGGTTGATACTCATAGCCATGCATGGTGACTCTTCTGGAAACTAGGATGGAAAATCACATCTCTCTTCTAAGAGATTTTGCTTCTTTGGAAATGATTAAGGTTCCTTCTGAAGGGCAGTCCAGAGGTATGGTTATCCTATGAGATTCCAATGTTGTGAAGATTCACAACTTCGTTAGGAGAAACCAGGAAATCCTTGCTACTGTTGAGGTACTTTCCTCTCAATCTACTTGGCTTTTTTCCTCTATTTATGCTAGAACTAAGCTTGAAAAAAGACATGACTTATGGAATAATATAGAAAATATTCATAATAGTTATAAGAGCTCTTGGTTATTAGAGGGAGATTTCAATGATATTTTTAGTACAAATGACAAATTTGGTGGAAACCCCGTTAACCGTAGGTGTAGCAATTCGTTATGGAATAGCATGAACAACTGTAATTTAATAGATTTAGGTTATAAGGGCTGCAAATATACCTGGTCTAACCATAGAAAAAAATCTAGAGGTTTAATTATGGGAAGACTTGATAGAACTTTCATTAATAAGGAATGGTTATCCTTATTTCCTAAAGCAGTGGTTATTCACCTTCCCAAAACTCATTCCGATCATAATCCCTTGCTAATCAACATTATTCCAAAAAAATATGAATCATAGTAGTAAATCTTTTAGATTGGAAATGATTTGGTGTAGACACCCCGATTTTATTAACATCGTTAAGCAATGTTGGTATGATAATGATCTTGTTACTGCTCAAAACTCTTTTAAGGATGTGGTCATTAAGTGAAAAAATGATACGTTTGGAGACATCTTTAAAAAGAAAAAGAGGATCCTGGCCAGACTAAATGGTATCTAGTCTTCTTCTTCTTACCAAAATAGACTTTTCTTACAAGATTTAGAATCTAAATTACAACTTGAGTATAATAATATTCTAAAATAGAGCATGATTTTTGGAAACTTCGATCCAGAATCATTTCGCTCAACGAGGGAGATGCAAACACCAAGTATTATCATATTATGACTTCAAACCGTAAGCGTCGTAATGCTATTATGTACTTCACAAATGATAATGGGGACTAGATTTCGGATCCCAAACAAATCCTAGACCATACGCTATCTTTCTTTATGGTGGCCTTTAAGACATCCAAAACTATCACCCACAAGAATACAATCTTGAGTGATCCCTTATGCCATAACAATGTTGACCTAAGTAGCCTTAATAAGCCTTTATCTAACATGGAAACTACCAAGGCTATTTTTCTTTTAAGCCAGTCAAAGCACCGGGTCCGGATGGAACATATCCTTTTTTTACCAAAAATATTGGCACATTATTGGTCTTTATTACTAATTATTATCACAAGGTTTTTGAAAATCAATCCCTGCCAAGTGGTATTAATGAGACTTTTATATGTATCATACCAAAATTCCCTAATGCTAATAATCTAAAAAAATTTAGACCTATTGGTCTTTGTAACACGTCTTACAAAATTATCACTAAGATTATTGCTAATAAGATCAAACATTTCCTCCCTTATCTTATTTGTCCTCTCCAATCAAGTTTTATAAATAATAGAAGAGCCAGTGATAACGCCATTAATATTCAAAAAATTATGAATAATCTCCGTAGATCAAAAAGCTCCAGTTTTGATATGATAATCAAATTAGACTTGGAGAAGACTTTACTGGAATGGTCTTTTGTCTATAGGACTCTTAGATACTTCAAATTCCCCCCTAACTTGTCCCGTCTAATTATGCATTGTATTAGTACAAGCTCTGTGGGGATCCTAGTTAATGGTTCTAGAACTAATTTCTTCAATCCTAGTCGGGGTATATGCCAAGGGGATCCTATATCCCCCTATGTGTTCATCCTTTGCCTAGAAATCATATCTAGACTCATAAATCACCAAGTAGACATCTTAAGATGGGATCCCATCAACATTAGGCATAAAGGTCTCTTTTTCTCCCATGTCCTATTTGCGGATGACATTACTCTCATGGGGAAAGCAAATAAAAAAACGGGGCAATGCATAAAATCTTGCATGGATCTTTTCTGTTATGAATATGGGCTATCCATAAACACCTTAAAATCTAGAATTATCTTCCCTAAAAATTGCCCTAAGGATATCATCTTACATCTCACAAACCTTTTTGGCATAAAATTCACTTATAAATTTGGCAAATACCTTGGCTTTCCAATCCTAAATCACTCTCCAACTACTAAAGACTTCCAATTTGTGCTAGATAAATTTCACACTAAATTGTCTTATTGGAAATGCTCCTTCCTAAATATCGCTGGAAGGACTACTTTGGCCGCTAGTACATTAAGTGTCATTCCTACTCATTCGATGCAATACACTTTACTCCCCTCTAAAATCCTAAAACAAATAGATAAAATTCAAAGGGATTTTATCTGGGGATCCACTAGCTTGGCAAAAAAACTCCATCTCATTAACGGGCAAATGGTTACAAGAGACAAAAATGAGGGTGGCTTTGGTATTCATTCTGCAAAAACCAAAATATATGATCTTGCTAACCAGTCTTTCTTAGAGACTATTAAGAAACTATAATACTCCATGGGCTCAGCTGATTACGACTAAGTATGCAAAGAATAAATCGATGGCTTCCACCTCTTTCATCTGGAAATCTCTCCTTAAGGGATGGAAAGTATGCAATGATGGCATTCTTTGGCATCCTTTTACAAACTCAAAAATTAATATTTGGCACTCTAAATGGATTTACAACTCTAGCTCTCTTAGAAATTCTATAGAGGGCCCTCTTAGCAAAAATGATCAAAATCTTTCAATAAAGGAACTTATCAAGAATGAGAAATGGAATATCGATGGTATTTTCATTGATTTGGCCACTAATATTCTTAATAATATTGCTTTAACTCCTATCCCTAGTAAAGGCCCAAAAGTTGATAAAATCAGTTGGAGCATAAACTCAAATGGTTTATTCACTACTAAAACTTGCTACAACCTTTTATCCTCTGCTAATCCAACTAGCTCCTCTTTTAAATGGATTTGTGTCACGACCCTAACCCCAAACCCGGTCGTGATGGCGCCTCTCGTGAAGATAAGGCCAGCCAGTTCAAGCCAATTCATCTTTTAAAACAGTTAACCAATAGATAATAGTCGAAAACATGATTTACTAACACTAAAGAGCGGAAATAACAATAAAAATGCAGAAAATCCAACCCAACACAACCCTAACCGGGGTGTCACAAGTCACAAGCATCTATGAACCACAATACAGTCTGCTAAAGTCGTAAACTACTACATTGTTTGGAAAGAACAGGAAAGATAGAGAAATAGAGACACGGGGCTGCGTACATCAACAGCTACCTCGTAATCTCCGAAGAAGCCTGCCTGGAACTGGAGGAAATCAACACTCCGGAGCGGAACCAACTATGCCTGAATCTGCACACAAGGTGCAGGGAGTAAAGTGAGTACTCCAACTCAGTGAGTAAAAATGTAAATAATGACTGAAAGTAAGAAATCGCAAAAGGAACAAAGCATTCTATGATGAAGCAGTAAAATCATTTAAAAGTAGTAAAACCAGTGAGAATGCAGTAAATTCCTCTTTCAACAAGTAAACAGGTAAAAGATAGATAATTAAGGTACAGTAAATAAATAAAAGCTCGCCCCTCAGGCACAGTATCACCACATCCGCCCCTCGGGCAACATCTCAGAATAATAACAGCCCCTCGGGCTCATTCTCAGCAACATCTCAGAACAATAACAGCCCCTCGGGCTCAATCTCAGAACAATAACAGCCCCTCGGGCTCAATCTCACATCACACTGGGTACCCGCGCTCACTGGGGGTGTGCAGACTCCTGGAGGGGTCCCTTACGGCTCAAGCGCAATAATAAGCCATCTCGTGGCATCAAATCTAGGCCCTCAGCCTCATATCAATCAAGCCACATCGTGGCGTACATATCTCAAGCCCAAGGCCTCAAATCAGTATCAATGTCTCCTCACAACATAGGCCCTCGGCCTTACTCAGTCAAAAATACTCACAAGCCCCTCGGGAAATAGTAAATCAGTGTTTCTCAGCCCAAAACATCATTTAAAATATCATTTAAGTCTCAAAAATCGAGTAAAATGGCAGAGTAGTAAAACAATGGAAAAATAACATAACTGAGTTCAAGTAGTAATTCAAAACAGTGAGGAAATATCAGTAAAAAGCCCCGAAGGGTTCAAATATTTGGCACGAAGCCCAAATATGGCATTCAGCCCAAATCATAGTGATAGCAAACAAGTTTCAGTCAAATACGCGGTAAAATCATCAACCGGGACGGACCAAGTCACAATCCTCAATAGTGTACGACCCCACACTCGTCAGCAAGCGTGTGTCTCACCTCAACATAGCACTACGATGTGCAAATTCGGGGTTTCAAACCCTTTAAACATCATTTACAAGCATTACTCACCTCGAACCGGCTAAATCCCTAGCTCGCGACGCCTTTGCCCTTCGAATTGGCCTCCACGTGCGTCGAATCTATCCAAAATTAGAACAAGAACGTCAGAATATGCTAAGGGAACAAAACCCAATCGAAAACAATCGAAAAATACCCAAAATCCCGAAATTAGCAAAATCCGAGCCCTGGACCACTTCTCAAAGCTCTGAAACTTTTACACCAATAGGTTCCTTATCTCTCCACGAGTTCATACATACCAAAAACATCAAAATCCGTCCACAAATGACCCTTCAAATCCCAAATCAAAAATCCAAAATTCCAAGCCCTAGTTCTTCCATTTTTAGCTTAAGTTTCCATGATTTTCTAGGTGGATTTCACAATAGAATCGAGTTTTAGGTCCGAAATTCTTACCTCCAAACTTTTCCCCTTGATTCCCTCTTTAATCTCCTTCAAAAAAGCTCTCAAAATGACCAACTATGGAGGAAATGAGCCCCATAATCGCGGATGAAACGAATTAAAAATATTCTGCCCAGGCTTTTCCGCATATGCGGTCCAAAGCCCGCTTCTGCGGTACCGCTTATGCGGTCAAGCCATCCGCTTTTGCGGAAATTCATTAAGCCGGCCACTGCCGCATCTGCGATCCTTCTTCCGCATTTGCGGTTCCGCAGATACGGCCCCCACAACCGCATTTGCGTTTTCCGACAATCCCCTCCATAAACGCTTCTGCGGCTTCTCCCACGCACATGCGGCGCCGCACCTGCGGCCCCCAAACCGCAGGTGCGAAACACCAGAAGCAGCAAATTTTCTGCAATCTCCCAAGTCTCAAATCTTCCCGTTAACCATCCGAATTCACCCAGAGGCCCCCGAGACCTCAACCAAAAGCACAAACATAGCCCAATACCTTATTCAAACTTGTTCCAATCATCAAGACACCTCAAACAACATCAAATTTACCAAATCACATCGAATTCAAGCCTAAGTTTCTAAAATCTTCTGAAATATGCTTTTGATAAAAACCCCCACCAAACAACATCCAAATGACCTGAAATTTTACACACACACATCCCAAATGACATAATGAAGCTACTGCAACTCTCGGAATTCCACTCCGACTCCTGGATCAAAATCTCACCTACCCACCGGAAATCGCCATAATATCAACTTCGCCAACTCAAGCCTAATTCTATTCCGGACTTCCAAAACCCATTCTGATCACACTCCTAAGTAAAAAATCACCTCCCGAAGCTAACCGAACCACCGGAACTCACATCCGAGCCCTCTAACACATAAGTCAACATCCGGTTGACTTTTCCAACTTAAGCTTCATAAAAGAGACTAAGTGTCTCAAACTTCACCAAAACCAACCCCGATTCAATCCAACCAACCCGATACCTTTAAACATGGATGAAACAAAGCAATAAGAAGCAGAAATGGGGGAGACAGGGCGGTAACTCATGAGACGACCGGCCGGGTCGTCACATCCTCCCCAACTAAAACAAATGTTCGTCCCCGAACGAGTCAAGAAATATACCTGAATCTTGAAACAGGTGAAGATATCTACTCCGCATCGCCTGCTCGGTCTCCCAGGTGGCCTCCTCCACGGGCCGACCTCTTCACTGCACCTTCACCGAAGCTGTATCTTTTGATCTCAACTTCCAAACTTGACGCTCCAAAATAGCTGTTGGCTCCACATCATAAGTCAAATCACCCTCCAACTGAACCGTTCTGAAATCCAGAACATGAGACGGATATCCAATATACTTACGGAGCATAGAAACATGGAAAACCGGATGCACACTCGACAAGCTAGGTGGCAAGGCAAGCTCATAAGCCACCTCCCCAATCCTCCGAAGTACCTCAAAAGGCCCAATGAACCGCGGACTCAACTTCCCATTTTTTCCAAATCTCATAGCACCCTTCGTGGGCGAAACCTTCAACAGGACCTTCTCACCGACCATGTAGGACAAATCTCGAACCTTCCTGTCAGCATAACTCTTTTGCCTTGACTGCGCTGTACGAAGTCTCTCCTGAATCACCTTCACTTTATCTAAAGCATCCTGAACCAAATCTGTCCCCAATAGCCTAGCCTCACCGGGCTCGAACCAACCAACTGGAGATCTACACCGCCTCCCGTACAAAGCCTCATATGGAGCCATCTGGATACTCCATCGGTAGTTGTTGTTGTAAGAAAACTCAACAAGCGGTAGAAACTGATCCCATGACCCTCCGAAATCAATAACACAAGCGCGCAGCATATCCTCTAATATCTGAATAGTGTGCTCGGACTGCCCGTCCGTCTGAGGGTGAAAAGCTGTGCTCAACTGCACCTGAGTACCCAACTCTCGCTGAACAGACTTCCAGAACTGGGAAGTAAACTGAGTGCCCCGATCTGAAATGATGGAAACTGGGACACCATGCAACCGAACAATCTCCCGAATATATATCTCTGCCAACCGCTCTGAAGAATAAGTAGTACAGATAGGAATGAAATGCGCGGACTTGGTCAGCCAATCCACAATCACCCAAATAGCATCGAACTTCTTCAAAGTCCGAGGGAGTCCAACTACAAAATCCATAGTGATCCGATCCCACTTCCACGCTGGAATATCCATCCTCTGAAGCAAGCCACCCGATCTCTGATGCTCATATTTCACCTACTGACAATTGAGACACCGAGCTACAAATCCCACAATATCTTTCTTCATTCTCCGCCACCAGTAATGCTGTCTAAGATCCTGATACATCTTCGCGGCTCCTGGATGAATAGAATACCGCGAGCTATGGGCCTCCTCCAGAATCAACTGCCGAAGCCCATCCACATTGGGCACACAAATCCGGCCCTGCATCCTCAATACCCCATCATCTCCAATGGTCACATCTCTGGCATCATCATGCTGAACTTTATCCCTAAGGACGAGCAAATGTGGATCATCATACTGGCGCTCTCTGATGCGCTCATATAGGGAAGACCGAGAAATCACACAAGCCAATACCCGACTGGCTCCGAAATATCCAACCTCATGAACCGATTGGCCAAAGCCTGAACATCAACCGCAAGAGGTCTCTCCCCAACTAGAATATATGCCAAACTCCCCATACTCAGTGCCTTTCGGCTGAAAGCATCGGCCACCACATTGGCCTTTCCCGGATGGTACAATATAGTGATATCATAATCCTTAAGCAACTCCAACCATCTCCGCTGCCTCAAATTAAGGTCCTTTTGCTTGAACAAATGCTGAAGACTGCGATGATCAGTGAATACCTAACAAGATACGCCATACAAGTAATGCCTCCAAATCTTCAACGCGTGAACTATGGCAGCCAACTCCAAATCATGAACGGGGTAGTTCTTCTCATGGGGCTTCAACTGACGAGAAGCATATGCAATAACTCTACCCTCCTGCATCAACACACAACCAATCCCTACTCTTGAAGCATCACAACATACAGTATATGAACCTGAAGCTGATGGCAAAACCAACACTAGAGCTGTGGTCAAAGCTATCTTGAGCTTCTGAAAGCTCTCCTCACACTCGTCCGACCATACAAAAACACCCTTTTGAGTCAACTTGGTCAAGGGCGATGCGATAGATGAGAATCCCTGAACAAACCGGCGATAATAGCCTGCCAAACCAAGAAAACTACGAATCTCTATGGCTCAAGACGGTCTGGACCAACTCTGCACCACCTCTATCTTCTTTGGATCAACCTGAATACCCTCACTGGACACCACGTGCCCCAAGAATGCGATTGAACTGAGCCAAAACTCACACTTGGAGAACTTTGCATAAAGCTTCTCCTCCCTCAATCTCCGCAACGCAACCCTCAAATGCTCCGCCTGCTCCTCCTAACTACGCGAATATACCAGGATATCATCAATGAAAACTATAACAAATGAATCAAGATAAGGCCGGAACACGCTGTTCATCAAGTGCATGAACGCTGCTGGGGCATTGGTCAGCCCAAAAAACATATCCAGGAACTCATAATGACCATATCTGGTCCTGAAGGCCGTCTTAAGAATATCCGAATCCCTGATCTTCAACTGGTGATAACCCAAACGGAGATCAATCTTGGAGAATACCCTTGCTCCCTGAAGTTGGTCGAATAAATCATCAATGCGAGGCAATGGATACTTGTTCTTAACTGTTACCTTGTTCAATTGCCTATAATCGATGCACATTCTCATAGTGCCATCCTTTTTCTACACAAACAGAACCGGCGCACCCCAAGGTGACACATTGGGCCAAATGAACAACTTATCAAGGAGTTCCTGAAGCTGCTCCTTTAACTCCTTCAACTCCGCTGGTGCCATACGATATGGCGGAATAGAAATGGGCTGAGTGCCCGGCACCAGGCCAATACCAAAATCAATATCCCTGTCCGGCGGCATGCCCGACAGGTCTGCAGGAAATACATCAGGGAAATTCCTCACAACTCGCACACAATAAATACTGGGAGTCTCAGCTCCAACATCCTCACAAAGGCAAGATATGATAAACAACCCTTCCCAACCATACGCTGGGCCTTTAAGAAAGAGATCACTCTACTAGGAACATAATCAGCCATACCACGCCACTCAATCCATCACACACCCGGTATAGCTAATGTGACTGTCTTGGCATGACAATCTAAAATAGCGCGGCACGGAGATAGCCAATCCATGCCCAGAATGACATCGAAATCCACCATACTTAATAATAAAAGATCGACTCGGGTCTCCAAACCCCCAATAGTCACCACACACGACCGGTACACACAGTCTACAACAATAGTATTACCCACCGGGGTAGATACATGAACAGGTAAAGCAAGAAACTCACGAGGAGTACCCAAATAGTGAGCAAAGTATGATGACACATAAGAATAGGTATAACCGGGATCAAATAGTACAGAGGCATCTCTATGGCAGACTGAAATAATACCTGTAATGACAGCATCAGAAGCAATGGCAACGGGACTGCCTGGAAGAGCATAGAAACGGGCCTGACCGCCCACTGATCGACCTCCCCCTCTGGGGCGACCCCTGGCTGATTGATCCCCACCCCTAGCTGGCTGGGCGGGTGGTAGTGGAGCAACTGGCGCTGAAGCTGATGACTGACCCCTCTGCTAGGATGAACTAGCAACACAGCGGGGACACTGCCTCCATATGTGGCCCATCACGCCACACTCCTAATAAATCCTAGGTGCTGGAGAAGGGGACTGATGGGAACCCCTCGCACCGGAGTGACCAGCAGATGCACTCGGCGTAGAAGAGCCCTAAACAGATGGAACACGGGATGAGCTCTGAGCTGGGAGGGCACTAAGCGAAGAATGGCCCTGGTGTGAACTGTGGGAACCATGACCCGACGATGCTCCTCGATAACCTAAAGCGATCAGACTGACCCTGACGGAACTGTCGGCCTCTGCCGTGCTGGAATTGGCCCCTCGAAGGACCACCACTGTAGGTACCAGATCCTTGAGGCCTCTTGGCCTTCCTCTTCTCTCGCTCCTGGCGACGGACAGAATCAATCTCCGTGGCAATATCCACAACCTCCTTGAATGTAGCACCAGTCACCCTCTCCCTAGTCATAAGGATACGGAGCTGATAAGTAAGACTATCAACAAACCTCCTGATCCTCTCTCGATCTGTCGGGACCAACCAGATGGCATGACGAGCCAACTCAGAGAACCTCAACTCATACTGTGACACGGTCATGTCTCCCTGACGCAACCACTCAAACTGTCTACGCAGCTCCTCTCTGCGAGACTGCGCTACATACTTCTCCAGAAATAGAACGGAGAACTGCTGCCAGGATAGGGTTGCTGCACCAACAGGCTACGCCTCTCAAGATCCTCCTACCAAGTAAAAGCAGGTCCTGAAAACTGATAAGTAGTGAAAGCGACCCCGCTGGTCTCCAAAAAAACGATAAGTAGTGCGAAGCATCCTCTGACACTTTTCTAAAAAGCCCTGGGCATCCTCGACCTCTACTCTGCTGAATGACGAAGGTTGAAGTCTCCCAAATCTCTCCAACCTGCGCTGCTCATCCTCTGGCATGACATGAACTACATAGTCCTGAGCAGCTATGACCGGCTGGGCTGGATGTGCCCCCGACGTCTGAAGTCCCTACACGACCTGCTCAGGTGTGCGGGCGGCGAGAGTCTGACTACCCCTCCCGGCCTATGAAGTAGCGGCGGTTGTAGTAGCTGAAACCGCCTGAGCTAGGCCAGTGCAAACTGATAAGATCTGAGCAAGGCCTCCTGAAGACCCGGAATCACAATAGGCACAGCTGGTGCCTGAGCTGGTGCTGCTGGAGGGTCCACAGCTGGGACCTGGTCCTGAACTAGGGCAGCTAGTGGATCTGCAGGTGCTGCCCTCGCTGCTCTGCCCCTACCACGGCCACGACCGCGTCCTCGGCCTCTGATGGCCGCAGCTAGTGGCACCGATGGTCATCCATCCTGTCCTGTAGTGCGTGTCCTCACCATCTGTGAGAGAACGGAACAACAGAATTAGTACTCGGATCAACAACTCGCACGATAAGAATTTCAAGAATGTGAAGTTTTTCCTAAAGGTTCTGCAGCCTCTCGAGGATAAATACAGACGTCTCCGTACCGATCCGCGAGACTCTACTAAACCTGCTCATGACTCGTGAGACCTATGTAACCTAGGCTCTGATACCAACTTGTCACGATCCTAACCCCGAACCCGGTCGTGATGGTGCCTCTCGTAAAGACAAGGCCAGCCAGTTCAACCCAATTCATCTTTTAAAATAGTTAACTAACACATAATAGTCTAAAACATGATTTACTAACACTGAAGAGCGGAAATAACAATAAAAATGCAGAAAATCCAACTCGACACAGCCCTAACCGGGGTGTCACAAGTCACGAGCATCTATGAACCACAATACTGTCAGCAAATGTCATAAACTACTACATTTGTTTGGAAAGAACAGGAAAGATAAAGAAATAGAGACACGGGGCTGCGGACGTCAACAGCTAACTCGTAACCTCCGAAGAAGCCCGCCTGGAACTGGAGGAAATCAACACTCCGGAGCGGAACCAGCTACGCCTGAATCTGCACACAGGGTGCAGGGAGTAAAGTGAGTACTCCAACTTAGTGAGTAACAAATGTAAATAGTGACTGAAAGTAGGAAATCACGCAAGGCACAAAGCATTCTATGATGAAGCAGTAAAATCATCTAAAAGTAGTAAAACCAGTGAGAATACAGCAAAATACTCTTTCAACAAGTAAACAGGTAAAAGACAGATAATTAAGGTACAGTAAATAAATAAAAGCTCGCCCCTTAGGCACAGTATCACCACATCCGCCCCTCGGGCAACATCTCAAAACAATAACAGCCCCTCGGGCTCAATCTCAGCAACATCACAGAACAATAACAGCCCTTCGGGCTCAATCTCAGAATAATAACAGCCCCTCGGGCTCAATCTCACATCACATTGGGTACCCGCGCTCACTGGGGGTGTGCAGACTCCTGGAGGGGTCCCTTACGGCCCAAGCGCAATAACAAGACATCTCCTGGCATCAAATCTAGGCCCTCGGCCTCATATCAATCAAGCCACCTCGTGGCATACATATCTCAGGCCCTCGGCCTCAAATCAGTATCAATGTCTCCTCACAACATAGGCCCTCGGCCTTACTCAGTCAAAAATACTCACAAGCCCCTCGGGCAATAGTAAATCAGTGTTTCTCATCCCAAAACATCATTTAAAATGTCACTTAAGTCTCAAAAATCGAGTAAAATGGCTGAGTAGTAAAATAGTGGAAAAATAACATGACTGAGTTCAAGTAGTAATTCAAAACAGTGAGGAAATATCAATAAAAAGCCCCGAAGGGTTGAATTAGTTGGCACGAAGCCCAAATATGGCATTCAGCCCAAATCATAGTGATAGCAAACAAGTTTCAGTCAAATACGCGGTAAAATCATCAACCGGGACGGACCAAGTCACAATCCCCAATAGTGTACGACCCCACACTCGTCAGCAAGCGTGTGTCTCACCTCAACATAGCACTATGATGTGCAAATCCGGGGTTTCAAACCCTCAGAACATCATTTACAAGCATTACTCACCTCGAACCGGCTAAATCCCTAGCTCGCGACGCCTTTGCCCTTCGAATTGGCCTCCACGCGCGTCGAATCTATCCAAAATCAGAACGAGAACGTCACAATATGCTAAGGGAACAAGACCCAATCAAAAACAATCGAAAAATACCAAAAATACCGAAATTAGCAAAACCTGAGCCCTGGGCCCACTTCTCAAAACTTAGAAATTTTTACACCAATAGGTTCCTTATCTCTCCACGAGTTCATACAAACCAAAAACATCAAAATCTGTCAAAAATGACCCTTCAAATCCCAAATCAAAAATCCAAAATTCCACGCCCTAGTTCTTCCATTTTTAGCTTAAGTTTCCATGATTTTCTAGGTAGATTTCACAATAGAATTGAGTTTTAGGTCCGAAATTCTTACCTCCAAACTTTTCTCCTTGATTCCCTCTTTAATCTCCTTCAAAAAGGTTCTCAAAATGACCAACTATGGAGGAAGTGAGCCCCAAAATCGCGGATGAAACGAATTAAAAACATTCTGCCCAGGCTTTTCCGCATCTGCGGTCCGAAGCCCGCTTCTGCGGTACCGCGTATGCGGTGAAGCCATCCGCTTATGCGGAAATTCATTAATCCGGCCACTGCCGCATCTGCGATCCTTCTTTCGCATTTGCAGTTTCGCAGATGCGGCCCCCGCAACCGCATTAGCGTTTTCTGACAATCCCCTCCATAACCGCTTCTGCGGCTTCTCCCTCGCACATGCGGTGCCGCACCTGCGGCCCCCAAATCGCAGGTGCGAAAACACCAGAAGCAGCAATTTTTCTGCAATCTCCCAAGTCTCAAATCTTCCCGTTAACCATCCGAATTCACCCCGAGGCCCCCGGGACCACAACCAAAAGCACAAACATAGCCCAATACCTTATTCAAACTTGTTCCAATCATCAAGACACCTCAAACAACATCAAATTTACCAAATCACATCGAATTCAAGCCTAAGTTTCTAAAATCTTCCGAAATACGCTTTTGATCAAAACCCCCACCAAACCACATCCAAATGACCTGAAATTTTACACACACATCCCAAATGACTTAACGAAGCTATTGCAACTCTCGGAATTCCATTTTGACCCCTGGATCAAAATTTCACCTACCCACCGGAAATCGCCAAAATATCAACTTCGCCAACTCAAGCCTAATTCTATTTCGGACTTCCAAAACCCATTATGATCACACTCCTAAGTCACAAATCACCTCCCGAAGCTAACCGAACCACCGGAACTCACATCCGAGCCCTCTAACACATAAGTCAACATCCGGTTCTTCCAGCTTAAGCTTCTTAAAAGAGACTAAGTGTCTCAAACTTCACCAAAACCAACCCGGATTCAATCCAACCAACCCGATACCTCAAAACATGGATGAAACAAAGCAATAAGAAGCAGAAATGGGGGAGACGGGCCGGTAACTCATGAGACGACCGGCTGGGTCGTCACAATTTGGGACCTCCGTTGCCCCAACAAAATTAAATTCTTCCTTTAGCAGTGTATACATAATCGTATTCCTTGTCGAGCCCTATTAGCTCTTATAGGAATCAATATTGACTCAACATGTACGATTTGTAACCTCGGGGTGGAAGATATCCAACATATTTTTCTACGCTGCCCTATCTCTGAACGCTTTTGGACAAACGTGGAAATTCCTAGTCTAAATATTAAGAATAATAATGACTAGCTCGTGAGCCTAAAAAATATCTTCACCTAGTATAGTAATCACCCCCATTAATTGGGAAACTTTATTTCCTTTCTCCATCTGGAATATTTGAAAGTACAAAAATTATAATAATTTCAACAATCTTGATCTTAACTTTGACGTCCAAAAGGTTATTCATCAAGCCTGGGAATTCAACTTCTTGACAGAAAAAAAACCCTTTAAAAGTGATAAAACTAGAATCGACATCAAGTGGGACAAGCCACCCAATGGCACGATCAAATTAAATATAGACGGTGCTTTTTCTAATAACAATAAGGCAGCTGGCCTTGGTGGAACATTCAGAAATAGCAACAGTGACTGGATTATGGGTTATCACAAAGCAAGCCATGCAATATCACCCACACATGCTGAATTAATGGCGCTACAAGAAGGCTTAAAAATTGCGAAAGAGATGAACTTCCAAATTATGGAAATTGAAACAGACTGTACGGAAGTCAAGTCATCAAGCATATATATGAGGATAACTATAATTTTCTAACATTGTTTCTGAATGCAGATTATTAATGCACCAGTTGAAGCCCCCTCCCCCCCTCCCCCGAGATATAATTTCAGAGAAGAAAATGCAGTGGCACATGTGTTGGCCAAGGAAGTTATTAAGAACCCGTCCTCTACTAAGTGTTTAATTTCTACCATGCTCGTCCACCTTTTTTTGTTGAGCAAGAAGTGATCAAGAACAAGCACGGTTTATGTAATAGTTCGAAGTTTATTTCTACTTTTGTTGTTATTATCTAGCCACTATGGGCAATAGCAATGTCCTAGAAAACTCTATTATGACTATGCAACTTTTGTTTAGTAATATAATCTCCGTGTTTTACATTAAAAAAAGCCTTCCTTTTGGGGATTAGACCTGTCAATATGGGCAGGGCCGGGTTAGTCCATTCTAGCCCATGTGGGCTTTAGTAATTGAAAGGCCGAATTGGCTAGCCCACCGTTTTGACGGGCCTTATAATGACCAGCACACCCTAGCCCTATGTGGGTGGCATGCCCCAACGGGTCTTCCCATCATTTTATAAAATATTATTTCATATTTTTTTAAGTTCTAACCTAAAAAAAGATAAATATTTAAATGTTAAAAATACGCAAAACGTAATAACTTTTTATACTGTTCCAATATATCATAATAAGTACTAATAAAGTAAAAGACAAAACTATATTTCATTTACTAAAAGTCAAAACTCAAAACAAACTATTCAAGAGAACGTCCATGATGTTTATGGGATATCCAACACATTATCTTCATCAAACATATTTGAATCCGCTTGTGACAAGGTTGTCTTACCATCTTCACTTTCATCTACATTTATAATTCATATGCAATATTAATTAGCTAATAATAATAATTAAATTTTAAAAACTAATAATACTCAAATTCACATTAAAAATATTACTAGTTTGAGTTAGGAAAAGTCGTGCAACCAATTTCGATAGTACCAAGTGTTTGGACATTTTCATGACGAATGCAACTTTCTTACTTTGTTAATTTATGCCCACCAATGCTAAATGTTGATTCTAGTGCTATATTAGTAATAGGAATACTAAGTACATCACGCGTCATCACTGAAAGATTGTTATATTTTCTAGAATGGTCCTTCCAATACGTGACAACATCCATCTCTTGAATATTCTCGAGATCAAGCTTTGGTTCCTCTAAGTAAAGATCAAATTCTGACTTTCCATCGCTAGAGAGGTAGTATACTTTTTATCTTTTATATATTTTAAATAAATATTTTGATTAAGTCCACGGGCCAGCCCCGCCCGGCCTCAGTCAAGCCTTACGGGATTACTCGAGCGAGCTTAAAAGCCGCATTTTCAAATGGACTCCAAAAATTCTAGCCAAACTTTGTTAAATCACGAGCTGGGCTGGCCCAAGGGGCCAAGCCCATATTGACGGCTCTATTGGGGATTACTCCTCTTTTCCTCTCATATGTTTTTTTAAAATACAAACTAAAAAATAAACCCCTCAAGATGGTAGAAGTTTATTAAACTAAAGCACTAACACAGAGTTGCAGCGGGGAAAAAGCCAAAACCCTACAATTCATATCTTCTATTTTCATTTTTCTACTAGCGTTATTGTACTCTGAAAATTAATGATACATTTTGGCGTATTACGTAAATTTTCAACAATTTTCCAAGTAAATTGTATATTGAGTTTTTCTTTCTTTTATCGTATTTTACCCATTCGGAATAAGTATGTGTTTACCTCGAATATAAGTAACAATTAAATTTGATTTGTGGTTTTAAAGATATGTGATTTAGTTCAATACTAATTGATAATCAAGAAATATGAAGTAGAAATGAAATAAATAAGTTAATCGAACCAATGTTACTCAGCAGTAGTGAACTCGAGCTTAGTGACCTCGAGGTGAACCAAGAACAATAAAATAAGAACGGTAAAGAGAAAGGACAATTCTGATGAACAGTAAGTGAAAAGTAGAGAGTATATTCTTTGCCAATGATCAGATGATGTTACAAATGGTTGGGGTCCCCTTTATAGAATATGGGAACCCTAAATAACGTACATTTCTATTTACAGTAAGGAATATTATTGGTACCGCTGTCTACCGCCCAGTACGAAATCGTACAATCCTATTCCGGGATTTGCGCCATGATCTTGAGGACGCGGCAGGAATCTAGCTCATTTTGTTGCAAATTCATAACGGTACAATTTCGGGGTCGAGCATACTTAACTTTGGTATTCCTCGCACTCCTGTCCTCGGGCATTGCATTCCGTCCTCGAGCCCGAGTCTAGTCTGTCGACCTCGAACTCGAGCTTACTTGAACTCGGACCTAAGGCGATCCCTCGAGCTTGCGAAATCGGGCGTGCCTGATTTCGACCGTATACAGATAGTCCTCGCATTTCTTAGAGCAAGGTGATAAGAAACGATTTGAACCTCGATTCTCCGGAGTCTCTAATGATGATGTCATTCTCATGACATAGGCGCTCGAAGTGACTGAAACGTCCTGTCGGTTCACTTCCCCAAAACATTAAATGGATGCCAGTAATGGTCGGCCACTCGAGCCGCCGAACCGTCGTTGCTAATCTATAAATGCGAGGCTACTTTTTTGAATTGAAAACTTTACTCCTGCTTTCACAATTACTCTGGTCATCTCTCTTCTTCACCTTTTTCTTTCACCATCTGTTTCCACCGCCCCTTTAAACGCCGAAAAATACCAAGTTCTTGTAAAACACTATGTTCTTCTACCATCTGTATTCTTTAGCTTAGAATCATGGCTAAAACTTCCAAAACAGTTCTCAAAAAAGATAAAGCGTCGTCTTCTTCTACCTCCCAGGCGGCCAAACCGGTGGTGCCGCTGACTCTTGATGAAATCACCCCCGACCCTTGCGTGATTAAAAAGGACTTCAATATTGAAAATCCCCCCGATATCCCAGGCCGATGCGAACATGTATCTCGATATATTTGTTCGATATCGAAGAAGTTCCTCAAAGCCATGAAGTGGGATTGCGGCTGGGGAGACGAGGTCATGATTCAGATCCCGAGCCCCGAGGAAAGCATCACCACTCACGTGGAGGGGTTCTTGAGTGTTTACACTTACCCCTTCACACTAGGTCCCTCGATCCGGTAGTGATCGACTTCTGCAAAACGTATGAGATCACCCTCGGCTAGATCCATCCCTCCTTTTGGCGCATCATGATAATGTTGTGCTATTTTTCCGGAAAGGCTGAGGGGTTGGAATTTACCCTCAATCATCTTATTCGGCTGTATTGGCCCCAGCTGTTTTGAGGGCTCATCAAGCTGCAACGTCGAACAAAGAAGGCCTTCTTCTCTAGTAACGATGAAGACAATGATCGAGGCTGGATGAGCCGTTTCATCAGGGTAAGGACTTCGGATATCATCCCTTGGGACAAAATGTCGTTCCCGGAGAGATGGAACTTTAATCATAAGTGGAGTTTCTTAACAAATACTTATTCATATTCTACTTTCATGTTCCACAATATTTTTATCTTTTCTGCAGCTGCTATTTGGTTTCCTGGTCGGTCCCAGACCTCGAAGGTTGGGTTCGAAAGTTGGTATCTACTTCTTCATACACGAAGCGCAGCTGGCGTGATTTGACCAAAGGTCAATGGGAGGCTATAAACCATGGTGAGTCCTCTTGTTTGTTTATTTGCGCTTCTCAGTAAATACTTACTTTGTCTTTATGCAGGCCTCGGAGACGCCGTTGCTATGCAGCCTCCCCCGCTCGGTGAAGAGGAAATCCCAAAGCCTTCCAAAGAAAAGAAAAGGAAGAGGGGGTCGCCTGCAAATTCCCCGAAGCTGAAGAAAAGCAAGGCTCGAAAGCCTAAGGCCGATACTGTGGCCCTATCTCCAGGAACAGTCCAATGCCTTAGGGACAAGGATGAGGAGAGGGAGGACGACGACTGCCTGTTGGTAGTTCGTAAAAGAGGAAGTTTGCAAACGCTTCGAAGTCTGCCGAACCGATGATGGTTGATGTGTTTCATTCTAGGACCGAAGAAATCTCTGAGGGGAGTTCGAACAAAGTCCCTGAGCCATCGGGCAGCAAAAGAGCACCTTATCTTAGAGGTCATTTGGAGGGTGAGACCGAGGGGCCCGGTCCCGAGGTCTTTCAAAGAGAGGAGAATGCCCCGAGTGGATCGCTTGGGGTAATTAATGTGGATGAGTCGTCGCCTGGTCCTGAGTTCTCCGAGGGGCAATTTCGAGACGCTTGAAACATGAGAACTCCTGATGCGGGGACGAGCCACGAAGGGCATGATATCTTTCTAGAATTCCTTGTAGGGATCGAGGATGGCCCCGACCCAGATGCTTCTTTTATTTTCGACGAGGCCCATCACCTCTTCAAACAAGTGAGTTTCTATCCTTTAAAAGTACGCCTGCGCCTTATCCTTGCTATTTTGAGCCTAACTTTTCCCTTTTTGTGAAGGCTGTGACGCTCTATAAAGAAGCATTCTCCAAGTCTCGATCTGAGCTTGCTCGATGTGAGGCCGACCTTAAAAAAATCTCGGAAGAGAGGGACGGTCTTAAAACCCTCTATGTCAAGAAAGAGGAGGAGATCGGTGACCTTCGAGCTAAACTGGCAGAGGCTCGTCAAGAACGGACCGGGCTTGTCGAAAAGGTAACATACCCTTCGGAGTTTGGTTATGCATTTGACCGATTGGTCGGCTAATGCTTCAACTTTGCAGGTTCAGCAAAAGGGCGAGTTGGTGGAGCAGCTCCGAGAGGAGCTCAAGATGAAGGAGGCCGAGACCCGTAGAGGCAAGGCACGGACCGTCTCGCTTTAGAGAAGGATGCTCTTCGGGAGCAACTGCTTCTATCAAACGCTAGCTTCAAAGAGTGAAGGAGGAGAGCCTGGCTCGAAGTCGCAAAATCGAGGAGCTTGAAGCTAAATCTGCTACTGAGCTTGCCAAGGCCAAATATGATGCAGAGGCATTTATATCTTCGTACCGAGCCGACGCTGAAGCAGCTAACACCCGGGCAAAGGAGATCTCTGCTGCAACCGAAGTTAAGCTATCATGTGCACTTGATCATGCCAGGCGACAATCCCGGAGAGAAACCCCCGAGGAGGTGCATGCTCGTGGCTTCGATCTCTCAGCTAATATTGAAAAAGCAAAGACTTCGGAAGAAGAGGCTGCCGCTTTGCTTTCTGATGACGAGGATTCAGCCAGTGGCTCCGAGAGCAGAGGAGACGAAGATGAAGTCCCCGAGGGGAAGGTTCCTGAGGACGAAGCTCCCGAAGGTGTAGCTGCCGAAGATGTGGCCCTGGAGTAGATTTAAGTTTCTTTATTTTATGTTTTTGTGCAAGTACACCTCATGTATATATCTTTTGTAATCATCTCTTGGAAATATAAAAGGACCTCTTTGTCTCAATTTTGACTTGTGTTAAATTTCATTTTGTCCTTATTTGTGGAAGATTTTGATTGTACAACTCAAATGATAAGTCCGAGTATCGGTTTGGACTCAGAACATAATAAACCCTTAGGTTTTTATTGGTCAATATAACACCCCTTAAGGTTTTGTTAATCCTCGAGCTATGTTTTAATTGATTTGATGCGAGCTCGGGATGTCGGGACTCTTGAGTCCGAGTTGAGTGAGAGCAAGATCTTGAACTCTATGTATTTTGGCCCTTAGGCTCTTTTATATCGGCCCTTAGGCTCTTATAGTTTGGCCCTTAGGCTCTTTGAGTTGGCCCAATTCGTCATCTAAAGTGGCTATAATTTTTCCCTCTTTTCTGCTAAAAGACTTAGTGAAAATTTAACTATGCCTTAGCATGTGTTTTTTGTACCCGTTTGGTTTTTCGAAGGTTCGACAGATCAGAACCTTATTAGTAATTTGTTTGTGTAAAGATAATCGAATACCTCTTGAGGTTTTTTTGATGGCTGATTTTATCGAAGCCTCTAAATCATTCGAGGGATGATTTTATCGAAGCCCTTTATCTTTGCTTTTGCCGAGGGTAGCCTGATTTAACCGGTTTTTTCGAAGTGTTTGAAGGCCTTTAATTTATGGCGGAAGTCGTACATCTCCGAGCCGCATGATTTCGGCCGTAACCTTTTTATATGACCGTAGTCATTAATACGGCCGTAGTCTTCGGGTATGTCTCTTGGACTTGTTTCCCGATAACCTTTCGAACTTGTTCAAAAAGTTAGTCCCCAAGTATGTTGGCCTTGGCCTTTGTATCGAGGGGATGCCTGATTGAGGTCTTATGAGTCCGAGTTTTCGACGACTCAGATGTGCTGACTGTCGATGACAGTCCCCGAGTATCTCGGGGTCGCATTCAAGTTCTGGCTCTTGAGTCGTTTCTCGTACGATTATAAGTGTAGAGCTCGTACAATAGTAGACTTCCTTGAGACACAAAGTGTTTTTGATATAAACAGAATGCTTCTTCAAATAATTGATACATGCATACATGTTTTGCCGTCGGGGCTCGACTATTCTAATGGACACGGTTCATCTGACCGTTTGGCCTATTACAAAGTTTTCCTATCGAGGCCATTTTAGGCGTGAAGTATTTTCCTCGAAAGTTTTCCCCCAGTATTCGAGGTTGATTGAAAAGAAGCCTTGGATACTGTTGAGTTCTCCTTAGGTAGCATATAGTTGTTGCCTCGTTAAAAATCTTGCTGGTAAAACCCATTTGGGACAATCCGATCTAAGGGAAAAAGAGTGCAACGCATGCTTTAAAACCTAAGGCCTTCGTGTAAAAAGATGCCTTCGATAGCTCCGATCGAACACCTGCAATAAGTTAGTTTCAAATCCAAATGGACAAGAAAGATACATTCGTACCTTCGCAATAGTATCATTTGAGTAACGATACGTTCCAATTGTTCGACAATTATTCACCTTCCATTGTGCTAAGTTTGTACGATCCTTTACCGATAACTCCGAGGACTCGGTACGGTCCCTCCCAATTCGGGCCCAGTTTCCCTTCAATCGGATCTCGAGTATTGAGGGTGACTTTCCGTAGAACTAAGTCCCTGGTTTAGAAGTGTCGAAGGTTAGCCCTTCTATTGTAGTATCTTTCGATCCTTTGCTTCTGCGCAGCCATCCGAACGAGCGTTGCTTCTCGTTTCTCCTCTAATAGCTCGAGGCTAGTATTCATAGCCTCATGATTTGACTCCTCCGATGCATGTCGAAACCTGGCGTTGGGTTCTCCGACCTCGACAGGGATAAGGGCCTCGGAGCCATATACTAAAGAAAATGGGGTAGCCCCAGTGCTAGACATCGATGTTGTTCGATATGCCCAAAGGACCTCGGGTAGAACTTCTCTCCATTTCCCCTTTGAATCGTCCAACCTTTTCTTCAAGTTTTTAATGATAGTTTTGTTTGTTGGCTCGGCCTGCCCGTTTCCAGTTGGGTGGTATGGTGTTGATAATACCCTCTTTATTTTGTGTGCTTCGAGGAACTCCGTTACCTTGCTGCCGATGAAGTGTTTTCCATTGTCACATACAATCTCGGTAGGTATCCCGAACCGGCATATGATGTGGTCCCAGATGAAGTCTATAACTTCTTTTCTCTAACCTTTTCGAAGGCCTGTGCTTGCACCCATTTAGAAAAATAATCAGTCATAAACAAAATAAATTTAGCTTTACCTGGGGCCATTGGTAGAGGGCCAACTATGTCCATTCCCCATTTCATGAAAGGCCACGGGGATAGGACCGAGTGGAGTTTGTTCTCCGGGCTGATGGATCATTGGTGCAAACCGTTGACATTTGTCACATTTTTTGACAAATTTTATAGTATCTTTTTCCATGCTGTCCCAGTAATATCCTGACCTAATGATTTTGCGAACCAGAGACTCGGCGCTTGAGTGATTCCCACAAGTACCTTCGTGGATTTCTCGTAGAACATAATCGGTGTCCCCGGCCCTAAACACACCGCTAATACAATGTTCCATCTCCATTTAATGTGAACCTAGCAGCCTTGGTCCGTAAGGCCCTCGATTCTTTGTGGTCCAAGGGGAGTTTTACATTTTTCAAATAGTCTATGTACTTGTTCCTCCAGTCCCACGTCAAACTTGTTGAATTTATTTCGGCATGAGCCTCTTCAACAACAAACCTCGATAACTGAACGACAGTCCCCGGGACGAAATCATCTTCTTCAACCGAGGATCCCAGACTAGCAAGTGCATCAGCCTCGCTATGTTATTCTCGAGGCATATGATCCAGAGTCCACTCCTTGAAGCGGTGCAAAGTTACATGTAGCTTATCCAAGTATCGTTGCATTCTATCGTCTCGAACTTAAAAACTTTTGTTTACTTGGTTCACCACCAACAGTGAATCGCACTTTGCTTCAATGACTTCTGCTCCCAAGCCTTTAGCTAGTTCGAGACCTGCAATCATGGCCTCATACTCGGCCTCATTATTAGTTAACCTAGAAGTTTTGATAGATTGTCTGATGGTACCACCTGTAGGTGGTATTAAGACAATGCCAAGTCCGGACCTCTTCACATTCGAGGCACCGTATATGAAAAGGGTCCATACCCCCGATGATGTACCCGAACTTAGCAGGAGTTCTTTCTCCACTTCGGGTACGAGGGTCGGCGTAAAATTGGCCACGAAGTCAGCTAGGATTTGAGACTTGATGGTCGTTCGGGGTTGATACTCGATATCGTACCCGCTAAGTTTGACGGCCCATTTGGCCAATCGGCCCAATAGCTCGGGCTTATGCAAAACATTCGAAGGGGGTAAGTGGTTAATACACATATAGGATGACATTGAAAATATGGCTTTAGCTTTCTAGATGCGCTTATCAATGCAAGTGGTAATTTTTCTAAGTGAGGGTATCTAGTTTCAGCTTCTCCTAGAGTCCGGCTTACATAATAAATAGGGAATTGCGTACCTTTCTCTTCTCGAACTAGTACACCACTTACCGCTATCTCGAATACTGCCAAGTATAGGTAAAGTTTTTCGTCTACCTTCGGGGTGTGAAGCAAAGGCGGGCTCGACTGGTATCGCTCTAATTCCTCTAAGGCTTGCTGACATTCTGTGGTCCATGCGAAATCCTTTTTCTTTTTAAGCAAGGAAAAGAACCGGTGACTCCGATCTAACGACCTCGAAATGAACCGACCCAGGGTAGCAATTTGTCCCGTTAGCCTTTGTACGACCTTCATGCTATCCACTACCGTTATATCCTCGATGGCCTTGATCTTATCAGGGTTAATTTCGATACCCCAATTCGACACCATGAAGCCGATGAACTTACCTGAGCCAACTCCGAATGCACATTTCTCCGGGTTAAGCTTCATGTTGTACCTTCTCAAAATTTTGAATGTTTCTTGCAAATGAGTCAAATGGTCCATTGCGCGCAGGGAACCAACATATCATCAATGTAAACTTCCATTGTTATACCTATTTGTTCTTCGAACATTTTGTTGACTAGGCGTTGATATGTAGCTCCCGCATTTTTTAGCCCGAAGGGCATTACGTTGTAACAATAAATTCCAAATTTAGTAATAAAAGAAGTCTTTTCCTGGTCCTCCGGTTCATCTGAATCTGATTGTACCCGGAGTAGGCGTCAAGAAAAGTTAGGATCTCGTGGCCGGCTGTGGCATCGATCATACGATCGATGTTGGGCAGTAGGAAAGAGTCTTTTGGGCATGCTTTGTTCAAGTCCTTATAGTCTACACACATTCTAAGTTTATTTCCTTTTTTAGGAACTACTACTACATTGGCTAACCATTCGGGGTACTTTACCTCCCGAATAGACCCTATTTTAAGATGTTTGGTTACCTCGTCCTTTATGAATCACCTCAGATTGGGGCCTCCTTTTTTGCTTTACCAGTTTGCACCTGGGGTCGATTCTTAGCCGATGTGTGGTGATTTCCGGTGGAATCCCTGTCATATCTAAATGGGACCAAGCAAAGCAATCCATATTATCAATAAGAAATTGAATGAGTTTTTTCCTGAGTTCGGAGGTTAATCCCGTTCCCAGGTATACCTTTCTTTCAGGCATGCATTCGATCAATTTGACCTGCTCCACCTCCTTGACAGTTGACTTGGTTGCATCGGACTCTTCGGGAACGATGAAGGTTCGAGGAGTAAGGAAATCCTCTTCTTCATCCTCGATTACCTGTTGCTCCGATTCCGACGAGGCTGGGGACGGTGATTGCTATTTAGCCGCCTACTTACCTTTGGTGCTCGATTTCTCTGAGGTTGAAGGCTCTGGTATCGGCACCACCTCATCGACTGCAAACATCTCCTTTGCAGAAGGTGTTGGGTTTGAGCAAGAAGAGGTATTTTCTGTGTTAAGGTTTACAAAGGAAGTAGTTAGTCAAGGAACGAGCGGGGTCTTCGAATGGAAATCAGTTGTCATGGCAAGTGAAGGAGCAACAGACCTCAAGGCCAAGGCCAGTGGTTTAAGTCAAGAAAGAACAGCATACACACGGAGTGGGGGCAATAGACGTGCTTTGGGGTTCATATGAGACACAAAGGTTGGGGAGGCACCAGTTCATGCAACGCAACAAGTAGAAGATATTGGTCCGAACGGAGAAAGGAATTTATGTGATGGGACGGACAGAGAAAAGGGTTAGTCCATAAACAAGCAAGGTCCTCGAGTGGAAGTCAGTCATCATGGGAAGCGAAGGAGCAATTGCNAAAAAAAAAGAGTAAAAAAAAAAAGAAAGAAAAATTTAAAACTGGTCTCAAGTAGAGACCCAAATTTGGGCCAAAAAATTAGGTAGCACAAACAATTCCCACGCCCAGATCCAAACACCCTGCCCGGTCCAATTGCCTTACGTTCAAAACGACGTCGTTTTGACGTCGTTTAATCACGACCGTCTATTTCCCCAAATCCAATGGCCACGGTTAATTCTCAAAATGGAATAAACTGTCCGAATTATACACAAAAAATCAAAACATAATTCCTCTTCCTCGTACCAACCCGTCCCCTGTAACGCCGGTGCCGGCCACCCTCCTCCGCCCTAGCCCCACCGTCCCTCCGCCGTCCGCCGCCGGCCGGAAATCGCCGCCGGCGGCGGCGAAGCTCCAATGACCACCAAAATTACACCCTGGAACCGCTGTCTCCTCCTCTTTCCAAATCCCCAAATATCATCCTTCAATCCCTAGCCAAACCTCTCGAATATTGGATCGAATTTTCCGGCCATGACACAACCTTGTCCAAACCACCCCAAATTAACACTACTCAACCACCATCATCTCCTCTATCCAACCCCCATAGCCATTAGTCTCAAATCTGCCCGGAACGTTACGAATTTTAAATCTCAATTCCGGCAGAACCCTAGCTCAGAAAATTTTAGGGATTTTGGACCGTGATTTCCCTAATCATGTGTGTTCTTTTGAAAACACACGATTAGGGATGTTACGCGTCAAGAATCCCGGAGGATTCAAACAAATGGCCGGTCAGAGTTCACCCCATAGTCAGTCAAGTGCTACAACTAAGTAAGTTTTCCTTGTTCTTCTTCGTTAGTCTTTCTCTTGACTGATATTTCCTCTTGATCAATCAATTTAGGGCATGAGTTTATTTCTCCTCATTTTTTCGGTTGAACCAGTGTTCAACTAGGTTAGCCTGTTTCTGATTTGTTAATCTTCATTGTCTTTTAATCAATAGTAAGAATTGGGTCGTTTGTCAATTTAGTTGTGACTGAGTTCTTTAGAATTAGGAATGATCATGTTTAGGATCTAGTTTAAGTTTTGAGTTGCTTAAATCCTCTCCAGGCTTCATGAATGTTTAAGTTTGTTCTATTAGTTGTGTGTGTCGAATCTGTTTGCTTACAGTTTTAATCAATACTATTTGAGCACTGTTTTACTTTGACTTGTTATTAGTAGTTGTTAATCCAAAAATCAGTAGTTATTTGAATTTAGGATTTGCAATTGGATTGGTGGCTGGTTAATTTGCAGAAATAGTTATTTGGACCAGGGTCAGTTAGAAAGTTTAGTGTAGTTAATGTAGGCTAGTAATTTCAGGAGGTTCAAAGGGTAGTTTAGGCATAGGAAAAGGGTACTTTCATCAGATTTGGTAATTTTTGAAGAGGGGTAAGGATAGAATAGGGATTGTAATAGGCATAGAACTTTCTAGGAGGGACTATAGTGTAGATTCTAATAAACTTAAGTTAGTTGCTTGTGTAACAAGTCAGAAATAATGGGGTAAACACTGAAATTAGAATAGGGACTAAGGGGGTAAAGGGAAAAATCTGAAATTGGATTAAGTTCACCTATAAATAGGCATTCATTTGCCTTGAGTGGGAGGTTTTTTTGGGCAGCCATCTCGACCCCCCCCCCCCCCCAAAGCCATCTCTCTGATTCTCTACAAGTTCCAGAAAAATCAAAAAATTACTATTACATTAATCCCTCCTTAGCTCATTTTCAGATCTCAGTCCCTAATCCAACTTCCTAGCTCATTAAGGATGAGAAGTAACTTAAATTCATCTGATTCTGCTCGACATTGATATTTACAAGCTGTTCAAGTCAGATGTGCATGAGATTTACTTGGTTCGAGTTAATTGCTGGTCGTTTACTGGTTGTGTTAGGGTTAAGCTCATTTCTGGTCAATTTTGGTACTGTATGAGGTTTGCTGTATGAATCTGGTTTGGTTTGGCAATAATTCTGGATCATTGAGTTATTTCTGGGGTTGAAATCGTTTGTATTTGTCTGCTGTTCGAAATTCGAATCACTGTTGCTTGCACTGCTGTTGCCAACTTCTCTGCACTGCTATTGCTAACTCCTCCTCGTCCTGTTGTATTTTGAATATCAGGTACACATCTTGTATTTCCCAGGCATTTGAAATGAAATGAAGTGCTGATCAGGCCTCCCTCATTGAACTCCTTTGCTTTATTTGTGATTGATTAGGACTTTATTGTTGTATGTAATCAACTAGGGACTGTATAACTGGACTGAATATCTGAACTGTGCAATGGATTTTAATTCTGATTATGTAATTAATTTCTGGGAAGATTGCATCCAATGTTTAATCCTATATGTAGTATAGATTGCATCCAATGTTCAATTTCTGTATTTAAAACTGGGCAGTATTAGGTTGATATCAATAGGACAAGTTGAATAAGTTTCTGGACTGTTTCGATTTTTAGTTCGTAACAATAAGACTGCATATTGGAATCTGAATTGGAATCTGGCCTGGCTTAACAGTTTGGGCTCAGTATCTTGTTACCAAAAAGAATAAGTCTCAGGGCCTCAATGAACGGCCCAGGCTCGGTTAGATGCTTGTGTACGTTTGGGCCTGGGCCTAGATCTGCTTGGTCAGTTTATGGTGTGCACATAATTTTAACCTTTTCTTTTGTTGGGCTCGTCCTGGAGCCCAGTGGCTGCAACACAGTATAAAGTCACTATTAGGTCCAGTAACAAATAGTTAAAGACGAATAAATATAGAAAATCATAGATTGCCTTAGGATTTACCCTTTAAAATAAACAATAGACGAGACGAGCCTCGCCAAATAAACACACAATTGCGGGGCCCTCATTAGTTGCTTATATCAAAATATTTAGACCTCGGGATGTGCCATTTAGCGAATTTCATGGCTCCCCACACAGTTAATAAACGCGTAGTTGCTTTAGGCACGTATTTTAATAAATTTACCTTCCTAAATACGGGTGCACATTTATGTGACCCAAATCCAAATCTCAACGAAGTCGAAATGTGTTAACAATCGCAGGTGCACTGGTGCGACGTGGTTCAAGACGCATTTTCACTATGTTGCAATTCTCATAAGATATAAATAAAAGCGGTTTATTAATAAAGGGCACATAGGTTAGTACATGTTTCAAAATCAGATAAAATTAATCACAACAGTTGAGCGACCGTGCTAGAACCACGGAATCCGAGAATGCCTAACACCTTCTCCCAGGTTAACAGAATTCCTTACCTGGATTTCTGGTTCGCGGACTGATAACAGAGTCATAATCTCCTCGGGCGGGATTTAACCGGTGACTTGGGACACCATTAATCTCCTAAGTGGCGACTCTGAAAATTTAATAATAAATCCCGTTCCGATTTTTACTTCAAGTTGGAAATAACTCCCTTTTATTATACCCTCTTCTGCGGGTGTGATAGGAAAAGGAGGTGTGACAACCACGTCACAGCTGGATACTCGATCAGATTCTGCTTTAACTATCGGGATGCGATCGATCTCCTTTAATTCAAACCCTGCATAAAAGCTTGTACTTCCCAGTCATCCGAGATCGATGGTAACTCCATTCGCTCCATCTGGAACCTGGACACGAACTCCCTCAACATCTCGTCGTTCCTTTGTTTTATCTTGAAGACATCCGATTTTCTCGTGGCCACCTTTATGGCCCCGGCTTGTGTTTTCACGAAGGCGTCTGCTAACATAGCAAATGAATCAATAGAGTTAGGAGGTAAGTTGTGATACCAAATCATAGCTCCTTTCGACAATGTTTCTCCAAACTTTTTCAACAAGACTGATTCGATCTCATCGTCATTCAAGTTATTTCCTTTGATCCTGCAAGTTTATGAGGTAATATGCTCGTTAGGGTAGGTTGTCCCGTGATATTTGGGTATATCGGGCATGCGAAACTTTTTAGGAATAGGCATCGGAGCCATGCTCTGAGGGAATGGTTTTTGTATGAACTTTTTTGGCATCTAATCCTTTCAAAACTGGAGGTGCTCCCGGTATTTGGTCCACACGGAAGTTATAAGTTTCCACCTTTTTGTCATTATCTTCAATCTTCTTTTCTCCAGACTCGATCCTCTGGGTGAGCTCTTTGAGCATCCTCATAACGGTGGGGTCAGTCCCCGAGTCATTTTCGTTTGACCTCTCTGGCACTGGTTCAGCACGTCGAGCGTTTTCATGTTCAGCTACACTCGGAGTGTTATTTTAACTTTGAAGTTGAGCAATGGCGATCTGTTGAGCTTGCAGCATCTCGAATATCACTTGGAGGCTGATTCCCCCATCACCCACTCCTTGTGTTCCTTGGCCACCAGATCGGGCTTCCCTGCGTACACTCCCTCCAGGGTCTGTGCCTAAATCCGCGTTTAGAGAAATGTGTGAACTAACATCAACTGGTTCCATATTTGGCACTTCCCCAGGGTTTATTGGTGGTACACCGACCCCTATATTGTTGTTTTCTCCAAGACCTTTGTTGTCATGAACAGGTGCATTTTGTGAGATAGACATGTTTCAGCCTGAGAATCAAAAATTCTTGACAAGAAAAAGTGTAAAAATAACGTGTGTAATGAGAATCAGAAAAGAAATAATCGCTATTATCTTTGGCCCCACGGTGGGCGCCAAACTGTTTACCTCGAAAATACGAGTAACAATTAAATTTGATTTGTGGTTTTAAAGATATGTGTTTACTTCAATACTAATTGATAATCAAGAAATATGAAGTGGACATGAAAGAAATAAGTGAATCAAACCAATGTTACTCAGCAGTAGTGACCTCGAGCTTAGTGACCTCGAGATGAACCAAGAACAATAAAATAAGAACAGTAAAGAGAAAGGACAATTCTGATGAACAGTAAGCGAAAAGTAGAGAGTATATTCTTTGCCAATGATCAGATGATGTTAAAAATAATTGGGGTCCCCTTTATATAATAGGGGAACCCTAAATAAGGTACATTTCTATTTACAGTAAGGAATATTATTGGTACAGCTGTCTAACCGCCTAGTACGGAATCGTACAATCCTATTCCGGGATTTGCGTCATGATCTTGGGGACGCGGCAGGAATCTAGCTCATTCTGTTACAAATCCACAATGGTACAATTTTGGGGTCGAGCATACTTTACTACGGTATTCCTCGCACTCCTATCCTCGGGCATTGCATTCCGTCCTCGAGCCCGAGTCTAATCTGTCGACCTCAAACTCGATCTTACTTGAACTCGGAGCTAAGGCGATCCCTCGAGCCTGCCCGATTTCGACAGTATGTGATTTCTAGAACCCTTACTTTATCTTGAAAGAAAAATTAATATAGTGGCAGAGCGAAATGAACATGAATGGATATGAAAGATTTATGTATGCATTCACAATTAATCTAAAATTTAGTGCACGTAAAGCTGGATTTATTTTGCAAACGATCCTCTCTAGAACTTCCAAAACAAATGTCTTTTCCAGACCTTTTTAAAGTAACAAAAAAGAATAGAGGAACTGATGGTAACCAGATGTTGGTTGTGAAAGGATATAAAATCATTACGTACGTATTATTTTTCCAACAAAAACTGGGTCAAGGAAAATGCCGTCCACAATCCACATCCAACAACAATAACTCATACTAACTCTTTTAATGGCCTCACAAAACCACACATCTTATAAACCGTCCACTTGGTTCACTCCAAACCTTGGATTCATAGCCACCTGTGGTTTTGGTCCGACAACCGTGAGTTGGAGTCTGAATTATGATCTTCATAAAATCAGAATTTTTTCTAATGGTGTTTAAATTTTAAAAAAATAAAAATAATTTCCCCATAAAAGGTGTTTAATTATATATTAATACCTCTAAACTAAATATTTTACTTATATACACACTATAATTTTTTGATGAAAGGTGTTGAAATAGCTTCGTTACTTATATACCACCCTTAGGGCAATACAACAATATGATTTAACTTGTATACGTTCCTACGATATAATAATTTTTACATTATTAATATATTTTACTTTATTATAACAAGTCAGTTACTTTAATTTATATTATCAAGTTAAGTTTATTTTACAGAGTTTCATATCTGTTTTTTAATCTGATAAAATAAAAAATTTATTATACACGGTAATTAAACTCATACCACTTCAAGATTTTAGACAGAATAGGAAAAGCCTATGGAAAGACATGAGTGGAGCCAAATCACTTCTCCAGATGTACTTATTATGTGGCAATTCCAAGTTTCAACCACAGAATAAGATACTTGTTTCACAAGCCAAAGGTTTTGTAGTTTCAGATACAAACCTTTCTGTCGCCACTCAACTTCATGCACGTTTATGTTTTTTAATGAATGGCCCTACTTAATTGAAAAAGAATCAGACTTCAGAGAAAGAGGTGTCTAATCAATATTTCTCGATCACAAAGAAAAATAAAAAAATAAAGGACTTTATCATTTTTGTAGATGTAGGGGTGGCTATTTCCATAAACTCATTAGATGGTGGGGTTCCATTGTTAATAACTTTAATTCTTGGCCATACAACTCTTCTTCTTTCTTTAGTGATCTAAATAGACTTGGTAGCCACTCATCAACCAAATATCATGGCTCATAACATTCT
>NC_031995.1:93203056-93236917 GCF_001879085.1 Nicotiana attenuata | reverse complement strand
CTTCCTGGCAATACTACTCCCAAGATCCTCTTTTGAAGTTTATTGCCTTAATCTTTTTCAAAGAGAAAACCGATTATTTTAAGCCAATTTACTTAGCTAGCGTTTGGAATAGATTTTGTTGAAATTAAAAAAAAATGAGTTTTTGAAGATGAGATTGAAAAATAGTTTTTGAAAGTTAGAAATTGTGTTCGCATATGCATTTTACTTGAAAAGATATGGCTAGGCCCTTTTATGGCGGATATTGGTGCGCAGACCCCTTTCTTCTATATTTTTCGAGAAAGAGAATTTGAAATTGTATGAGTAAAAAACTCAAAAACTATGCTAGAGCTGTTTTTGGGATTTGAAGATTTTGTTTTCAAAATATATCAAGAATGGTTAAAATCTATAAACAAACAGATATTTGAAAATAAAATTTTAAAAAATCCTCCAAATTTATGGCCAAACGGGAGCTTAATTAACCCTTAAGAAATAACATACTTGATTAATACCATCAAGGTAATAGTGAGATGGATAAAATTCCCGAAGAGTTTTTTCCTTAAATAGGTCTTACGCTGCATGAATTTGAATTAATCGAGCTTCAACATGAATACCGAATACCGTATAAAAAATCAAAAAAATTGATTTTATAAAATCAGAAAATCTGGTAGAATAATCGGAGTTTAGTTATAGTAGTATATACTGTTCCTGCTGGGAAAACTCTTATATTTAAGCCATTACTTAATTAAGTCGAAGAAAATAACCCAAAAAAGAAGGTAAATGAAAGTAGTCTAAAATTGTTAAACAGTGACCATTTTGTCTTATAGTGGCAATGTTGTCTTTCTAACCACATTCTTATTTTCCCCACGAAAATCATGCTTAGAAACAAGATACCACTACATTCACAAACTCCTATAAATGGCCACTCTCAACCACAACTTGTGGCATCTCTATTTTCTTCAAATTATAAAACTTAAAAATGTGTAAAGGAAGAAACGAAGGTGAAGAGGATAATACACTAAAAACTTATTGCCTGAAAGAGGGAAGGGCAAATATTGGCTCTATAATTTATTGTGAGCTGTGTAGTTCAGAAGCTTCTGTTTATTGTCAAGCCGACGATGCTTATCTTTGCAGGAAATGCGACAGATGGGTTCATGGGGCTAATTTCTTGGCTCAGAGACATGTAAGGTGCCTTCTTTGTGGTGTTTGCCGGAGCTTGACGCGGCGGTTTCTGATCGGAACTTCGTCGGAGGTGATTTTGCCTACGATTTTTAGTTTGGGACAGAGAAGTAGAAGGAGGGACGCAGATTCTGAATCAACTGACTCCAGAAAAGAGCCTTTCTTGTTTCTCTGATGTGTTATGTTTTTTCATTTTTGTTTATTTTTCATGGTTCCAACTTCCAAATGAAAAGTTAGCAAAGAAGTTCAGATTACATGATATGCATCAAAGTCGCCTTAACTTTTTTTTTTTTTTTTAAAAAAAAAAAATCTGGTCTTGGATGATATCTAATGTAATGTAAATTCATGATCGTACAATATGGACTCACCCTTTATTATTTTCACGTAATATCACAACAGGCTCGTATGATGATTTCGGACTTAGGCGTATGTCCGGATCGGGTTTTGGATGACCCGGGGGCATTTTGGTGCCTAATATTGAAAGTTGATTCTTTAAGGATTTCAAAGTTCTTTAAATTTGGTTTTGGAGCGGGCTTTTGTGATATCGAGGTCCGAACGGAATTTCGAGACCGGGAATGGTTCCATTCCCCATTTCATGAAAGGCCACGGGGATAGGACCGAGTGGAGTTTGTTCTCCGGGCTGATGGATCATTGGTGCAAACCGTTGACATTTGTCACATTTTTTGACAAATTTTATAGTATCTTTTTCCATGCTGTCCCAGTAATATCCTGCCCTAATGATTTTGCGAACCAGAGACTCGGCGCTTGAGTGATTCCCACAAGTACCTTCGTGGATTTCTCGTAGGACATAATCGGTGTCCCCGGCCCTAAACACACCGCTAATACAATGTTCCATCTCCATCTAAGCCTTTATTATTGACGAGCACAAAGCACAACACAAAATTATTGCTCGCTAGTCAAAGATAATATGGTTTAATTATCCTCTCCATAGGGATTAGATTTAAACAGTGTTCGAATAATCTTCATTTGATTACTATCCAGGAAAATTAGCACTTGATTTGATGATTATCAACTACGATTAACTACTAAAAATTAAGCAATTAACAATTGATCACAAAAGACAGGAGATGAGCAACGAAGAAGTAGCAATGAGAGAAATACGGGTAATTGACTAGACAGGTATAAAATAATTGACTCGGGATCCAATTCTTGAGTTAATTCACTTTATAATACTGTTGATTCTCACGAATTCAACAAATAATTAGATTATACTTGAAGTTAATGCCCTTCTTTCGATTAAACGCTAATTTCAGTAATTAATCCAATTAAAGCACGGTAAACAAATGCAACAGATAAAATGATGGTTATGGTCCAAAGGGTAACTTCTCACGAATATTTCCCTATTTTCTAGTTCGATTAATAATTCAAGGGCTCTTTCGATTACCTATTTGAATCACGAATTTAAACTAGAGCATAAGATGTAAAGCAATTCAATATCAAGCTCCTCTTTCGATTAAGCAAAATAAGAAATAACTCCACAATACGAATTAAAATTCCAACAATTATCAAGAATCGAATCCCGAATCAAGTTATCAAAACACCGTATATGTCAACACCCTAATAGAAAGTACTCCATACCAATGGAAAATGTCATCTCAATAAGGTTAAAAACAAAGAAAACATCAATGCTAAAGATTCGATACAAACTCCAGTATTGCACCGTCCATTGGTTGAAATCTTGATGAATTCTTGTGTCTTCTTGCCGTAGTTGTTTCTCAAATCTTTGGTAGGTCCAAAAGTCCCTTCAAAAACGTATTTTTGGTGTATTTATATCATGTAGGAACGGGCCCGGACGAAACTACCCTTTTCTAGCAGAAATAGGAAATAACTCTGACAAAATTGTACAACCGCGCTGCGCCACACGGCGCGCTTGTGAGGATATTCAAAGAGCAGAGATTTTGTCAGGAAGCAGCTTTTACACAGCCGTGCAACGCCATGCGGTGCGGCAGTGTTATTTTCTCAGAATAGATCTTTTCGTCCACTTTTTGACATCCGGACTTGGTCCTCGACTCCCGAACGTGATCCCGGTTTAATTTCTTGGGCTTCTACTCAGACTTCAAAGCTACAACTTGTTCGATTTAGCTTCAAATTAACTTTTCACTCGGAAACACTTTCTACAAAGCGTAAAACGCGTAATAAGTGTAATTCACTATCATTTAAGCTCAAACACATGTAAAATGCAAGAAATAGAGTGAAATACTACGGCTAGAACACGGGTTTCTAGCCAACCATTGTAACGATCCGACTGTTCATTTTGATTTCTAGAACTCCGTTTCCCTAAATAAGACTTTTGGTACTTGCTTTTACTGATTTATGACTTGCGGGGATGGTTGGTTCGGGATTCAAGAGAGTTTGGGTTGAAATCGGAACACTTGGTTCCTTAAGGTTGGCTTAAAGGCCAAGTTTGACATTGGTCAATATTTTTAGTAAACAACCTCAGAATCGGGATTTGAAGGTTCCAACAGGCTCGTATGATGATTTCGGACTTAGGCGTATGTCCGGATCGGGTTTTGGATGACCCGGGGGCATTTTGGTGCCTAATATTGAAAGTTGATTCTTTAAGGATTTCAAAGTTCTTTAAATTTGGTTTTGGAGCGGGCTTTTGTGATATCGAGGTCCGAACGGAATTTCGAGACCGGGAATAGTTCCATAATGTCATTTAAGACTTGCACGCAAAATTTGGTATCATTCCGAGTAGTATAACTACGTTTCGACACATTGGAAGTAGATTGAAGAACTTGAAGTTCTTAAGTTTGGTTCAATTGGTTTTAGGGCGTGATTCTTAGTTTTAATGTTGTTTCGGGCGTTCCGAGAGTTTGAGCGAGTCCGTTTTATGATTTCGAACTTGTCAGTATGTTCGTACGGGGCCCCGGGGGCCCCGAGCATCAAACGGATGAGGCTCGAACTAAGTTGAAAATTTGAGAAGGAGCTGAAGCTCCAGTTGCTGTCATAACCGCACTTGCGGTTGGCCAGCCATAGGTGCGAGCTCGCAGGTGTGGTGGAAGCATTGCAGATGCGGCCCAAGGAGGGGAGCCCAAGTTTCGTAGATGTGGCTCCTCTCCCGCAGAAGCGGAACTGCAGGAGCGGTCATCGGTCCGTAGATGCGGCCCCAGCTGTCCCGGCCTATTTCCACAGAAGCGGACATTAGTCCACAGAAGCGAGATCGCAGATGCGATCAAAGCACCGCAGGTGCGTAAATCGATGAAGGCAGTTACCTTAATTTAATACGGGAGTTTGTCATTTTTGACTAATTTGACTCCATTCTTGGGCGATTTGGGAGCTTAAAAATGGGAGATTTCAACCTAGCTTTGTGAGGTAAGTAATTTCTGCTTAATGTGAGTTTAATACATAGTTTATGGGTAGATTAAAATAATTAGTGAAAATTATGGCTTTAGAGTAAAACCTAAGGTTTTGATAAAAATGAGATTTAACCACGAAATTTGTTATGAAATGTAATCATATATTCTTGATCCTAAGGTTATGGGTAACAACTTTCTTCGAAAATTTCCGGGATTCGGGCATGTGGGCCGGGGGATGAGTTTTAGGAACCTTGTATCTAGGGTTGAGAAACTACATTAATAGTTAGAATATGAACTCTTGATCATATATTGACTAGTTCTTACCCCATTTGAATAGTTTTGGATCGTTCGGCTCCAATTTGAGTGTTTGAGCGCATTCTTGAATTTGGAAGTAAGCTTTGGGGCAAGGTAAGTCTCATTTCTAACCTTATAAGAGGGAATTATCCCCATAGGCAATATAATTGAATATGTGTCTCTAATTGCGGGGGCTACGTACGCACGAGGTGACGAGAGTCCTTGTGTAGCTACTATTATGCTTAAGTCCAAGTAGTCTAGGACCCAAAAGCATGCTTTACTTGTTGTACTTGTAACTTTATTGTCAAATTAAATGCTTAATTCATATTGAACTTGGCAAATGAATTTCTAAGAAAAAGGGTTAAACATCATTTTCTTGACCGTTAAAGAGAAGTCGCCATTTCTTTGGGTAATTGCTTTCCTGATGAATTCATGATTGACTGTTTGATGTGTTTATTCGTATTTGACCGCGTCGCATGTATGAGTTGCGAGCGGGGTAATAGATGCATCTATGGTTCGCACCGTTCGACCCTCCGGCAGTGCACATTTTATTACTATGTTGGATCGGGCCGTACAACCTCGGCATTATTTTCCCATGCTATTTGCTTGGTACTTTCTGTGATTTGAATTGCTTTAAATGACTTGAAACATAAATTGATAACCGAAATGACGGAACCTGTCACTTCCTGTTATTAACTGCTATCTATTCATGACATTCGTGCTTAGCGTCACACTTAATTATATTATTTCAACCCTAGTAAGTGTCAAGTCGAGCCCTCGTCACTACTTGTTCGAGGTTAGACTTGATACTTACTGGGTACATATTGATTATGTACTCATACTACGCTTCTGTACTTAATTGTACAGGATCCGAGGTAGGTGCATCTAGCTACCCGTTCGGCGCGCGTTCCTGATATGTGACCGAGATTCCACGGTGAGCTGCCCCTTCTGAGCCGTTCAGCGGAATGCCAGAGTCTCTCTTTTGTTTATTACTATCTATTCTATTTCAAGCAGTAGGATAGTCATATTTTGTACATTCTACTAATTGCCCACACACTTGTGACACTAGATCCTGGCACACACATTAGTAGACTATTATTTTGGGTTGTAAAATTCTATTCATGATTTCCTTTGGTGGTTCTTGCATTGGTTGCTTGGTAAATTCATTAAGTACTGAATGCTTAAATTTTAAGTACAATTTGTGGTTGGAAATTCTTAAATAAAAATGGAAATCACTGAGTTGTTCACGGTTGGCTTGTCTAGCGGCGGCGCTGGACGCCATCACGACCAGACATGGAATTGGGTCAAGACAAGATGGTATCAGAGCATTAGGTTCACGTAGGTCTCACAAGTTATGGGCAAACCTAATAGAGCCTTGCAGATCGGTACGGAGACGTCTGTACTTATCTTCGAGAGGCTATAGGGCGTTAGGAAACTACTCTTTATTCATCTTCTATCATGCAGCTGATGGTATACTAAATTTCCTTATTCTATTCTCTCACAGATGGTGAGGACGCGTACGGCTGACATTCCAGACCCGAGAAGAGTTGTTCCCCTCGTTGCTAGAGGCCGAGGCAGAGGCCAAGGAAGGGCAACGGCCTGAGGTAGGGGATGAGGGCGTCCCAGAGCTTCCCCAGTTGCACCACCAGCGGATCCAACTGAAGATCCTATTTTTTAGGAGCAGGGCGAGGTGCCCGCAGCAGAGCCTTACCAGGCGGATTTCATGACAGCGCCGTGCTTTCAGGAGGTCATGGGCCGTGTGCTGCGGTTCATGGATTCTATGACTCAGGCTGGTTTATTTCCAGCAGACCCAGTCACATCTCAAGCGGCAGGGGGAGCACATACCCCTACTACTCAGGCTCCTGGGCATGCAGCCATAGTGTATCGGACTCCAAGCACCCTACTCGCGGATGGGGCCCAGCCAGTTACAGCAATGGCACCTGAGCCTAGACCAGTTGCGGACGGAAATCCGCAGAAGTTATTGGACAGATGGACTAAGCTACCCCTCATATCTTCGGAGGTGAGTGTCATGAGGATGCCTAGGATTTCATTGATAGGTGTAGGGACAGACTGCACAATATGAGGATATTAGAGTCGCATGGGGTTGACTTCACTACTTTCCAGTTGGAGGGCAGGGCCCGTAGATGGTGGCAGTCTTATGTTCTTGGCAGACTAGCGGGTTCCCCTCCCATTACTTGGAGCCAGTTCACAGAGCTCTTCTTGGATAGGTATATTCTGCCCTCCGAGGGGGAAGAGTTGCGGTATCAGTTTGAGCAGGGTCAGATGTCAGTGACCGACTATGAGGCGAGGTTTTTCGAGTTGTCTCGCCATGCACGTATGATACTTCCTACTGACGCAGAGAGAGTGCGAAGGTTTGTTGCTGGGTTGCACTTTGGTATTTGGGCCAACATGGCTCGAGAGGTCGAGATGGGGACTCCTTATCAGCTGGTAGTGGAGATTGCTCAGAGGATTGAGGGCTACCATCTGAGAGGTAGAGAGCAGATGCAGCAGGATAAGAGGGCCCGATCTCTAGAGAGTTTAGAGGTGCCTCGGCTAGGGGCAGAGGTCAGTTTGGGAGGGGCCAGCCCAGCAGGCCCCCATATTCGGCACCCCTACCACCTCGTCGAGGTGCTCCAGTGAGGCCTTATTTCAATGCGATACCGGAGAGTTCTTACTGCCCGCCAACTATTCAGGGTTCCTCCGGCGGGTATTCTGGTCATCTGGGTTCTTCCAGTGCTTATTTCAGTGCCATGACAGAGAGTTCATACCGCCCACCAGCCATTCAAGGTTCCTCTAGTGGGTATTCAGGCCATCAGGGCCAGACTCAGAGCAGCAATCTATGGTGTCGAGAGGTTGTTACGAGTGTGGAGATCCGGGTCACATGAAGAGGACCTGCCCCAGACTTCGAGGCAAGGCAGTGCAGCAGGGTCAGCAGCCTATGAGTTCAGCACCGGTTGTCCGGCCGCCCAGAGGCAGAGGACAGACTGGTAGGGGCTGCCCTAGAGGTGGAGGCCAGGCAGGGGTAGGTCAGCCGGCTACTATTCAAACATGTGGAGGCCGAGTAGTTGGCGCTCCAGCCAGATTCTATGCTTTTCCGGTCAGACCAGATGCATTGGCCTCTGATGCTGTTATCACAGGTATTATTTCCGTCTGCGGTAGGGATGCTTCAGTACTATTTGATCCAGGGTCTACGTATTCATATGTATCATCTCTATTTGCTCATTTCCTAGATATTCCTCGTGAGTCTTTGGGTACTCCTATTTATGTGTCCAATCCTGTGGGCGATTATGTGGTTGTGGATCGGATCTATCGGTCCTGTGTGGTCACATTCTGTGGTTTCGCGACTAGAGCGAATCTCCTGTTACTTGATATGACCGACTTTGAGGTCATCCTGGGCATGGACTGGTTATCCCTATATCACACCATCCTAGATTGCCATGCCAAGACTGTTACTTTAGCGATGCCAGAGTTGCCGAGGTTGGAGTGGAAGGGTTCCTCAATTAGTACATCTAGCCGGGTTATTTCTTTTCCGAAGGCTCGACATATGGTCGAGAAGGGTCGTTTGACTTATCTAGCTTATGTTCAGGACACCACCGCAGAGTTCCCGACGATTGATTCAGTTTCAGTAGTTCGGGAGTTTGCCGATGTGTTTCCTTCTGACCTTCCAAGCATTCAACCGGATCGTGATATTGATTTCTGTATTGATTTAGCTCCAGGTACCCAGCCTATATCTATCCCACCGTACCGTATGGCTCCGAAAGAGTTGAAGGAATTAAAGGAGCAGCTTGAGGAGTTATTAGCAAAGGGGTTTGGGAGACCGAGTGTGTCACCTTGGGGTGCACCAGTGTTGTTTGTGAAGAAGAAAGATGGGACTATGCGGATGTGCATTGATTACCGCCAGTTGAATAAGGTTACCATCAAGAACAAGTACCCGTTGATGCGCATTGATGATTTTTTTGAACAGTTGCAGGGTGCTAGGGTGTTCTCTAAGATCGACTTGAGATCAGGGTATCATCAGCTGAAGATTCGAGACTCAGATGTCCTGAAGACTACTTTCCATACTAGATATGGCCATTATGAGTTTCTAGTAATGTCCTTCGGCTTGACTAATGCCCCAACGGTGTTTATGGATTTGATGAATAGGGTGTTCAGGCCTTATATTGATTTCTTTGTTATTGTCTTCATTGATGACATCTTGATCTACTCACGTAGCCTGAGGGAGCACGAGCAGTATTTGAGAGTAGTGCTTCAGACATTGCGAGAGCAGAAGCTATATGCTAAGTTCTCCAAGTGTGAGTTTTTGCTAGAGACAGTAGCATTCTTGGGGCATGTTGTATCAGGAGAGGGTATTAAGGTGGATCCCAAGAAGATTGAGGCAGTTCAGAGTTGGCCACATCCCACTTCAGTGTCTGAGATCAGGAGTTTCCTGGGTTAGCAGGTTATTATCGCCGATTTGTGCAAGGCTTTTCATCCATTACAGCACCTTTGACTAGATTGACCTAGAAGGGTGCTCCTTTCCGTTGGTCCGATGATTGTGAGGCGAGCTTTCAGAAGCTCAAGACGGCCTTGACTACAATACCGGTTCTAGTGTTGCCTTCTGGTTTGGGGATGTATACGGTATATTGTGATGCTTCATGTATTGGCTTGGGTTGTGTATTGATGCAGGAAGGGCGAGTTATTGCATATGCTTTGCGTCAGTTGAAGATTCATGAGAAGAATTACCCTTTGCACGATCTAGAGTTAGCCGCGATTGTTCATGCTCTTAAGATATGGAGGCATTATCCGTATGGGGTGTCATGTGAGGTTTATACTGATCATCGCAGCTTACATCATTTGTTCAAGCAGAGGGATCTTAATTTGAGGCAGCGTAGATGGCTTGAGTTATTGAAGGATTATGACATCACCATTCTTTATCATCCGGGCAAGGCAAATGTGGTCGCGGATGCCTTAAGTAGGAAAGTAGAGAGTATGGGTTGCTTGGCATTCATTTCAACAGAGGAGAGGCCACTAGCTTTGGACATTCAGTCCTTGGCTAACAGACTTGTGAGGTTGGATATTTCAGATCCCAGTCGAGTTCTTGCGTGTGTTGTTGCATAGTCTTCACTATTGGGGCAGATCAAGACTCGATAGTTTGATGATCTGCATTTGGCAGTTCTCAGAGAGACGGTACTACAGGGCAGTGCCAAGGAGGTTTTTATCGTCGAGGATGGTGTTTTGCGACTCCAGGGTCGTCTATGTGTCCCTAATGTCGATGGCTTGAGGGAGAGGGTTCTAGAGGAGGCACACAGTTCATGGTATTCTATTCATCTAGGTGCTACGAAGATGTATCGTGACCTGAGGCAGCATTATTGGTGGCGGCGGATGAAGGAAGACATAGTTGAATATGTGGCTAGGTGCTTGAATTGCCAGCAGGTTAAGTATGAGCACCAGAGGCCAGGTCGCCTACTTCAGCAGATGCCTATACCTGAGTGGAAATGGGAGCGCGTTACTATGGACTTCGTAGTTGGGTTGCCGCTGACCTTGCGGAAGTTTGATGCGGATTGCGTCATTGTTGACAGGTTGACCAAGTCGGCACACTTCATTCCGGTTTTGACTACCTATACTTTAGAGAGGTTGGCTCAGATTTATATTCGGGAGATAGTTCAGTTGCACGGTGTGCCTGTTTTCATCATATCAGATAGAGGTCCTCAGTTCACTTCCTATTTCTGGAGAGCCGTACAGAGTGAGTTGGGGACCCGTGTGGAGCTCAGCATGGCATTTCATCCACAGACCGACGGGCAATCGGAGCGGACAATTCAGATCAGGAGGACATGCTTAGAGCATGTGTGATTGACTTTTGAGGGCAGTGAGATCAGTTCTTGCCTTTGGCCGAGTTTGCTTACAACAATAGTTATCAGTCTTGCATCGAAATAGCTCCATTTGAGGCTTTATATGGTTAGCGATGTCATTCTCCTATTGGGTGGTTTGAGCCTGGTGAGGCTAAGTTATTTGGTACAGATTTGGTGAAAGATGCCTTGGAAAAGGTAAAGTTGATCCGGGAGCGACTTCGCACAGCACAGTCCAGACAGAAGAGTTATGCGGATCAGAAGGCCCGGGATGTACCATTCATGGTCGGCGAAACGGTTCTCTTGAAAGTCTCGCCGATGAAGGGTATTATGAGATTCGGAAAGAAGGGCAAGTTGAGCCCCAAGTTTATAGGCCCATTTGAGGTGTTGGGGCGAGTTGCGGAGGTTGCTTATGAGCTTGCTTTACCCCCTAGCCTATCAGGAGTTTATCTAGTTTTTCACGTGTCTATGCTCTAGAGGTACCACGCCGACTTATCACATGTGTCAGACTTCAGCACTATTCAGCTAGACGAGAGTTTGGGTTATGAAGAGGAGCCAATTGCTATTGTTGATAGACAGGATCGCCAGTTGAGGTCCAAGAGGATTTCTGCGATAAAGGTTCAGTGGAGGGGCCAACCAGTCGAGGAGGCGACCTAGGAGTCCGAGGAGGACATGCGGAGCAGATATCCATATTATTTAGCACTTCAGGTAAGAAGCTAAACTCGTTCGAGGACGAACATTTGTTTAAGAGGTGGAGAATGTAACGACCCGATTGGTCGTTTTGCTTTCTAGAACCACGTTCCCCTAAATAAGACTTCTTGTACTTGCTTGTACTTATTTATGACTTGCGGGGATGGTTGGTTCAGGATTCTGGAGAGTTTGGGTTGAAATTGAAACACTTGGTTCCTTAAGGTTGTCTTAAAAGGCCAAGTTTGACTTCAGTCAACTTTTTTAGTAAACGACCTCGGAATCGGGATTTGAAGGTTCCAACAAGTTCGTATGATGATTTCGGACTAGGGCATATGTCTGGATTGGGTTTTGGATGATCCGTGAGCGTTTTGGCGGCTAATAGTGAAAGTTAATTCTATAAGGATTTCAAAGTTCTTTAAATTTGGTTTGGAGCAGGTTTTTGTGATATCGAGGTCCGAACGGAATTCCAAGACCGGGAATAGTTCCATAATATCATTTAAGACTTGCACGCAAAATTTGGTATCATTCCGAGTAGTATAACTACGTTCCGGCACATTGGATGTAAATTGAAGAACTTGAAGTTCATAAGTTTGGTTCAATTGGTTTAGGGTGTGATTCTTAGTTTTAATGTTGTTTTGGGCGTTCCGAGAGTTCGAGCGAGTCCGTTTTATAATTTCAAACTTGTCGGTATGTTTGGGCGGGGCCCTGGGGGCCCCGAGCGTCAAACGGACGAAGCTCGAACTAAGTTGAAAATTTGAGAAGGAGCTGAAGCTCCAGTTGCTGTCATAGCCGCACCTGCGGTTGGCTAGCCGCAAGTGCGAGCATGCAGGTGCGGTGGAAGCATCGCAGATGCGGCCCAACAAGGGGAGCCCAAGTTCTGTAGATCCGGCTCCTCTCCCGCAGAAGCAGAACCGCAGGAGCGGTCATCGGTCCGCAGATGCGGCCCCATCTGTCCCGGCCCATTTCCGCAGAAGCGAACATAAGTCCGCAGATGCGGTCAAAGCACCGTAGGTGCGTAATCGCTGAAGGCATTTAGTACGGGAGTTTGTCATTTTTGACTCATTTCACTCTATTTTTGGGCGATTTGGGAGCTTCAAAAGGGGAGATTTCCACCTAGCTTTGTGATGTAAGTAATTTCCATTTAATGTGAGTTCAATACATAGTTTATGGGTAGATTACAACATGTAAATTAGTGGAAATTATGGGCTTAGAGTAAAACCTAGGGTTTTGATAAAAATGAGATTTAACAACGAAATTTGTTATGGAATGTAGTAGAAATCATATATTCTTGATCCTAAGGTTATGGGTAACAACTTTCTTCGAAAATTTTTGGGATCCGGCATGTGGGCCCGGGGATGAGTTTTAGGAACTTTGCATCTAGGGTTGGGAAATTACTTTAATAGTTAAAATACGAACTTTTGAGCATATATTGACTAGTACTTACCCAATTTGAATAGTTTTGGATCGTTCGGCTCCGATTTGAGGATTTGAGTGCATTCTTGAATTTGGAAGTAAGCTTTGGGTCAAGGTAAGTCTCATTTCTAACCTTGTGAGAGGGAATTATCCCCATAGGCAAAGTAATTGAATATGTGTCTCTAATTGTGGGGGCTACGTACTCACGAGGTGACGAGAGTCCGTGCGTAGCTACTATTATGCTTAAGTCCTGGTAGTCTAGGACCCAAAAGCATGCTATACTTGTCGTACTTGTAACTTTTTTGTCAATTTAATTTGCTTAAATCATATCGAACTTGGCAAATGAATTTCTAAGAAAAAGGGTTAAACATCATTTTCTTGATCGATAAAGAGAAGTCGACATTTCTTTGGGTAATTGCTTTCCTGATGAATTCTTGATTGACTGTTTGATGTGTTTATTCGTATTTGACCGCGTCGCATGTATGATTCGCGAGCAGGGTAATAGATGCATCTATGGTTCGCGCCGTTCGACCCTCTGGCAGTGCACACTTTGTTATTATGTTGGATCGGGCCGTACGACCCCAGCATTATTTGCCCATGCTATTTGCTTTGTACTTTCTGTGATTTGAATTGCTTTAAATGCCTTGAAATATAAATTGTTAACCGAAATGACGGAAACTGAAATTATATTTATGAATGATCCTCTCAGTTCCTGTTATTAACTGTTATCTATTCATGGCATCCATGCTTAGCATCACACTTAATTATATTATTTCGACCCTAGTAAGTGTCAAGTCGACCCCTCATCACTAGTTCTTCGAGGTTAGATTGGATACTTACTGGGTACATATTGTTTATGTACTCATACTACGCTTCTGTACTTAATTGTACAGGATCTGAGGCAGGTGCATCTAGCTACCCGTCCGGCGCGCGCTCCTGATACGTGACCGAGATTCCACGGTGAGCTGCCCCTTCTGAGCCGTTCAGCAGCATGCCAGAGTTTCTATTTTGTTTATTCCTGTCTATTCTGTTTCAAGTAGTAGGATAGTTATATTTTGTACATTCTACTAGTTGTCCACACACTTGTGACACTAGATCCTGACACACACATTAGTAGACTATTATTTTGGGTTGTAAAATTTTATTTATGATTTCCTCTGGTGATTCTTGCATTGGTTGCCTCGTAAATTCAGTAAGTACTAAATGCTTAAATTTAAGTAAAATTAATGGTTGGAAATTCTTAAATAAAAATGGAAATCACTGAGTTGATTACGGTTGGCTTGTCTAGCGGCGGTGCTCGACGCCATCACGACCTGACATGGAATTGGGTCGTGACAACCATCATATATAGGGAAAAGTTCGATACTATAACATGTGCCTAAATTATACATTAGGTGTTGTACTCTTATCACTAGATCAAAACCATGCAAGTTTTTTTTCCTTTCATTTTAATATGATTTTATGAAAGAAGTTTACGTGTCTTTTAATATAGGTTAGTTTTAGGCCGACAGTTTCGTTGAGACCACTGTCCTATGCACATGTTGCTAAACCAACTTCATTCATATTTTTTAACTGAATGACACTATCATTGCCTTTAATGCTCTTTTTATTATTGTCTAACCTTAATTAAGATTCTAAAAAAATTTGATTGAGAATACTAGGAGCAGACATGTGGCTCAAGGGGAAGGCTAGTAAAGCTTTAATTCAGGCATTCGAGATTTAGAGGTCCCAAAAAATTTTAGAAGTGGATTTTATGATTTTATTTTAGATTATAGGATATTACTTGAAAAAAAATTATAAAAATATTGTAAAAAAGAAATAAAAAAAAGAAAGATTTTCTATTCCTCGAACAAAAAAAAATATTTTAGAACTTTGAATCAAATTACTTAATATTTTATATTAATAAATTTAATTTTTAAGTAATATCAAAGAAAATATATTGTAAATACATGTCTAACATCTTATTTATTTAAATTATCTCTTTCTAAAATAAATAATAATATTACTATGTGAATTTAAAGGCTTTATGTCATTTAAGTATATTATACGATAAACAACAAGTATGAAAAAAATATAACGCTAATTTTTTTGCATGTGTGTATATATACATATAAAAATTCTAATATAATAAAAGTATAATGCCTCTTATTAAAATTTGGCTTAAGCCACTAATTTTGTTGAGCAGCCATTCGTGCGGTGATGGGGTGGATTCAAATGCTTTTGCTCGTCGATGCGGTGCATTACCGGCACTCCAAGAGAAGCAGAGGACTCACTGGGGTGGTGGTGAAGCATGAGAAATTCACATTCTGATAGTTTTGTTTTTGTTTTTAATTCAGAAACTAAGAAAAAGGATGTAATTATAAGTATTTCGTACTTTTGTTTACTTCTAGATTTTATTTTGTTAATTAGTGATCACGCCGAACTCTAGTCCTAAAAAGGATAAGCGGTCGCTGCAAATATAATCCGTTCTAAAAGTCCGGAGTCCAATCCCACAGAGAACTAATGCTTAACTATATCTGTTTAATATCACTAAGAAGACAAGATAGAAAATAAATAAATAGCTGAAAACTAACTATGCTTGAATTGTAAACAATTGGAATAAAGGTCTAAGGTAATGGGTTCCCCCGTTGGTAATTTCCTTGTTTGTATATGTCTTATAACTATGATTTAGTTGTCTCTATCAATCATGAACGCTCCAGCTATCATAAATCTTTCTCAAGCAATTATGATAATTTACTAGACGCACTCTCTCAAGCTACGCTAGCTAGATTCACAATATGGTTCACTTAGATTGCACCCGAGGTATCATTATCTCTAATCCAACCTCTAAACCCTCGGTTATGACTCTCGTCTATACTCCTGGAGTGATGTTGTTCAAACAACTACCTAAATATGCACTCTCTCTCAAGCAGATACATAATAAATAGGAACGGCTAATTGAGGATCATTCAATTAACCACAATCAAAACATAGTTGAACAAATAGAGATTAAACTAATTCAAATCTATATTACTTATAACAACCAATTCATCCCCAACGGGTTTCACCAAAACCTTAGATTAAGGTTTTTAGCTACTCATGACAATGGGTAAATCAAATACTAAAAGATTCATAATCATGAATTGCAAGAAAATAAAGAAGAAAAGAAATAAAGATGTTTTAGGTGATCTCTCACAATTGTTTTTCTTGCCAAAGTACTCTCTAATAATGTTACATGCCTCCTTTGGGCGAGTTCTAGTATTTAAATAGGGTTTTGGGCTAAGAATTCCAGAATTTGCACTTCAGTCCCTTAAGTTCCCGTCGCCTGCCGCAGTCCTACCGCGCCCACGCTAGGACCGCGGCCAACCGGCCTCTCTGAATCTCCTCTGACAGCTCACCGCGGTCCTACCGCGCCCACGCTGGGATCGCGGCAGTTCACCTCCAGGCCTCGTTTGTGTATTTCAATTGGTTCACTCGGCGACTTTGATGCGATTGGCTTCTTTTTCTTCCACAAATGATACAAAACCACTCCATAGCCTTCTTCTAATGTATGTAACCTGAAAAACATGAAAAGCACTAATAAGAGCATTTTACTATCATTTTTACAATAAAAACTCTACAAGAAAGTGGTTCTTTTGGGGCTTAATCATAGTTCAATTCACCTATTATCAACACCCCACACTCAAAGCTTTGCTCGTACTCGAGCAATTTAAACCACACTTCTATGCCTAATCGCTCAACGAATTACCCAATTTATGTCACACCTGCCATTATGAAAGAATAACCTACGCAGTGCAACTAACACACCTCAGATGCAAACTCTAATGCCATGCCTCACACATGCTCACTCTAATTACTCTGACAGAGGTGAAAACTTGCTATTTCTTCCTGAGTCACAAGCCCTCACATTATTAATTTGAGAGAAGTTCCACACGTATACAATCAAGCACAAAGAACTTTAGATAGAAAGAATTCACTCACTCTCAGCAAAGAATATTCATATGCCACACAGATACACCATAAGCTTGCGCTTAGTGTAATACTCTACTAATTAAGTTCATTCAATCTTGGATCAATTAGGAATTTAATTGGTTGTAATGTAGGCTACGGGACGGGTAGGATACATTTAGATATAAGAGTGACTACACCTCCCTAAGCACTTTAATACATACATTTTAATATTTAAGCCCTATACTTATGTCAAACCAAACGCCACCTTCACATCAATTTATATTACCCCATACTACTTTAAGCACTTACATCAAGAGCCACCACTTATCAAGGATTCTTTTTTTTTTTTTTCACAACAATCCACTATAATTTTTTTTCAATTCAAGTGGCTCTTCCTTTTTCAAAACAGTGCACCTTTCTCCGTATTCAATTAGTTCCACTCAAAAGTCAAACCAACCACCCTACACTTTAACTTTTACAAAGTTCATAACATTCAAGTGCTCATGAGAAATGAAAAGGTTCAAATAGATGGTTAATTCAAACAAATGGGTAAGACTTGTAATGTGGTTTCCAAAGAAACAGGATTACAGGCTCAAAGGGGTTAACTAAGATTCATAATAATTCGGTGGGTAAAAATATTTATATATGGCTCAACAAGAAATGCCTATATCACTTCTAAGACTGAACAAAACTATTATTTCGCTTTGCAAACACACAGGGCAAGTTCTAGGTATCACATGCAAGCACAGAATGTGGGTAATTCTCACACACACTTGGCAAGTAACTCATTCCGAACTAGTTCGTCAAGACACTCACATGAGCATTCAAGCAAGACAAGGTGTACACAATTAAGGCACAATTTATGAGCCTAGACGTCGCACTCTCAAGTTCATTTAGTTGTTAGCAGGTGTATGCATCAAAAGGGTGGATTCCTGACCTTACCCCTCCTAATCTAAGAGAGTCTTCAGAGTCCTAAAAAAATCTACCTAACCCGGTTAAAGAAAAAGCCCTTGGAAAAGAACCGTGGTCAAAAGAAAAACCAAGGGGGAATTACTACATTATCTAAAAAAAAGAAAATCTTTTTTTTAGACTTAAATCCCACAAGAAAATTATCTAATAGATCCATCGTCGGATAAAGTCCAATCTTTTCTATTTAAAAAAAATTATTCAATTAAACTAACACAACTAAAATAGCATAGAAAGTCACCCAGACAATCTCCTTACCCTACACTTAAAATTGTGCATTGTCCTCAATGCACACCATAACTAATAAAAGGGTCAAAGAGACTCCCTGGTAGGCCAAAGGCCGAAGCACTACAGCTCATGGGGTACTCAGACTTCTCCCCAACTTGGTCCTTCGTGCGGGTACCTCACACTTAGTTCCAACCATTTGGTTTGCTGTTGCATTCTTCCAATACCTTTGCTTTCCATGCTCCTAGAAAATAAAAAATTGACACTACAAAAATAATACAATTGCAAAAAATAAAAAAATAAAAGAAAGCAATAAAGCTGGGTTGCCTCCCAACAAGCGCTTGATTTAATGTCGCGGCACGACGCGAATCACTTTTTGCCTCCACCTCGGGCTTATGAATTGAACCCCAAGTTTTGCTTCAAGCTTATGATAATGCTCTTGGGGCGGTACAAATTCTTGCGAGCCAAAAATTAGATAAAATCTTATGCACTTGTTGGCTCTCGACCGAGGAGTGTCACCTTGCCTAGACGGCCTTGAGAAATCCAAAATATAAGGCTCATCTACCTCTTCCTTGGACTCCTTTTTATGCTCATAAGGGTGAATTTCTATTTCACCGTCTAAACATAATGTAGAGAAGTGTTTGGAATGAGGCCCAACGCGCTCAAATACATGAACTTCAAGATTTTTAACCTCCTCAACACCAATCACACTAGAGTCAACTAAATTTGTATCTTCAACGTCCTTGGTTGACTCTAGTATTACTTCTTCAACATTGACATCCTCAAATTCTAGTTGGCTAGGTTGTTGATGTTCTACTCTGACCACCCTAATTAACACCTCAAATTCATGCTCTTCTTGGCTACTATCCTCAATATTGGCTTGTTGAGCATTAAAAGCTCCAACCAGTTGACTCAATTGAGCCTCTAACTTGCGAATAGTTGCCTCTTGCCTTTCTATGTGCAATTGTTTCTCATTGTTTTGTTCCAGATGGCACTTTAGCATATCCTGGATCTCCTTCAGGTCCGCATTCCCAGGTTCTTTGTTCCTATTAACTTCACAAGAAAAGGTAGAACCATCATAGTAAGGGGTTGGGGGAAAATAAGAAATATAAGCACAACTATGAAGGTAACCATTTTTACCACCATACACATCACACACATTCCACAAATAAGATTGAGTTGGTGCACATAACTCGCTCTCAGGAACGTTTTAAAATTTTTGCCACGGGTGGTTTCCTTTACAATATGTATGGAGATCAATAGTAGAATTATCTACACCTAAATTCCAATAATTCCAAGATGTCATGTTTCTCAAATCAACAGTTATAATAAAAATACCAAGAAAAAACAAAACAAAATAAAAGTCCAAACTTGAACCCTAGCAATATATACAGCTACAACTTCACCGTTAGTTCCCCGGCAACGGCGCCAAAATTTGATCACGCCCAACTCTAGTCCTAAAAAGGATAAGCGGTCGCTGCAAATATAATCCGGTCTAAAAGTCCAGAGTCGAATCCCACAGAGAACTAAGGCTTAACTATATCTGTTTAATATCACTAAGAAGACAAGATTGAAAATAAATAAATAGCTGAAAACTAACTATGCTTGAATTGTATATAATTGGAATAAAGGTCTAAGGTAATGGGTTCCCCCGTTGGTAATTTCCTTGTTTGTATATGTCTTATAACTATGATTTAGTTGTCTCTATCAATCATGAACGCTCCAGCTATCATAAATCTTTCTCAAGCAATTATGATAATTTACTAGACGCACTCTCTCAAGCTACGCTAGCTAGATTCACAATATGGTTCACTTAGATTGCACCCGAGGTATCATTATCTCTAATCCAACCTCTAAACCCTCGGTTATGACTCTCGTCTATACTCCGGGAGTGATGTTGTTCAAACAACTACCTAAATATGCACTCTCTCTCAAGTAGATACATAATAAATAGGAACGGCTAATTGAGGATCCTTTCAATTAACCACAATCAAAACATAGTTGAACAAATAGAGATTAAACTAATTCAAATCTATATTACTTATGACAACCAATTCATCCCCAACGGGTTTCACCAAAACCTTGGGTTAAGGTTTTTAGCTACTCATGACAATGGGTAAATCAAATACTAAAAGATTCATAATCATGAATTGCAAGAAAATAAAGAAGAAAAGAAATAAAGATGTTTTAGGTGATCTCTCACAATTGTTTTTCTTGCCAAAGTACTCTCTAATAATGTTACATGCCTCCTTTGGGCGAGTTCTAATATTTAAATAGGGTTTTGGGCTAAGAATTCCGGAATTTGCACTTCAATCCCTTAAGTTCCCGTCGCCTGCCGCGGTCCTACCGCGCCCACGCTAGGACCGCGGCCAACCGGCCTCTCTGAATCTCATCTGACAGCTCACAGCGGTCCTACCGCGCCCACGCTGGGATCGCGGCAGTTCACCTCCAGGCCTCGTTTGTGTATTTCAATTGGTTCACTCGGCGACTTTGATGCGATTGGCTTCTTTTTCTTCTATAAATGATCAAAAAATCTTCCATAGCCTTCTTCTAATGTATGTAACCTGCAAAACATGAAAAGTACTAATAAGAGCATTTTGCTATCACTTTTACAATAAAAACTCTACAAGAAAGTGGTTCTTTTGGGGTTTAATCATAGTTCAATTCACCTATTATCAATTAGTCGAGAAATTAAGAAAAAATGAAAGTATATATCGATCTATATGTAAATGTTCCGTTTACTTCCACTTTTTTGTATTGGTATTTAGTTGAAAAGTTAAAAAAAAAAAAAGGAAGATTACTTCTACATTTTGTTTTGTAATTAGTTGACAATGTCAACTTTTTTATGTTGTCTTAATTATTTTTTTCTAAGATTTGTGTGTCGCTAGTAGCTCATCCAGTTGTGCTGCAATTAATTCTGTTGATTGGATCTCGTGACACATGAAAATTATTTTCTGTGGGGGCAGAAGCTTAAGCTTGCTCTCACTTAGATGTAGAATTCAAATCTCATCAAGGATTTCAGCTTTTCTTCAAGTTTAACTGAATCCATGGTGATACATGAAATTTATGTTTTCTGATTGGCTGGTAAGTATCAGCCTCGCATGACCGGCTCTGTTTGGTTGTCAGTTGCATGCAAGTTATGTTTTAAAAAATTATTTGTTATGAAAAATTGTTATAGTTGTATCGTGTGGGACAATTGTGAGAGTCTTATTTTTGTTGAACCAAATAGATCATATGATAGACTTCATCTCAAAGGAGGCTTTTTTCTCCCTCCGGATCTGTTGCAAGACAGATCGAACGAGGTGTTTCGAGGCTTTAAGATCTTGGATCTTATGGGCTCAAAGTATGAAAAATAACTTAAGCTGAGGTTTGATGAAGATGATTAGAGCATCAAAACAGAAAATTATGAACTTAGAGGGTTGTTATGGTGCTTTCAATCGTACTGTATTCTTGGTTCTTGATTGATTTAGAACTAGTTAAAATTTAAGAAAAAATTGGGTTCCCAAGGAAATTGATTGAGATATGAATAATAGATAGAATAAGGCTGGAGTTACATAGTTGGAGGTGATAAAATATGTAAAGCGACAAATTGAAGGAATTATTTCAAGAATGCAGAGGCATCACCCCTAATATTAGAATTGCGTTAAGTTAAAACCAAAAACTCTCTTAGACATACAAATTCTAAAAAGTATTCGTATTTGTGATGGAAAACTGCAATTTAAGGTGCAACATATCTAACAAATGAACTTTTGATGCTCCGCGCTTAGAACTTTTGCCCAGAAAGGTGCTTATTCCTCAATAGAAAAACCTTCTTGCATATGAGTTTTTAACAGAAAAGTAGTTGATGTCCCGCTCCCTGTATGATACAGGCTGTATATATCATCTATTTATGGTGGAGTCATGGATATGTTCTTCGAACTAAATATATATAAAAAATCAATAGTATCTTATATATTAGAGATTTTGAGGAAAGTATAATCACGACGATAACAACAAATAGGAGCAAAAAAGGAAATTTATTTATATAACAATAATAGTACTTCAATTTACTTACTATGAGATGATAACAACAAAGAACAAAGAAAAAGTGATTCATTAGCATTACTCTAACGGTGTTTATTCCTTATCCTATCATCTTTTCATAGCCATGATTTTCACCATATCGAAAATAAAAAAGGAAAAAAGGAATGGAACTCTAATTTTAAGCTTATTTTCTACAACTTAAACCCAATAAACAATAGTTTTATTTCTTTTTTCCTTATTTTCTTTTTCTATTGAAGTCCTTGAATCTGTTGCTATTCATATACGGTTCATGTGACACCAAATTGTCGGAGGAATTACTGGAATGTGTTTTGGAGTTACTCTGATGGTGCTCTATTTTCTGCAGGAATAGGGAGGAATATATATATATATATATATATATATTGTCCTAACAAAAGTTAAAGAGCTGATGACGAGTAGTTTATGGGGGGTCATATACAATATGTGCAGCTTTTGGGTGTCTAACCCTGAAGGTTGGATAGCTCTACCTATCCATGTTAACCATGCCTCTAACTTGTCTAGGAAGCTCAGAGAAGGAGTTGAAGGTATGGATTCCATTCACACCATGGCTAAGGGCTGCCAGTTTATCAACTGGCTCGTTTGCTTCCCTATAACAATGGTTAACGTTAAATCCATAATTTTTCACTAATTTCTGGATATCCTTGACTTGTTTAGCTATTCTCCATGAGGCTTCCATTCCTTATTGATGCATTTTGTTAGAAGCATCGAATCAGTGTCTCCGTAGGCCATGTAGAAGCCTTTACTTGCAACCATTTTAGACCGTAAAGCATTGCTTCTACTTCTGCGAGATTGCTGGTGCCTGGTCCTATATGGAGGGCATAAGCAAAGATGATCTTTCCTTCTTTATTTCTGACCAGGCCTCCTCCTCCACATTGTCCTTAAATACAGCTACCATCACTATTGAGTTTAGCTTGAGTACCAGGTGGTCTGATCCACCTCACCATGAGTCTGGTTCTTTGGTACAAGGGAGCTTCACAGGCTTGACATAGATTGTTCCAGCTGTTCCCAATCTCTGCCCTTGACATAGTATTTAAAATGTTAGTTTTTTATCGATATAACGAAGGTCTCTCTGGTTCATATTTAGATCTACATCTTGACCTCCATATTTCCAACAAATAATGAGCGGGAGAGTTTTGATGATGTATTTAGCAATGGGATTGGTAGTGTGAAGATTCCACCAGTTAAGAAAAATCATTTTTAAGGTTCATGTTTCTATATTGAATGCCCAGGGGACTAGCAAGATAGTCCCATAGCTTTGTAGCATGGTCTCCTTTGCAGAAAAGGTGGTCCACATCCTCAAGCTCAGCGGTCATGTCATTAGTGTCACAACAGTGACATCTCGCAACAAGAATCAAACCAAACTTTGTCACTCTGGCTGCAGTAGGAATATCCTTGTGCCAAAGCTGGCCCTCAGAGATGTTGATAGCTCTTCTTTGCCTGAAGATATCCCATGCTGAGCTAATGGAGAAAACACCCGTAGAGGAGGGTATCCAAATGGCAATGTCTTAAGTAGTGTTATCGATATTGATATTGAGAGCATTTATCTTGTCTTTGATGTGGTCAGGCAATTGATTTTGCAGACAATTCCAATCCCAAGTTCCCTCTTTGAGAACTTCATTCAATTGGATATTGTTGTGGTTAATATTAGCGGGGATTAGCTGATATAAGGGACCAAACTGTGTCCAGTTGTCATACCAGAAGGATACATTACCATTCCCCACAGTCCAATGGATATTAGTTTCAGCTATTTCTTTGATCTCACACAATGCTTTCCACCAGTGAGAGTTCCCATTTTGCCAAAGCGCATTACAAGGATGATTCCCAGATAGGTACTTAGCCTTCATGAACTCACTCCATAGGGAGTTAGAGGTTCTAAGAGCCCACCAATGTTTAGCCTTGAAGGCTTGACATTATCTACTAGTCTACTGAAGTTAGTGCCACCCTCTTTGTAAGGAAAGCAGAGATTTTGCCAGGAGATCCAATGATATTTACACCCCGTGTCTTGACCAGACCAAAAAAATCAAGCGATATATTTTTCAATAATGTCGAGAGTCCCTTTGGGAGGGTTAACAGCTGCCAACACGTGAATAGGAAGAGTTAGCAACACATGCCTAATCAGGACAACTCTTCCACCAATAGAGAGAATTTTTGTATGCCACCCTCTGATCCTACTGATGACTTTGTCAACCATACCAGAAAAGTGAGAGATCTTCTTCCTTCCAGTAATCAAAGGGCATCTCGGGTATTTAATAAGAAGAGTTGATGGTTCATACCAGTGATCTCTTTGATTCTATTAACAGTAGAGTTCCTGGGATTGGGTGCTAAAGCAAAGCAACTCTTGCCTTTGTTAATAAGTTGCCCTGACACCATCTCATATTTGGTAAGAGTATCCAGAACCTTTCTAAGGGTATTTTTGCTACCATTACAAAACAAAATGGTATCGTCCGCAAAAGCAAGATGATTGATGAAAGGGCCATTGCAATTCATATAGAAACCATTACAGCCAGTAGTGGATTGTAGATTGTTAAGCATCTTGGAGAGAAGCTCAGCACTCAGGACCAAAAGGGAGGGGGAAAGGGGGTCCCCTTGCCTCAACCCTCTACTGGACTTAAAGAAACCATGTCTAATACCATTCACAGTCACCGAATACCAATTATGTGAGATGTAGTTGTGAATGAGGCTGATCCAGAGTTCTGAGAACCCCATCTTCCTGAGGGATATGCATAGATAATTCCAGGAGACTCTATCATAGGCCTTAGTCATATCTAACTTTAAGACCACATTTCCTCCCCTGCTAGGTTTGCCAATGTCGTTAATAATTTCCTGGGCAAGAAGAATATTTTCAGTAATGCCTCTGCCCTTTACAAAGCCGCTTTGGTTCCTAGATATAATCCTCGGCAAGATTGTGGCAAGCCTTACATTAAGGATTTTAGAGATAATTTTGCTGGAGACATTACAGAGGCTAATAGGTCTCAAATCAGAGAACTATTGTGGGTGATCCACTTTAGGAACCATAACAAGGCACGTATGGGAGAAGAATTTAGGGAGAGTAGCTCCATTAAAGAAAGCCGCTACTACCTTATGAACATCATGGCCAATGACTTGCCATGTCTTTTGATAGAAACATCCACTGAAGCCATCTGGGCCTAGGGAACTATCTGCATCAATAGAAAACACATTATTTTTAGCTTCCTGAAGGGACGGGAGGTCGGTGAGCATGGAGTTGTCTTCATCAAAGATACATCTCTCTAGGCAATTGAGGGAAGAAAAATCATCATATCGATTGTCTTGAGTAAACAATTGTTGATAGAATCTGATAGCTCCTTCTACAACAGCATCATTTCCCTCCAGCCATTGGTTTTGATCATCCTTGATTTTCCTGATTGCAAGTTTCCGTCTGTTGTCTTTAATAATCCCATGGAAGTACGCAGTATTAGAATCACCCTCATCCAGCCATTTGATCCGAGCTTTTTGCCTTAGCATAGAGTTTTGGATCTTGAGGTATCTAGTAAACTCAGCTTTGCATCTTGATAGTTCACATCTGTTGTCAGGTGTGTTGTTCTTCACACAGTTATCCTCCAGAATCCTTAGCTGGGCCTCAAGTCTCTTAGGTTCCTCAAATATATCACCAAAGGTCTGTCTTGACCAGGTGCTGGGAGAATTGCTGGTCCTTTTGAGTTTCTGATGAAGAATGTTTATGGGGTTTCCAATGACTTCTTCCTCCCATGCATTCTGAACAGTTTGAATGTACTCATGGTGGTCGGTCCAGAAGTTTAGGAACTTGAAGTATTTGATATGTTGAGTGGTTTCGTTATTGATTTTGACAACAAGAGGGGCATGGTCAGAACATGCCCTAGATAGATGAGTGACAGTAGTAGCATTTAAAGTATCAAACCAGGCAGAATTATAGACCATCCTATCTAATCTCTTCCAAATGGTAGACGGAGGGTCTCTATTATCACACCATGTGAAGATGGATCCAATGAAACCCGCATCTTGGAGCCCACATTCGTTAAGGCACTCAATAAAATCCAGACTCTCCTCCATTATGTAGCATCTGCCACCTTTCTTTTCATCGCTTGTGGTGATTACATTGAAGTCTCTAAAGACCCCCCAAGGCTCCTGGATATAGTTCAAAATGTTTTTCATGTCTGACCATAGCTCCGTTCTAAGATCTTCAGTGCATTTAGCATAGACCACAGTAAGGAAAAAGCCCGGACCATTATTGTGAGTGACTTTGAAGTGAACGTGTTGTTCCTTGTCCATGATAATATCCACAGTGATATCATTGTTCCACAAGATCCAAATTTTGTTGGAACAATTGTGAAAGCCATGTTGCATGTCAAGTCTTCTTTTATACTTTTCCAATTTGCTATTGTCGACCATCGGTTCCTGAAGACAGATGAGAGGGAGGTGAAATTGTTGTTTGATAGTTTGAAGTCTTTCCAGTGATCCCTTGGACCCTATCCCCCTAATGTTCCACGAAATTATGTTAATCATTGGAGACATCAGTGAGTAAGGTTGTTTGATCATCCTTGTGATAAGTTTGTTTGTCGAGTTTGAAGAAGTGACTTCCACCAGTGTTATGGTTGTTTCTAGGGGATAGGTTGTTGTGTTTTGTGACACTTTGAGAATGTTGCATGATAGTAGTTTCTAGGTCCTCAATTTCTCCATCAGATTTTGAGGTATTAAGAGTCTCATCTAAGCTATCTAAGATCATGTCTTGATCTCTGATCTCCTTTTCCATGGCCTCCATGTTTTGGTTCTGTTTGCTTTTGATGGGTGGTTCCTTCTGATTGTAGGCTCCAAGATCCGGTGGGGCTGGCCTCAGCTCCCAGTTAATGGCTAACTCCCCAGGTTCTACCTCTTCTTTTCCTTTTCTTTGTTCTTATTTTTCTCTAGTATCTTGCCTTGAGGAAAGTTCAGAGCCGGCCAAGATAATGTACCACTGCTACTATAACTCTGCCCCACCTTCATTGCATTCTGTTGCAGGGTATTCTCAGGTATCGAGATTTTGTTCTTGAATTTTGTTCTCCTGTTGTCAATATCTTTAGCACCTTTTTCATTCACACAGACCAAGTTAGCCATGGCTTCCTGTAAGAATTCCTCCACAACATTGGGCCTTGAAGAGGAACCATCTTTAGTCGTTTTGACACTAAGCTTTGCTTGTTTCTTATTAGCCTTTTTCTTCTCCTTTGAATCTTTAGCTTTGTCCCATTTGGTGCTTTTATGGACTTGTTGGGGTGTTATTTCCATACTTGGATCTCCTTTGTCATCTCCCAAGTATTGAGTGGTCTCCACTTCTACAGATTCTGCTGAATCCTTAAGTGACTCGAACATATTGGATCCTTCCTCAATGATTTTTTTTGCTGAACATTGGGTTTGGGACTACTCTCTTTGAAGTCAACTCCTTTGTGCCCTTTCCCCTGCTTCTTCTATTCTCGACATTATGCCAACCCTCATTGACACTTCTTATGTTTGGATCTTTCTGTACCTCTGCCTGTTTCATATTTGTGTTGTTGTTGGCATCTTTAGGAAGGTCTTCTCGTTGCTTTGGGTGATTGGCTTGCGCACTAGATGTAGCACTGTTATTGTCCCATTTGGCTTGCCGGTTTGATATCCCATTGGTTTCCTGATTCCCCTGTTCATTAGACCAAAGATTTCTGTTCCTTCCTGGATTTTTTTGAAGCTCTGGGTGAAGGACCCTGCACTTCTCCTCGGAATGCTCCTGTAATTTACAGTGGAAGCAGTAGGCAGGGATAGTCTCATACTCAATTTTTTGTTCAAACATTTCCAGCTCATCTCTTGAGTTTCTAGTTTCCACAAAGACCTCTGTAATTAGAGGTTTGGCTAAATCGATTTCAACCCTCAACTTAGCAGTAGTAGGTCTAGTCTTTGATAGAGTAGCTTTATCCATCACAATAGGGGTGCCAATCGGCCCAACAATACGACACAAGGCATCCCACTCATAGTAGTGCCATGGAAGGTCCGGTAAGTTAATCCAGACTGGAGCCAGTGTAGTTTCTGCATCCGGTTGGAAGTCGGGTGTCCATTTGACTATTTTCATACTGTTGTTCGCATCCAGATGTATGAAATCTCTTGAATAAATATTTTTGAAGTCTTCTTCATTCTCCACATCGATGAAGACGTGTCTTAGGTCTTTAACCCCAATTTTTAGACTTCCTTTGACTTTGATAACTTTCGCAAATTCTATTCTGATTCTTTCAATTGACGGGAGGGTGCGAATGAACTTACCCACAATGGTCATTTGCAGGTATCAGCTAAGAGGTCATGCTCTTCTTTGGTGAAGACTGCCCCAGCTTTCCCATTCACAATTTCATGTTGTCTTGGAAGTAATTTGACCCGAGCTCTATTGTAGGTGGAGTCTCTGTTAGTTAGGGTTCCAACATAAGAAGGTAATTGATCAAAATTGGGGTTAGCTTCTCTCACAGATGTAGAAGCTGGGTCGGGGGGGGGGGGGGGGGGTATCATCGGGCATGCAGAGATATCCATTGAAGTGGAAATAGTTTTCTTTGCTGGAAGAGGGTATTGAAACTCTCATTGGCAATAGCGCACCAATATATATAATAAACAATTAGGGCCATTAATGCTTTATGTGAAAGAATAGGGATGACTTCGAATTTAATCTAAAAAATGGGGTGATTTGGTCTTTTTAAGAATGTAATCATAGGATGCTAGGGGTGTACATAGGTCGGGTTGGTTCGGATTTTGCAATTACCAAACCAATTGTGTCGGGTTATTAAATTTAAAGATCAAACCAATAAAACTCGAGTTTTTCAATCTCAATTTTTCTCAGATTTTCGGGTTATTCGGGTTTTTTCGGGTTGCTTTTCGTTAAAATCTTCATAGCACAAAATATATAACTTGTGCTCAAAATATTTCTTTAATCCTAGTAAGACACAACTATATAATATATTTTCCAAGAAAATAATACAAAAATATGAGATATGTCATGACATTATCCTGAAATATTCAACAATAAAGACAATACAATTGTGTAATATAAATATTGCTAATTAAAAGCCATAATAAAAATAAGCACAATCTAAAAGTATTAAATCATGCTAAAATAAGTAGACTTATAAAGAACCTCCCCGTCAGTGGAAACTCTTTATCCAGTCGATGAACATCCCGAAACGGAGTGCGGGAGTATTAATTACATGACTAAACACTAATGAAAAAATAAAAATAGGTTATGCATTTTTATCTAAATCATTGCAAAACAATAATAGATATTCAATACATTATCGTTCCTAGTATTGAATTGATGTCTTTTGTTAGCATTAGTATTGTTGATTTTGGTTTGGGCTTTTGTTAGCATTATTTAATTCTTCTAATATATATTAATGGCTATAAAACTTATTGGAACATTCAAAAAGTTTAAGTCCAACCTTGAAATAATACTTTAAAAAATAAAATTATGAAAAGGTTTAAAAAATATTTATAAATTACATTACGATAATTATATTTATATATTAAATATATCTAAAATTTCTATATATGTAATGCCGGGTTGGTTTGGTTTCGGTTTGACTTTCTTTAGTTAAACCAAACCAAACCAATTATGGTCAGGTTTATTTTTCCAACACCAAATCATAGTCGGGTTCTTTTTCTCGGTTTGACTCGAATTATCGGGTTGGTGAGGTTTGTCGGTTTCCTTTGTACACCCCTAATGTTGGCTGTACAGGCGACCTACAGTTATATAATAATACTACTCCTGTTAATCAAATTCTTCAAAATTGGGGTCGATCTGCTATTTATAAAACTTCTTTAAAGGGACTAAAAGCACACCAACAATCCAACATGATGAAAAATTAGGACTAATAATGCTTTACGTAAAAGAACAGGGATGAATTTGGATTTAAGCCAAAAGATGAGGGATATTTCGGGTTTTAAAAAAATTAATTATAGGTTGCCTTATCCAAATGCCATACTGCTAAATATTACTCCTCCACCTGCTAGGCTGTTACTTTACTTCTTCAAAATTGGGCGTTCTGCTATTTATAAACTTGTGCGGATTATATTTTTCCTCCTCTTTCTTCTTCACACATTAATGTTTTTTCCTCCGCCGCCGCTTCTCCTTCACCGCCAGAGCGCCATTGTATATATTCTACCGCCTTAAGCTCCGCCGCTGTATAATTTAGTCTAATTAGGTACATTTTATTTGCTATGTTATTTATTAAATTAGAATATTCATTGCAGTGTATTTGTTAGAAGAAAAAAAAATGTCAATTAAACTTTTTTTGTTGAAAAATTTAGTACTAAGTGGCGCATTGGCTGCTGAGAGATGCAGAAGCAGATGGATGGCGATAGTCTATATTTAAGCCAGTATTTGAACTTGTGACACGCAAGATAAGATTTAAAGTTTATGAGTTCAGGATTATAATCCTTTAATTATTGGGTTCTAAGGGTTTGTGTGGTTACCAGGATGGAATCGATAAGAATATTCCATGGGATTATCTATACCACTTTTTTTAATATACGGAATAGTTAATCCTACTATTTTAGTATGAACGTTTGCCTAAATTAATTAGTAACAACCAAACGCGGGATAAAATAATTCCGCATATCTCTGGGATTTTAATACCAAAATAATCCCGGGATTAATCTATGGTTGAAGACACTATATATTGCTCCTTTTTTTTTTTTTTCTTAAAATGGAAAATAAAGTCCCCGCTGATTATTTGAATGATATCATTCATTTTAAAATTATATTGAAGTCCATTGTGCAAGCGTTGAGCATTGCAACTTCCAACACATTTCAACTAAGTGTAACAAGAATGATATAAGAATGATATAAGGAACATTGTTTCTTCTTTGCGGTGCACGTTTAGTGCACAAGACAGTAATTCACACTGTAGTTAAAATGCAGTATTTTAATGCCTTTTGTCAACTGCACTGATAAAGCATTTATCGATGAGTTCAAATGGAATAACCCGATATTGTTTATTTGAAAGATGACATACAAATTGTTTGGCTCAAAAGATACTAATTAGTAAGCGAAAACAATCAAAATGAATCAAAGGTAAATCGTAATCGAATATAATTAGACCTAGAAATATATATTATGCTTGTGATTGTTTCAACAACTTGGATATTCGAGAGAGAGTAAGAGAAAGCTTGTTGAGAGAGAGAGAAATAGAAAGAAAAGATAGTTTATTATTGAAAAGATCTCCCCGTTTACAACATTGGGATTCTCCTTTATATAATAAGAGAACCCCCTCAAAAATAATAAAATAATACAGGGATAGGTCACGTGCTTTAGAGGAGACGACGAGACCTAAGGACATGCTTTCGCTCTGACATTCTTAGGTCGTCCCCTCTACTTCGGCTATTGCTTAGTCGTGGGTCGTTGCTACCATAGTGGGAAGAATTCGACCCCATACAGATAGTCCCTCCGTTCGTTGGTAACGTAACGAAGTGCGTCGCCGATGGACGGGACCATGATCCTTGTACTAAAGAATTTTGACCATGTTTGGAGACGACGAAGTGGGGAGGGCAAACATTTGAATTTGTCGATCTATTGGCGCGCAATCCCTTCCCTGAGATGACGTCACCATATGCAGGCTCATCATTACGGTGTTCCCCGAGGAGTACAAAAGGTGTTCTGACTGCTTGTTTCCCGCGCCTGTCTAGGGTTTTGCCTTCTTCGATTTCAATCGTTACCCATCCCTATAAATAGGGAAAGGTTCAACTTAATCTAACTTTAGATCATCTGCAAACGCTTTCCAACTATTTCAAGAGAAAACGCTTCCTTTTTACGAGAAAATCACCGCTTCCCTGAAAGTACACTTGTGGTTGCGTAGTACATCACTCCTTAATCAGGAAATCATGACAAAACCTAAACGGGGATAAGTCCGGGGGCTCGTAATAATAAATTATCTGACATACCGCCTCCATCCGGCGGTAAAAGGGAGAGAAAGGGGAGGATCTCACCCCTCTTACCGTAGATAACGTGCTCCGAAGCAACTCCTTATTAGGAGGACTTTCAACGGTATTCTCCCGAACAACCTTGGGAGAAATCTGAGTTAAATCAAACTGATTTAGATACTCTTCGTGCGTCGTATGATATACCCGCTCACGTGGAGATGGTTTGGCAGGAGCGGACTACACGAATACCCATAGACTGGGGATACTGTACGTTTTATGAATATCCCTTTTTGATCGGCTACGGCCTCCCTATTTTTCCATTGGAGGAAGAGCTTTGCCTCTACAACAAATGTGTCCGCCCAACTCAACTCCGTATACCCTAAAGGTATGTAGGGTAATGTACATGCGGTAGCTGGTGGGCTGGAGGTCTCCGTCCACCACCTATTGCAGTTATCCAGCGCCAGCTACCTGAGAGGCAGCCATGCTGCATCTAAAGAATCGCGGCTCGAAGGGGTTTGGTTCGTGCAAACCGACGACTGGGCTAACCGGGGCTTATTGGCGTAGATACTTCCTTATCAAGACGGAGCACCTGGTGTCTTACCCCGTCGGATTCCCTGAGAGTTGGAATTCGAGACGTAAGTATTCTTCCGCGTCGAGTCGATTTATCGTACGTGCTTTAGTGGTTCCGACTTATACCATCCCTATGATTTTTTTGTTATTTTGAGGCAATAGCCACGTCCCTCGGTTCATAACCGATATAAGCAGTGGGTGTCCGGATTTGCTGCCTCTCGCGAAGAGACCCCGTACGTGGGCTGAATTTATTGAACGTTACGGTCCCGCGAGCTCCTCACTCGGTATTTCTTCGATTAATTAGTCGTTTTCCACAAACTTCTCAAGCTAAATCACTTCTATTGCCAGGTCAAAGTGCTTCCTAAGAGGAGGGAACGGCATCGCCTCCTCCCGATCAGATGTTGGTCAGAATACGCAGGAAATACTTTGTGCTTCTGTCACGGGAAGGGGTGACCGTAGCCTCTTTAACAGAGGTGCTCTCTGCGGAGGCTGGCATAAAATGAGGCGAGGCGTCGACATTGTCTCCGCAACCTGCGGAGAGCCTTCGAGAGGCGAGGAGCCTGAGGAAGAAAATGAGGAGGCTCGTGATGGGTAAGGGCCGGTGGCGACTGGAGATGAGAGGGTGGACGCGCCTCGCCAAACAACTAGGCCCCTCTTTATGGCCGACGCCAATCCGTTCGGGGAGTCCGGCCAACCAGATAAGTGCTAATGTTGGTACCAGCTCGGCTTGTTTACCGAGGGTAGCTCATCGCCCTTTTTGGTGCGATGCTGGGGGACCAACTGCTGAGGCCGCCCACGGGAATGTGGATAGATTGGCGAAAAACTCTGGCACGCGTAGGAGATGAAAGCAGAGGATCTGGCCGCCGCATCGTGATTCTAGGGGCTTACAACTTGTATACAGCACAGCGAACGGGCTGCACTGGAGATAGCCCTACTGTTGTGCTGCCCTGAGCGCGAGATGCTGAGCGCTGTCCAGCGATGCGGAGCTGTCCCGGAGGGTCGCTGGTATGGCGTTACAGGTAACTTCTCTGTTCTTCGTGTGTCGGAAGTGATTTTGATTGCGTAGCTAACTTACATGTATGTATATATATTCTTCTTTAGACCCTGGTTTTGAAAGTGGAGGAGGAGGCGCCGTGAGGAGAAGAGAACGATCGTTTTTGATAAGATGGTGAAGAGGTATAAACGGTATCGCTCCAAGCATCAAGCGGCGGCGGATCTTTCCCGGCAAAATCACACATTCCAGGTGTTTCGGGAAGGCCTTCGAAAGAAAGGGGAGGCACAATTGAGCCGTAGGGCGGCGAGCTGGAGAAAAGGATGAGGAGTTGGTGAAGGCTGTGGCTCGTAATAGCGAGCTGGAATCACTTCTCAAACTAAGGGAGGAGAGTTGGAGCTCAGCGCTGGAGTTGGCGGGGAGAGTAGTCCGATCTTCACCTAGGGTGGTGGCTTTGACAGCCGAGCTTCGAAGCTAAGGCGGCTGAGATCGATGTCCTCAGGCGTACTGCCCCGCCACGTCCCGGGAC